>NC_041384.1:477388300-477602149 GCF_002162155.2 Triticum dicoccoides | reverse complement strand
GGGGGGGGGGGCAAGGGGAGGGGGCTTGCCCCCCAAGCCAAGGGGGCGCCCCCTTTAGGGCCCCCCAACCCTAGGCGCATGGGCCCTAGGGGGGGATGGAGCCCAGCCCCCTTAGGGGATGGTTTCCTTCCACATACAGCCCATAGGGCCCTCCGGGGCAGGTGGACCATCCCGGTGGACTCCCGGAACCCCTTCGGTGGTCCCAGTACAATACCGATAAACCCCCGAACACTTCCGGTGACCGTATGATGACTTCCCATATATAAATCTTCACCTCCGGACCATTCCGGAACTCCTCGTGACGTCCGGGATCTCATCCGGGACTCCGAACAACATTCGGTAACTGCATACTATTTCCCATAACAACTCTACCCTCACCGAACCTTAAGTGTGTAGACCCTACGGCTTCGGGAATCATGCAGACATGACCGAGACATCTCTCCGGCCAATAACCAACAGTGGGATCTGGATACCCATGTTGGTTCCCAGATGTTCCACGATGATCTCATCGGATGAACCACGATGTCGGGGATTCAATCAATCCCGTATACAATTCCCTTTGTCTACCAGTATGATACTTGCCCGAGATTCAATCGTCGGTATCCCTATACCTTGTTCAATCTCGTTACCGGCAAGTCTCTCTACTCGTTCTATAACACATCATCCCATGTCCTTGATCACATTGAGCTCATTATGATGATGTCTTATCGAGTGGGCCCAGAGATACCTCTCCGTCACACGGAGTGACAAATCCCAGTTTCTATTCGTGCCAACTCAACAGACACTTTCGGAGATACCCGTAGTGTGCCTTTATAGCCACCCAGTTACGTTGTAACGTTTGGCACACCCAAAATATTCCTACGGTATCCGGGAGTTGCACAATCTCATGGTCTAAGGAAATGATACTTGACATTAGAAAAGCTTTAGCAGACGAACTACATGATCTTGTGCTATGCTTAGGATTGGGTCTTGTCCATCACATCATTCTCCTAGTGATGTGATCCCGTTATCAACGACATCCAATGTCCATGGTCAGGAAACCGTAACCATCTATTGATCAACGAGCTAGTCAACTAGAGGCTCACTAGGGACATGTTGTGGTCTATGTATTCACACATGTATTACGATTTCTGGATAACACAATTATAGCATGAACAATAGACAATTATCATGAACAAGGAAATATAATAATAACCATTTTATTATTGCCTCTAGGGCATATTTACAACACTCTCCCACTTGCACTAGAGTCATTAATCTAGTTACATTGTGATGAATCAAACACCCATAGAGTTCTAGTGTTGATCATGTTTTACTCGTGGAAGAGGTTTAGTCAATGGATCTGCGACATTTAGGTCTGTATGCACTTTACAAATATCTATGTCTCCATCTTGAACATTTTCATGAATGGAGTTGAAGCGACGCTTGATATGCCTGGTCTTCTTGTGAAACCTGGGCTCCTTGGCCAGGGCAATAGCTCCAGTGTTATCACAGAAGAGAGCCATCGGGCCCAACGCATTGGGAATAACTCCTAGGTCGGTAATGAACTCCTTCATCCAGATTGCTTCATGTGCTGCCTCCGAGGCTGCCATGTACTCCGCTTCACATGTAGATCCCGCCACAACGCTTTGCTTGCAACTGTGACTGCCCCACCATTCAAAATATATACGTATCCGGTTTGTGACTTGGAGTCATCCAGATTTGTGTCAAAGCTAGCATCGACATAACCCTTTACGACAAGCTCTTCGTCACCTCCATAAACGAGAAACATATCCTTAGTCCTTTTCAGGTACTTCAGGATATTCTTGACCGCTATCCAGTGTTCCATGCCGGGATTACTTTGGTACCTTCCTACCAAACTTACGACAAGGTTTACATCAGGTCTGGTACACAGCATGGCATACATAATAGACCCTATGGCCGAGGCATAGGGGATGGCACTCATCTTTTCTCTATCTTCTGTCGTGGTCGGGCATTGAGCGGTGCTCAATCTCACACCTTGCAATACAGGAAAGAACCCCTTCTTGGACTGACCCATATTGAACTTCTTCAATATCTTGTCAAGGTACGTGCTTTGTGAAAGACCAATGAGGCGTCTCGATCTATCTCTATAGATCTTGATGCCTAGTATATAAGCAGCTTGTCCAAGGTCCTTCATTGAAAAACACTTATTCAAGTAGGCCTTTATGCTTTCCAAGAGTTCTACATCATTTCCCATCAATAGTATGTCATCCACATACAATATGAGAAATGCTACAGAGCTCCCACTCACTTTCTTGTAAACACAGGCTTCTCAATAAATCTGCGTAAACCCAAACACTTTGATCATCTCATCAAAGCGAATGTTCCAACTCCGAGATGCTTGCACCAGCCCATAGATTGAGTGTTGGAGCTTGCATACCTTGTCAGCATTCTTAGGGTCGACAAAACCTTCCGGCTGCATCATATACAGTTCTTCCTTAAGGAAACCATTAAGGAAAGCCGTTTTGACGTCCATTTGCCATATCTCATAATCATAGAATGCGGCAATTGCTAACATGATTCCGATGGACTTCAGCTTCGCTACGCGTGAGAAGGTATCATCGTAGTCAACCCCTTGAACTTGTCGATAACCCTTAGCGACAAGTCGAGCTTTATAGATGGTCACATTGCCATCCGCGTCTGTCTTCTTCTTAAAGATCCATTTATTTTCTATGGCTCGCCGATCATCGGGCAAGTCTGTCAAAGTCTATACTTTGTTTTCATACATGGATCCTATCTCGGATTTCATGGCTTCAAGCCATTTGTTGGAATCTAGGCCCGCCATCGCTTCTTTATTGTTCGAAGGTTCACCGTTGTCTAACAACATTATTTCCAGGACAGGGTTGCCATACCATTCTGGTGTGGAACGTGTCCTTGTGGACCTACGAAGTTCATTAGTAACTTGATCCGAAGTTCCTTGATCATCATCATTAACTTCCTCTCTCACCGGTGCAGTCACCACAGAAACATTTTCTTGAGCTGCGCTACTTTCCGGTTCAAGAGGCAGTACTTCATCAAGTTCTACTTTCCTCCCACTTACTTCTTTCGAGAGAAACTCTTTCTCTAGAAAGGATCCATTCTTGGCAACAAAGATCTTGCCTTCGGATCTGAGGTAGAAGGTATACCCAATAGTTTCCTTAGGGTATCCTATGAAGATGCATCTTTCTGACTTGGGTTCGAGCTTTTCAAGTTGAAGTTTCTTGACATAAGCATCGCATCCCCAAACTTTCAGAAACGACAGCTTAGGTTTCTTCCCAAACCATAATTCATATGGTGTCGTCTCAACGGATTTCGACGGAGCCCTATTTAAAGTGAATGTGGTAGTCTCTAAAGCATAACCCCAAAATGATAGCGGTAGGTCGGTAAGAGACATCATAGATCGCACCATGTCTAATAGAGTGCGATTACGACATTCGGACACACCATTACGCTGAGGTGTTTCAGGCGGCGTGAGTTGTGAAACAATTCCACATTTCCTTAAGTGCGTGCCAAATTCGTGACTCAAATATTCCCCTCCACGATCTGATCGTAAGAACTTTATTTTTCCTGTCACGTTGATTCTCAACCTCACTCTGAAATTCCTTGAACTTTTCCAAGGTCTCAGACTTGTGTTTCATTAAGTTGACATACCCATATCTACTTAAGTCATCAGTGAGGGTGAGAACATAACGATAACCACCGCGAGCCTCAATGCTCATTGGACCGCACACATCAGTATGTATATTTCCAATAAGTTGGTTGCTCGCTCCATTGTTTCGGAGAACGGAGTCTTGGTCATTTTGCCCATGAGGCATGGTTTGCAGGTGTCAAATGATTCATAATCAAGAGACTCCAAAAGTCCATCTGCATGGAGTTTCTTCATGCGTTTGACACCAATGTGACCAAGGAGGCAGTGCCACAAGTATGTGGGACTATCATTGTCAACCTTACATCTTTTGGCATTCACACTATGAATATGTGTAACATCACGTTCGAGATTCAATAAGAATAAACCATTGACCAGCAGGGCATGACCATAAAACATATCTATCATATAAATAGAACAACCATTATTCTCAGATTTAAATAAGTAGCCATCTCGTATTAAATGAGATCCAGATACAATGTTCATGCTCAAAGCTAGCACTAAATAACAATTATTGAGGTTTAAAACTAATCCCGTAGGTAAATGTAGAGGTAGCGTGCCGACGGCGATCACATCGACCTTGGAACCATTCCCGACGCACATCGTAACCTCATCCTTTGACAGTCTCCGCTTATTCCGCAGCTCCTGTTTTGAGTTACAAATATGAGCAACCGCACCGGTATCAAATACCCAGGAGCTACTACGAGTGCTGGTAAGGTACACATCAATAACATGTATATCATATATACCTTTGGTATTGCCGGCCTTCTTATCCGCTAAGTACTTGGGGCAGTTTCGCTTCCAGTGACTGTTTCCCTTGCAATAAAAGCACTCAGTCTCAGGCTTGGGTCCATGCTTTGGCTTCTTCACGGCAACTGGCTTACCGGGCGCGGCAACTCCCTTGTCGTCCTTCTTGAAGTTCTTCTTACCCTTGCCTTTCTTGAAACTAGTGGTTTTATTGACCATCAACACTTGATGTTCCTTTTTGATCTCCACCTCCGCTGATTTCACCATTGAATATACCTCAGGAATGGTTTTCTCCATCCCCTGCATATTGAAATTCATCACAAAGCTCTTGTAGCTAGGTGGGAGCGACTGAAGGATTCTATTAACGACCGTGTCATCCGGGAGATTAACTCCCAGCTGAGACAAGCAGTTGTGCAACTCAGACATTTTGAGTATGTGCTCGCTGACAGAACTATTCTCCTCCATCTTACAACTATATAACTTGTCGGAGACTTCATATCTCTCGACCCGGGCATGAGTTTGGAAGACCATTTTCAGCTCTTGGAACATCTCATATGCTCCGTGTTGCTCAAAACGCTTTTGGAGCCCCGGTTCTAAGCTGTAAAGCATGCCGCACTGAATCAGGGAGTAATCATCACTACGCGACTGCCAGGCGTTCATAACATCTTGAGTTGCTGGGAAAATGGGCGCTTCACCTAGCGGTGCTTCAAGGACATATGCTTTCTTGGCAGCTATGAGGATGATCCTCAAGTTACGGACCCAGTACGTATAGTTGCTACCATCGTCTTTCAGCTTGGTTTTCTCTAGGAATGTGTTGAAGTTGAGGGCAACATTAGCGTGGGCCATTTGATCTGCAAGACATATTGCAAATATTTTAGACTATGGTCATGATAATTAAGTTCATCTAATCAAATTATTTAATGAACTCCCACCCAGACAGACATCCCTCCAGTCATCTAAGTGATACATGATCCGAATCGACTAGGCCGTGTCCGATCATCACGTGAGACGGACTAGTCATCAACGGTGAACATATCCATGTTGATCGTATCTACTATACGACTCATGTTCGACCTTTCGGTCTCTCGTGTTCCGAGGCCATGTCTATACATGCTAGGCTCGTCAAGTCAACCTAAGTGTTTTGCATGTGTAAATCTGGCTTACACCCTTGTATTCGAACGTTAGAATCTATCACACCCGATCATCACGTGGTGCTTCGAAACAACGAACCTTCGCAACGGTGCACAGTTAGGGGGAACACTTTCTTGAAATTTCAGCGAGGGATCATCTTATTTATGCTACCGTCGTTCTAAGCAAATAAGATGTAAAAACATGATAAACAGCACATGCAATCAAATAGTGACATGATATGGCAAATATCATTTTGCTCCTTTGATCTCCATCTTCGGGGCGCCATGATCATCATCGTCACCGACATGCCACCATGATCTCCATCATTGTGTCTTCATGAAGTTGTCTCGCCAACTGTTACTTCTACCACTATGGCTAATGTTTAGCAATAAAGTAAAGTAATTACATGGTGTTATCATTGACACACAGGTCATACAATAAATTAAACAACTCCTATGGCTCCTGCCAGTTGTCATACTCATCAACATGCAATTCGTGATTCCTATTACAGGAACATGATCAATCTCATACATCACATATATCATTCATCACATCCTTTTGGCCATATCACATCACACGACATATGCTGCAAGAACAAGTTAGACGTCCTCTAATTGTTGTTGCAAGTTTTTACGTGGCTGCTATAGGTTTCTAGCAAGAATGTTTCTTACCTATGCCAAAACCACAGTGTGATATGCCAATTTCTATTTACCCTTCATAAGGACCCTTTTCATCAAATCCGATCCGACTAAAGTGGGAGAGACAGACACCCGCTAGCCACCTTATGCAACTAGTGCATGTCAGTCGGTGGAACCTGTCTCACGTAAGCATATGTGTAAGGCCGGTCCGGGCCGCTTCATCCCACGATGCCGCCGAATCAAGATAAGACTAGTAACGGTAAGTAAATTGACAAAATCGACGCCCACAACAACTTGTGTTCTACTCGTGCATAGAAACTATGCATAGACCTAGCTCATGATGCCACTGTTGGGGATCATTGCAGAAATTAAAATTTTCTACGCATCACCAAGATCAATCTATGGAGAGATTAGCAATGAGAGAGAGGGGAATGTATCTTCATACCCTTGAAGATCGCGAAACGGAAGCGTTACAAGAATGCAGATGAAGGAGTCATACTCACAGCAATTCCGATCGCTGTTGATTCCGATCTAAGCGCCAAACAATGATGCCTCCACGTTCAACACATGTACAGCACGGGGACGTCTCCTCCTTCTTGATCCAGCAAGGCGGGAGGAGAAGTTGGGGAAGAACTCCGGCAGCACGACGTCGTGGTGGTGGAGCTCGCAGTTCTCCGGCAGGGCTTCACCAAGCTCAACGGAGGAGGAGAGGGTGTTGCGGAGGGGAGGGCTGCGCCTTGGATGTGGTGCCGCTGCCCTCCCTCCACCCCTCTATTTATATGGATAAGGGGAAAGGGGGCCGTCCCCTCTAGATGAGATCTAGAGGGGGGCGGCGGCCAAGGGGAGGGGGCTTGCCCCCAAGCCAAGGGGGGCGCCCCTCTAGGGTTCCCCCCCAACCCTAGGCGCATGGGACCTAGGGGATGGCGCCCAGCCCCCTTAGGGGCTGGTTCCCTTCCACATACAGCCCATAGGGCCCTCCGGGGCAGGTGGACCCCGGGAACCCCTTCGGTGGTCCCGATACAATACCGATAAACCCCCAAACACTTTCCGTGACCGTACGATGACTTCCCATATATAAATCTTCACCTTCGGACCATTCCGGAACTCCTCGTGACGTCCTGGATCTCATCTGGGACTCCGAACAACATTCGGTAACTGCATACTATTTCCCATAACAACTCTAGCGTCACCGAACCTTAAGTGTGTAGACCCTACGGGTTCGGGAATCATCCAGACATGACCGAGACATCTCTCCGGCCAATAACCAACAGCGGGATCTGGATACCCATGTTGGTTCCCACATGTTCCACGAGGATCTCATCGGATGAACCACGATGTCGGGGATTCAATCAATCCGTATACAATTCCCTTTGTCTACCGGTATGATACTTGCCCGAGATTCGATCATCGGTATCCCTATACCTTGTTCAATCTCGTTACCTGCAAGTATCTTTACTCATTCCGTAACACATCATCCCGTGATCAACTCCTTGATCACATTGAGCTCATTATGATGATGTCTTACCGTGTGGGCCCAGAGATACCTCTCCGTCACACGGAGTGACAAATCCCAGTCTCTATTCGTGCCAACTCAACAGACATTTTCGGAGATACCTGTAGTGTGCCTTTATAGCCACCCAGTTACGTTGTAATGTTTGGCACACCCAAAATATTCCTATGGCATCCGGGTGTTGCACAATCTCATGGTCTAAGGAAATGATACTTGACATTAGAAAAGCTTTAGCAGACGAACTACACGATCTTGTTCTATGCTTAGGATTGGGTCTTGTCCATCACATCATTCACCTAATGATGTGATCCCGTTATCAACGACATCCAATGTCCATGGTCAGGAAACCGTAACCATCTATTGATCAATGAGCTAGTCAACTAGAGGCTCACTAGGGACATGTTGTGGTCTATGTATTCACACATGTATTACGATTTCCGGATAACACAATTATAGCATGAACAATAGACAATTATCATGAACAAGGAAATATAATAATAACCATTTTATTATTGCCTCTAGGGCATATTTCCAACAGGAAGAACGGTCATATTGAATCGATCCAAACTTGTCTGTTACGAATTGAGTTAATATCGCCTGTAATTAATTGTAATAGCATAGAGTGTTAATGTGTGATTTTTCTCCTTAGACCATGAGAGTATAGTAGTCACTTCTTACCATATGGTGGACTTTGGGGTTTTTCAAACATCACCTATAACATGGTGATCATAACGACAACTTACAGGCTCACCGGAAAGTTTGACAAGGGACTAGATAGCTCGAGAGGGGGATTTGCTTCGAGGACGATGGAGAGATATTCTTTGGGCCCTCTCGGTGTGACGGCATCCATCATCATCTGTCCAGACACAGGTGACTACATTACAGGGATGCCGGAACACAACAACGAGAAAGAAGAACAAAACCGGTAACGAGGATAACAACATAGTGAGCATGTGATGAGGATACCGATGCTTCCCAGATTTTGTGAAGTATTGCAAAGCAAAGGGAACATCACATTGTAACCAAATGTTCACTCTAATATCATTCGTGTGCTCATAGGGATCAATATGGACATCCAGAGTCCCACTGTCGGTCATTGAACGAAGGGATTTCATTCATGTCTATGAGTTACCGAACCTACGGGGTCACAAGCTTAAGGCAATCGCGATCTACAGAGGTTTATTTGGACGGGGTGATGAGAATATATTTGTGGATTTTTTTCATAAATATTCAAAATAGTTTCGAGAGGATCTAGAAGCGTTTCGGGGTCATCGGAAGGGTTTGGGAGTTCATCGAGCAATACCATGTATTCCCGATAATTAATATATAGGTGGAAAATGTTTTTGGTGATGTTAAAAAATATAAAAAGTGTCTAATAATCATTAGAAGGCTTTTATTTTAATTTGATATCAACGGTGCCAAGTGGTGGAAGGCAACTTGGGCCACCAAAGCCCAAGTGGAGGAGGCGCCCCCCTTGGACTTTCCCACCTTGCTGGCTGCACTCTCCCTCCCCTCCAACCTATATATTCTAGTGGTTTTTGCTATATTGGACTTACAAGTTTTGTAGCCTCCTCTAGTTTATCTAGCTCCAGTTCTAGTTGGTCCTAGTTGACTAATTAGAGATTGGTCTAGTTTCTCTAATCCTCATAATTAGAAGCCTAGTGTGGTTCTAATCTCCTCCCTCTAATTCTCCGGCGACGACTAGCTCTGGACGGTGAAGTGCTCCTAGATCATGAAGGTTGCATGATTGCAACCTAGTAGAGAGGTCGTGCTTCCGGTCTTTGATAACCCACAAGTATAAGGGATCGCAAAAGTTTTCGAGGGTAGTGTATTCAACCTAAGTTTATTGATTCGACACAAGGGGAGCCAAAGAATATTTGCAAGTATTAGCAGTTGAGTTCTCAATTCAACCACACCTGGAGAACTAAATATCTGCAGCAAGGTGATCAGTAGCACAGTATTATGATAGTTTGATAGCAGTGGTAACATTAGCAGTTTTATAGTGATTGTAACAGCAGCAACAACGAAAGTAACTTAGCAAAGATCAATGTATGACAAGCTTAGGCATTGGATCAGCGATGGATATTTGTGTTGAATTACAAAGCTTAACATTGCATCTTATACTATGTATTTGTCGATTGTAAACCACATGAATCCATGTTTCAAGAAACATTGACTTTCTTGTTACTTTCCATGTAAATTGAATGGCACTGTAAGTTAAATATAAAATAATGATACTAAGTTACTTCCTGCAACGTCTAGATTTGAGCATTTTGGTTTTCCATGTGGATATAATCCTAGAATGACTACCACATGAGATTAAGAAACTTATTCACATAACTGTATGTACTAATCATTAATCCTTATCGATCTCAAATTAATTATCCAAAATGTCACATTACCATTGATACCGTATTCTCTATTCTGTAGTATATTCTTCTACTATGAAGAATTATTGTGATGTTGCTAACATGTGAAGTTCTACAAGACAATGTGTTTGTCACTATTGTTGCATCAATTCTATATCGACATATGTTGTAAGTTCTTGCTTTCAGGCAATCCAAAATTACTAAAAATGTTGTACATGTTACTTATGTACTGTGATTATTCGTCATGATAAATGGAACTACTTATTAATCACCATTATGATTCGTCATGATAGATGCAACTACTTATTAATCACCATTCTTCAGAAACTTGCTTAGCTGCTACTATTATTACTTACTACATCATGATGTTAAGGCTCTGGTAGTTATTTTTATCAACATTTAAACATCGAGTAGTTCATAATCTTTTCGACAAAAAAGACTATGCCTTTGTTGATTCCCCTGAGCTTGTAGAACTAACCTATAGCTAATTACTAATTAGTTTAATGCAACTAGAGAACCAAACAAAACATAGGATCCTGTAGCCAGTACAAGGCCCAATTTTTTGGTACGTAGCTCACTCGATCACTCTAAACAATACGAACCTGATTAAGAATTTTGTATCTGCAACCACACCCAAAAAGAAAGAAAAGCTTCAATTTGTATCTGCTTTAAGTTTTCTTTCCTCTATTGTATACTTTGGGCAGTCTCCAAAGGTTTTGAAAGAGGTACCAATTTGCATGATTAGCTCGACTGAATTGCTATTGTATACTTCGGCACAATGGCAGAGCTATGTACACTTCTGGGGGCTGTGCCCCCCCCAAGATTAGAGAAAATAGTGAAGATTTTTTTGTAGGGGCTAAGAATGAATAAAAAAGTAGTCAGTAGCCCCCCAAACAATCATATTTTATGCTCTGCCTCCTGCCATTCTCTGCTAGCTCCACCACTGCTTTGGCAGTCTCCAAGGATTTTGAAAGAGGTCCCAATTTGCATGATTAACTCCAGATTTTTTCGCCCAAATTTTCAAATGAATTTTGAATTGAAAAAAAAGTTCAGAGGTCATCGAAAATTCCGGTTACCGGTATTTCAGACCGAGGAAAAAACATGATTCAGATACTATAGCTATTTATTGGCTAATAAATCATTTATTCATTTGAAATTATTTTTTGCATGCATCACGCACGGTCCATCTACCCAGCCGGAGGGAGAAGCATCGGAGGGCGACCTACTCTGGGTCGTGGTAGGGATAGTTTTAGCACTTGTCGTCTGCCTCACCGTATTCTTCTACATACGGTGGCGTAAGGCAGCGAGGCGGGCCCAGTAGTAGATGGATCACCCACCACCGACACAAGGTGCCAATAAAGAGAAGATCACAACACTAAGGACCATGAACTACACAATGCCGAACCAGGAGGAGGAGGAGCCCGACAGGCAGGAATGCTAGATATGCCTGGAGGAGTTCATCGAGGGCGAGTGAGGGAGTCCTGGACTAAGGGGTCCTCAGGCGTCCGACCTATTAGACATGGGCTGGACTGATGGGCTGTGAAGATACGAAGACTGAAGACTCTACCCGTGTCCATATGGGACTCTCCTTGGCATGGAAGGCAATCTTGGCGACCAAATATGAAGATTCCTTTCTCTGTAACCGACCTTATGTAACCCTAGATCCCTCCGGTGTCTATATAAACCGGAGGGCTAGGTCCGTAGAGATATATCCTCATAATCATAGTCAGATAGGCTAGACTTCTAGGGTTTAGCCATTATGATCTCGTGATAGATCAACTCTTGTAATACTCATATTCATCAAGATCAATCAAGCAGGAAGTAGGGTATTATCTCCATAGAGAGGGCTCGAACCTGGGTAAACATCGTGTCCCCTGTCTCCTGTTACCATCGACCTTAGACACATAGTTCAGGACCCCTACCCAAGATCCACCGGTTTTGACACCAACATTGGTGCTTTCATTGAGAGTTCCACTGTGCCATTGTCAAAAAGGTTTGATGGCTCCTTCTACCATCTTCAACGACACCGTCCAAGGGGAAGTCTTTCTCCCCAGACAAATCTTCATGTTCGGCGGTTTCGCACTGCGGGCCAACTCGCTTGGCCATCTGGAGCAGATCGAAAGCTATGCCCCTGGCCATCAGGTCAGATTTGAAGCTAGAACTACGTCGCGGATATCCATGGAGACTTGATCTTCGACGGATTCGAGACCACGGCAGCCGCTCCCTGCCACCACGATGAACATGACGTAAGTCTGTCATCGGTCCATACCCAGGAGATAGTACCTGTAGCTGCTCTAGCCCTAGATCTGGAGTAGATCGCTCCATCCGAAGACGGGAAGCTCAACCCCACCGCGGAAGCCACAGACTCAGCGGCATTGGAGCCGTACACATACCTAACTTCAAGTGACATCTGTGTCACCGGAACCATGGAATAATCTCCGGCTACATGTTCCGAACCTTGTGCGTCCGCTTACGTCGAGCTTGATCGGTCATCGATCGTCGAATTTAAATCCGCAGACATCTTCCGGCACTCGCCTTTGGGCGACGTGTTAAACTCGTTAAGAGCACTATCCTTAGCGGGGGGCTCATTGCCGAATTATATCCGGTTCGAACTGAAGGCTGATGATGGAGAATTTTGTTTCCCACCCATCGCCCACTTCATAGCCACTGTCGAAGACTTAACCGACATGCTCGATTACGGCTCCGATGAGATCGACAGTATGGACGACGATGCCGGAGAAGAAGAGGCCCAAAACCCGCCATTTACCGGACGCTGGATGACCACTTCCTCGTATGACGTATACATGGTGGATGCACCAAAAAAGAATGGTGGCGATGACAAGGAAGATCCAGTTGACGATAAACCTCCCGAGATACAACCAAAGCGCCGGCGTCAGCGCGCCGCTCTAAGTCACGCCGCAACAAAGACAGCAACACTGGCACAGGAGAAGACAACACTCCGGATGGTGCCAAAGACAATGAAAACCCCGCTCAGCCAACTTCCGAACAGGATGAACGGGAAGATGGGCAAGTTAGCCCTGGTAAACAGGCCACGCACGAAGACTCGGAGGATAGTAATTATCTTCCGCTCTCCGAGGACGAGGCAAGCCTCGACACCGAGGATTTTATCGTTCCTGAGGAATCTATCGAACAGGAGCGCTTCAAGCGCCAGCTAATAGCCACTGCAAGGAGCCTGAAAAAGAAACAGCAGCAGCTTCAAGCTGATCAAGATCTGCTCAACGATAGATGGACTGATGTCCTGGCAGCAGAGGAGCACGGCCTTAAGGGACCACTCAAAAGTTACCCAAAACGCAAATTGCTACCTCAATTCGATGACAAGGCGTTGGAGCCCAGGCCATCAATACACAATGCGGCTGACCGACCACCACGTGGTCGAGACAAAGCGGCAACACATGCCGAATACTAGCCCGCCTTACCCTGCCGTAAAGGCGGAGACAAAACTGTTCAGGGATACACGTATGATCTCCAGTAGGGCCTGAAGAATAAAACAGGCCCGGCCAGATCGATCTATGGATCACGGGGGTGTGCCTCGACGCGCGACGACGGCTATCAAGCCGAGCGTGACAAACCTAGTCATGCGCGGGCCAAAAACCGCAGACGGACTCATCGGAGCTATGAAGCGATGTGGCCCAATATAGAGGTGCCACACACCCTCTTTGCTTCACTAATGAAGTAATGGAGCATGAATTCCCAGAAGGGTTTAAACCCGTGAATATTGAATCATACGATGGAACAACTGATCCTGCGGTGTGGATTGAGGATTTTCTTATCCATATCCATATGGCCCGCGGAGATGACCTCCACGCCATCAAATACCCCATTAAAAATCAAAGATAGCTGGGAGGATTTGGAAGACGCCTTCCGCGACAACTTCCAAGGTACACATCTCCGGCCACCAGACGACGATGACTTAAGCCATATAGTTCAATAGCTTGGAGAGTCAGCCAGGAAATTCTGGACTAGGTTTTTAACCAAAAGAACCAAATCGTCGACTGTCTGGATGCCGAAGCCCTAGCAGCCTTTAAACACAGCATCCGCGACGAATGGCTTGCCTGCCACCTCGGCCAAGAAAAGCCGAAGTCCATGGCAGCCCTCACAACACTCATGACCCGCTTTTGTGCGGGTGAAGATAGTTGGCTGGCTCGTAGCAAAAACAATCCAAGCAACGCCGGCACCTCTGAAGCCAGAAATAGTAAAGACAAGTCCCGACGCAACAAACACAAGCGTCGAAACAACAATGACAATATCGATGATACAAAGGTCAATGCCGGATTCAATGGCTCTAAGTAAGATCAACGGAAGAAGCCGTTCAAAAAGAACAATTCGGGCTCATCCAGCTTGGACCACATACTCGATCGTTCGTGCCAGATCCATGGCACCCCAGACAAACCACCCAATCATACCAACATAGATTGTTGGGCTTTTAAACAGGCCGGCAAGTTAAATGCCAAAAGCAAGGAGAAGGGATCGCAAAGCGAGGATGATGACGAGGAGCCCCGGCCACCAAACACAGGGGGACATAAGAAGTTTCCCCCTCAGGTCAAAACAGTGAACATGATATACGCTACCCACATCCCCAAGGGGGTCTACGCGATAGAGCCAGTCGCCCCAAAATTTAATCCATGGTCGTCATGCCCAACCACTTTCGATCATCGGGACCATCCGACCAGTATCTGTCATGGTGGTTCAGCCGCACTGGTCCTGGACCCAATAATTGATGGGTTCCACCTGACATGAGTCCTGATGGACGGTGGCAGCAGCCTCAACCTGCTCTATCAGGATACAGTGCGCAAAATGGGCATTAATCCATCAGGGATCAAGCCCACAAAGACGACCTTTAAAGGAGTCATACCAGGTGTAGAGGCCCGCTGTACGGGCTCAATCACTCTAGAGGTTGTCTCCGGATGTCCGGACAACTTCCGAAGCGAGGAGTTAATCTTCGATATCGTCCCCTTTTGCAGCGGCTATCATACACTGCTTGGACGAACCGCATTTGCTCGATTCAACATGGTGCCACACTACGCTTATCTCAAGCTCAAGATACCCGGACCACATGGCGTCATAATAGTCAATGGAAACACAGAACGCTCCCTCCGCACCAAGGAGCACACCGCTGCCTTAGTAGCAGAAGTACAGAGCGGCCTTTTCAAGCAGAACCTTAATTCGGCAGCCGAGCTCCCGGACACTGTCAAGAGAGTCCGGACTATTCTGCAGCAGGATAGCTCGGCTAGTCAAGAGCCCGACTAGCAATTCGGCCTCCGTCCTAGTCCTGACCAAGTGGTGGCAATTGTACCGCGCGTACATAACTACGCACTCAAAATACTGTGGGCATGGATGGAGGCATAACTAGCTTGTGATCCACAATACGGCTCGACCGCCCCCGGACACACGCACTTTCACTGCTTCTTCTTTCTCCTTTTCAGGTTTCTTTTCCACAGGCCTCCCCTGACTGAAGGAAATATGCCCTAGAGGCAATAATAAAGTTATTATTTATTTCCTTATATCATGATAAATGTTTATTATTCATGCTAGAATTGTATTAACCGGAAACATAATACATGTGTGAATACATAGACAAACAGAGTGTCACTAGTATACTTGACTAGCTCATTGATCAAAGATGGTTAAGTTTCCTAACCATAGACATGAGTTGTCATTTGATTGACGGGATCACATCATTAGGAGAATGATGTGATTAACATGACCCATTTCGTTAGCTTAGCACAAGATCGTTTAGTATGTTGCTATTGCTTTCTTCATGACTTATACATGTTCCTATGACTATGAGATTATGCAACTCCCGTTTACCGGAGGAACACTTTGTGTGCTACCAAACGTCACAACGTAACTGAGTGATTATAAAGGTGCTCTACAGGTGTCTCCGAAGGTACTTGTTGGGTTGACGTATTTTGAGATTAGGATTTGTCACTCCGATTGTCGGAGAGGTATCTCTGGGCCCTCTCGGTAATGCACATCACTTAAGCCTTGCAAGCATTGCAACTAATGAGTTAGTTGCGGGATGATGTATTACGGAACGAGTAAAGAGACTTGCCAGTAACGAGATTGAACTAGGTATTGAGATACCGACGATCGAATCTCGGGCAAGTAACATACCGATGACAAAGGGAACAACATATGTTGTTATGCGGTCTGACCTATAAAGATCTTCGTAGAATATGTAGGAGCCAGTATGAGCATCCAGGTTACGCTATTGGTTATTGACCGGAGACGTGTCTCGGTCATGTCTACATAGTTCTCGAACCTGTAGGGTCCGCACGCTTAACGTTACGATGACAATTATATTATGAGTTTATATGTTTTGATGTACTGAAGGTTGTTTGGAGTCCCAGATGTGATCACGGACATGACGAGGAGTCTCGAAATGGTTGAGACATGAAGATTGATATATTGGAAGCCTATGTTTGGATATCGGAAGTGTTCTGGGTAAAATCGGGATTTTACCGGAGTACCGGGAGGTTACCGGACCCCCCCCCCCGGGAATCAAATGGGCCTTAGTGGGCCTAGGTGGAAGAGAGGAGAGGAGGCAAGGGCTGGCCGCACGCCCCTCCCCCCTAGTCCGAATAGGACAAGGAGAGGGGGGCGGCGCCCCCTTCCTTCCTTCTCCTCCACTCCTTCCCCCTCAAGTCCTAATCCAACTAGGAAGGGGGGGGGGAGTCCTACTCCCAGTGGGAGTAGGACTCCTCCTGGCGCGCCCTCTCCCTTGGTCGGCCACACCCCCTTGCTCCTTTATATATGGGGGCAGGGGGGCACCCTAGAGACACAACAATTCATCAAGTTGATTTTTTAGCCGTGTGCGGTGCCCCCTCCACCATAGTCCACCTCGATAATACTATAACGGTGCTTAGGCGAAGCCCTGCGTCGGTAGAACATCAACATCGTCACCACGCTGTCGTGCTGATGAAACTCTCCCTCAACACTCGGCTAGATCGGAGTTCGAGGGACGTCATCAGGCTGAACATGTGCTGAACTCAGAGGTGCCGTACGTTCGGTACTTGATCGGTCGGATCGTGAAGACGTACGACTACATCAACCGCGTTGTGCTAACGCTTCCGCTTTCGGTCTACGAGGGTACATGGACAACACTCTCCCCTCTCGTTGCTATGCATCACCATGATCTTGCGTGTGCGTAGGATTTTTTTTGAAATTACTGTGTTCCCCAACACTGACGGCCTGACCATCGGTCCTTTTCGAAGGATAAATACACCAAGATGGCAAGAAGCATGGACGCACTAGGGAAATTTTAGGTGGTTTCTTTAACGATCCATCTACCTGTTTTCAGGACCCACACGCAGCTCTCCCTTGGTTAAGGCATATTAAATAGCCTTTTGCTTATTGCACTACTTGTATAAATGCGCTTTAACGCACCAATGAAATTATAATGGAAACAGTTTGCGGCCCAAATTTTACGGCTCTAGCTTACTACCTTTTATTCTTTTTCTTTTTTTGATAACTTTATCAAATAGCTCCCGTACACTTTGGTATGTTTCAATTTTCCAGGGGCTTCATAGCGCCCCACACCATGGCAACAAAGTCCGAACACTTTTTACAGTATAGTTTGGCACCCCGAATTTAGCACTATATGCATTGGCTCCGAATCATGTCTTTGGTCAATAGTTGGGTGGCCCGGCTCCTGTGCTTGCTACCTTACGTTCCGTTGTATCGGCTAGGGTAGTAAAGGGAGCACTACTGCGATTGTGCCTTGGTTTACCTGGATGAGCACCTCAGTGGAGAAAGCCGAAAACTGGCTGTCATGATGCGGCGAGAGCCGGTCAGCTCTTCGGAGGTCTCAAATCCTTAGAATTTTTTCCGCATTACGCGAGGGATCGGTACTTACCCGATCAGGTGTTTACAGCATCCTATTTCGGATACTAGGGGCTGTGCCTATCTTTTATTGTCAAACTCCTATGGCTAAGTGAGGGTGCTAAAGCCGCATAGTCCGATTGTCTGGTTCGTCGCGCTAAACACCTCCTTCAAGGATTAAACAATTGGATCAAGAGTGTTTAGATTACATCCCGAACACCCCCGTACTACCTACGTGGGGCAGAAGCCGACGACTGGCCAACTCTCAGATTTCACACAACACGGTCGCACAGGAGGTGAATTTTAAATAACAAACATTATATTACATAACGACTTTGTTTCATCATACAAGGCAGAGACAACATGAACATATTCATTCGAAATAATGTCTTGCGCACATTGCGTTGCCACAATATGAGACCCCTCCAAGACGTCTCCAAAATACCGCTCGGGCGTGGGGTGCTCCTTGCCCTCTGGCGGTCCCTCGGTCGTAAGCTTGACGGCGTCCATCTTCGCCCACCACACCTTGACGCGAGCGAAGCCCATGCGCGCGCCCTCGATGCAGACCGACCACTTGATGACATCCAGCCGAGGGCAGGCATTCACCAGCCGCTTCACGAGCCCGAAGTAGCTGCCGGGCATAGCCTCGGCAGGCCACAACCGGATTATTAAATCCTTCATGGCCAGTTCGGCCACCCTATGCAGCTCGACCAGCTGTTTTAGCTGATCGCTAAAGGGCACTGGATGTTCTGGCGCAAGATATTGCGACCAGAACAGCTTCTCCGTTGAGCTCCCTTCTTCGGCTCGGAAGAACTCCGCAGCGTCAGACACACTGCGCGGCAGATCTGCAATCGCCCCTGGAGAACTCCAAATCTGGGTTAGTAAGAAATACTTCTTCTTCACATAGTTGCTTTGCATACTAAATGCCTTACCCGCCGTGATTTATCTGGCCTCCTGGATCTCCTAGAGGGAGCCCTGGGCCTCAACCCGGGACTCTTCCGCACTTTGGAGAGCCTTAGCGAGTTCGGTCTCTCGAGTCGAAACGTTGCGCTCCAAGGATTCACATTTCTTCACTGCATCCTGGAGCTCTTGCTGGACGTCATCAAATTTGGCCTCGTGCTTCTCACGGGCACCTTTTTCCTTTACAACTCTCTCCTCGGCCTCGGCCAGGGCCTATTTAAGGACCCCAACCTCGGTCGCCGCTCCTACACATATCATGGCACTACGGTCAAAACACATTATTTATTCTTTCCGAATATACAACAAGTCATTACATACCTTACTTGTCTTCTAGCTGCTTCCTCGCTTGGCCGAGTTCCTCCTCGGCCCGCTCCAGTCTTTGCTTTAGTCCGGAGACTTCGCAGTGTGTGAGGTCGTGGCCAGCAACCAGAGGCACCAGACTTCAATCACCGTACCCATAAGGATACGGTGTTCATCCACAATGGAAGCACCTCGTAGCGCTTACAGCAGATTATCTGGTGCCTCTGGTTGGATAGAGGTCACCGACAGCATAGGCAGACCCCCCCTCTTTCAAAGGAGGTTGCTTGCTGGATTCCGAAGCCGTATAGGCCTCCGGACTTGTATTCGGCTGGGGGCTGAACTGAGAAAAGCCCCCATCCTCAGTCGCCACGGGGGTCTGCTCCCCCATGTGTCCAGCAGCCGAGGCTTCGCCCTCTGGCGCCACCCTGGCAGCCTCTTGAACCTCTCCCTGGCTGGGAAGGTCCTTTGGGACAACACCTCATCGTCGCCCTTGGCTGTGGTAGAGTGAGCGGCCGGCAATGACTCACTCGCCATCACCTTCGAATCCAACGAACCTCTTGATGAGGATCGCTGGGAGCTGTCGTGGGCCGGACTGCAATGGCATCATTTAAATATATTAATATCATGAAGCAAGAGAGGCCGGATGTATGGATGTATGCGGGTTTTTAGTACTTACGACGCGGCCAGAGGCTTGTTTCGGGGGCGTCGCTCCGGGCTGCTGTCGACGTCCCACACGGAGTTATCCGCAGGGGGAACCTTCCCCCTCTTGGGCACCTCCGCCTCCAGATTTGTGGAGGCCGCCCTCTTATTCCTCTCCCCCATCAGGGGGAGAGGTGCTTTCTTCCTTCTCCCCGTCATCGTCTTCGGCGGCGGAGGAGAGAGTCTTGTATTCGGACGACACGTCCGAAGCTCCCTTGCGGCGGAGGCCACTACGGACCCCCTTGGCCTTCTTCTCTGGCGCCTTATAGGGTGCCGGCACCAGCATCTTCGACAGGAGTGGGATGACTGGTTCCTCGGGCACCGGAGCTGAGGGAGTCCTGGATTAGGGGGTCTCCGGACAGCCGGACTATATCCTTTGACCGGACTATTGGACTATGAAGATACAAGATTGAAGACTTCGTATCATGTCCAGATGGGACTCTACTTGGCGTGGAAGGCAAGCTAGGCAGTATGGATATGGATATCTCCTCCTTTGTAACCGACCTTGTGTAACCCTAACCCCTTCCGGTGTCTATATAAACCGGAGGGTTTTAGTCCATAGGACAACATACAATCATACAATAGGCTAGCTTCTAGGGTTTAGCCTCTCCGATCTCGTGGTAGATCAACTCCTGTAATACCCACATCATCAAGAATAAATCAAGTAGGACGTAGGGTTTTACCTCCATCAAGAGGGCCCAAACCTGGGTAAAACATCGTGTCCCCTGCCTCTTGTTACCATCCGCCTTAGACACACAGTTTGGGACCCCCTACCCGAGATCCGCTGGTTTTGACACCGACATTGGTTCTTTCATTGAGAGTTCCTCTGTGTCGTCGCCATTAGGCTTGATGGCTCCTACTACCATCAATAGCGATGCAGTCCAGGGTGAGACTTTTCTCCCCGGACAGATCTTTGTGTTCGGCGGCTTCGCACTGCGGGCCAACTTGCTTGGCCATCTGGAGCAGATCGAAAGTTACACCCCTGGTCACCAGGTCAGGTTTGGAAGCTTAAATTACATGGTCGATATCCGCGGAGACTTGATCTTCGACGGATTCGAGCCCCTGCCTTGTGTGCCACGCGGTCACGATGAGTATGATTTAGCTCTACCATTAGACAGTGTTTAAGAAATCGCACTGACAACCGCTCCGACCCTTAATTCGGAGCCAGTTGCGCCATCCATGGACGGGTGGATAGACCCCGCCATGGAGGCCGTATCCTCAGCGGCGATCGAGCCGAATATCGACCTTACCCTTCACGAGAGCCGTGTTGCCAAACTGCCAGATCCTTCTTCGGCCACGGACTCCGAACCGCCTGCGCCCGTTCCTGTCGAATCCGATTGGGCGCCGATCCTGGAGTTTACCTCCGCGGATATTTTTCAGCACTCGCCCTTCGGTGACATACTGAACTCATTAAGGTCTCTCTCCTTGTCAGGAGGGTCCTGGCCAAACTATGTCTGGCAGGATTGGGATGCGGATGATGAAAAAATTCGCCGCCCACCCACCACCCACTTAGTAGCCACTGTCGAAGACTTAACCGACATGTTCGACTTCGACTCTGAAGACATCGACGGTATGGACGACGATGCGGGAGGCGAAGAGGAACCACTGCCCATAGGGCACTGGACAGCCACCTCATCATATGACATATACATGGTGGACACACCCAAAGAAGGCAATAGCGACGGGACAACAGAGGATGACCCCTCCAAGAAGCAACCCAAGAGTCAGCGTTAGCGGCGCCGCTCTAAGTCCTGCCAAGTCAAAAGTGGTGATACCGACACCGGAGATAATAGCACTCCGGACAGCGCGGAAGACAACAACAATCCCCTCCAGCAAGATTTAGAGCAAGAGGTTGGAGAAGCCAGCCCTCCTGAGAGAGCGACAGATGGAGAGGCGGAGGAGATAATTACATGTCTGCCTCCGAAGACGAGGCAAGCCTCGACGATGAAGAATTCATCGTGCCAGAGGATCCCGTCGAACAAGAGCGCTTCAAGCGCCGGCTTATAGCCATGGCAAATAGCCTTAAGAAAAAGCAGCAGCAGCTTCAAGCTGATCAAGATTTGCTAGCTGACAGATGGACTGAAGTCCTGGCGGCCGAGGAATATAAACTCGAGCGCTCCTCCAAGAGTTATCCAAAGTGCAGGTTGCTACCCCGACTGGAGGAGGAAGCACCGAAACCTACATCCCCGGTGTACGACGCGGCTGACCGGCCACCTCGTGGCCGCAACAGAGAGGCATTCCAGCCAAAAGCTCAGCCCGCACCCCGATGCCATTCAAATAAAAAGGCATGGGGAAATATGCCAAACCTGTGAGACGTATTGGAGGACAAAGCAAAACATGCAAGATCGATCTACGGATCACGAGGGCGCGCCACTGCGCGAGACGATAATCGTCACGCCGGATATAGTAAAAGTAAGTCCGGCCGGGCCGAACACAGCGGGAAAAACTCATTTGAGCTGCGTCGTGATATATCCCAGTACAGAGGTGCCACACACTCCTTATGCTTCACAGACGAAGTAATGGATCATCAAATCCCAGAGGGTTTCAAACCCGTAAATATAGAATCATACGACAACACAACAGATCCTGCGGTATGGATCGAGGATTTCCTCCTGCACATCCACATGGCCCACGGTGATGACCTACACGCCATCAAATACCTCCCACTCAAACTCAAAGGACCAGCTCGACATTGGCTCAACAGCTTGCCAGCAGAGTCCATTGGCTGTTGGGAAGATCTGGATGCCGCATTCCTCGACAAATTTCAGGGCACTTATGTGCGACCACCAGATGCCGATGACTTTTGCCACATAATTCGGCAGCCAGAGGAATCGGCCAGGCAATTCTGGACACGGTTCCTAACAAAGAAAAATCAAATCGTCGACTGTCCGGATGTAGAGGCCCTAGCAGCTTTTAAGCACAACATCCGCGACGAATGGCTCTCCGGACACCTTGGCCAGGAAAAGCCGAAAATCTATGGCAGCCCTCACGACACTCATGACCCGCTTTTGTGCAGGAGAGGACAACTAGTTGGCTCCCAGCAATAACATATCAAAGAAACCATGGTACTTTGGATACCAAGGACGGCAACGGCAGGTCACGTCGCAACAAACATAAGCGCCGCATTAACAGCGACAATACCAAGGTTACGGCAGTCAATGCCGGATTCAAAGGCTCTAAACCCGGTCAGCGGAAAAAGCCATTCAAAAGAAGCACTCCGGGTCCGTCCAGTTTGGACCGTATACTCGATCGCTCGTGCCAAATACACGACACCCCCGACAAGCCAGCCAACCACACCAACATGGATTGTTGGGTGTTCAAGTAGGCCGGCAAGTTAAATGCCGAAAACAAAGATAAGGGGTCACATAGCGATGACGAGGAGGAGCCCCGACAGTCGAACACCGGAGGACAGAAGAGGTTCCCCCCACAAGTGCGGACGGTGAACATGATATACGCAACCCACATCCCCAAGAGGGAGCGGAAGCATGTGCTCAGGGACGTATATGCGTTGGAGCCAGTCGCCCCAAAGTTCAACCCATGGTCCTCCTGTCAGATCACCTTCGACCGCAGGGACCACCCCACTAGTATCCGTCATGGCGGATTCGCTGGATTGGTCCTAGACCCAATCATTGACGGATTTCACCTCACTCGAGTCCTTATGGATGGTGGCAGCAGCCTGAACCTGCTTTATCAGGACATAGTGCGCAAAATGGGTATAGACCCCTCAAGGATCAAACCCACAAAAATGACCTTTAAATGCGTCATACCAGGTGTAGAGGCCCATTGCACAGGCTCAGTCACACTGGAAGTGGTCTTCGGATCTCTGGATAACTTCCGAAGCGAAGAGTTAATCTTCGACATAGTCCCGTTCCGCAGTGGCTACCATGCACTGCTCGGGCGAACCGCATTTGCGAGATTCAATGCGGTACCGCATTATGCATATCTCAAGCTCAAGATGCCAGGACCTCGGGGGGTCATCACAGTCAATGGAAACACAGAGCGCTCTCTCCGCACGGAGGAGCACACTGCGACCCTCACAGCAGAAGCGCAAAGTAGCCTCTTAAGGCAATCCACTAGTTCGGTGATTAAGGACCCGGACACCTTCAAGCGTGCCTGGAGTAATCAGCAACATGACCGTCTGACACGTTCCGAGCTCGCATAGCAATGCGGCCCCCACCCCAGTCCCAGCCAAACGGTGAAGTCCGTGCCATGCGTACATAATTATGCATTAAAAATACCATGGGCACAGGTGGGAAGGGGGGCACGACTACGACACGCTCCAAGATGCGGCTTAAACTGCACTGGGGGCTTCCCGCTTTGTTATTTTTCTCTTTCAGGACGTTAATCTCTGGAAACCCTGTCCGGCAGCATGATTGCCGAACACACGATGCAACAACCAAGGAGGCAGAAAGCTACGTCACACCACGGAACTCCCAAGTGGATTACGATAACGAGTGAAATACTTGCTTTAATACCATTCCTCAGCTTGCCCTTGGAAGGGACATGTCAAATAGTCCTACTTTTTGCTTATCGCACTACTTGTATCATTCTGCTCTAACGCACCTTTTTGAATAAACAATGCATAGCATTGAGACTATTATTACATTCTTCCTTTATATATATATATATATATATATATATATATATATATATATATATATATATATGTTCATTCATGACATCTAGCACCCATACACTCTGGTACGGCCAATACGCTAGGGGCTTAAGTATACCCCATAATACGGCGTGAGAAGTCCGAACACTTTCGACAGTGCGGCACCCCGAACTTATAGCATTATACGCATCAGCTCCGAATCATGTCTTGGGTCAATAGTTGGGTTTGCCTGGCTCCCATGTTTTGGTACCTTACGTTCTGCTATATCAGCTAAGGTAGCACTGGGAGAACTACTGCGATTGTGCCCCGGTTCTGCTGGGCTAAGCACCTCAGTAGAGAAAGCTAGAACTGACTGTCATGATAAGGTGAGAGACTGGTCGCTGTTCGAGAGGTCTCAAGTCCCTAAAGACTTATGCCGCTTAGAGCGAGGAGTCGGCCCTGTCCGGCTTAAGGCGTGTATAGCGCCCCGAATTCAGCCTTCCGAATACTAGGGGCTTCGTCGAAATTTAAAATTATAGAATTCTATGGCTAAGTGAGAGTGATAACGCATTATAGTCCGATTGCCTTGTTTGTTGTGCTGAGCACCTCCCTCGAAGGACCCAAAAATGGGTACAAGAGTGCTCAGGTTTTATCCCGAACACCCCAGCACTCGTGGCGTGGGGGCAGAAGCCGACGACTAGCCATCTCCCAGATTCGATAAACAGCCGAACAGAAGGCAATATTTTAAATTCAAACAAGCGTTCCATAGCGCATATGAACAAGTTTCCATAATACAGGATTACACAAGCAAGTTTATTCAAATATTACATCTTTTGCACACTCGTCCGCTACAAGATGGGCACCCTTCAGTACATCTCGGGGTGGCGATGCTCCTTGCCCTGCGGCGGCCCTTCCTTCACCAGCTTCACGACGTCCATCTTGGCCCAATGCACCTTCGCACGGGCGAAAGCCCGGCGTGCACCTTCGATGCAGACGGACTGCTTAATGACTTCCAGCCATGGGCAGGCATCCACAAGCCGCCTCACCAGGCCGAAGTAGCTGTTGGGAAGGGCGTCGCCAGGCCACATTCGGACTATAAAGCCCTTCATGGCCTGTTCGGCCACCTTGTGCAGCTTGACCAGTTGCTTCAGCTGGTCGCTCAGAGGCATCGGGTGTTCGATCCCAGTATACTGAGACCAGAACAGCTTCTCCGTTGAGCTTCCCTCCTCGGCCTGGTAAAACTGTGCGACATCCGACACACTGCGGGGCAAATCTGCGAATGCTCCTGGAGAGCGCCGGACTCGGGTAAGTAACAAGTAATTTACTTTCACATGCTTGCTTTGCATATTGAATGCCTTACCCGCCGCTATCTTCTTCATCGCATCAATCTCCTGGAGGGCCTTTTGGGCATCAGCCTTGGCACTCTTTGCACTCTCAAGGGCCGCGACAAGCTCGGACCTCGCGTCTTCAAGTCAAGCTCCAACGCCTCGTGCTTCATCACGAGAGCATGGAGCTCTTGCTGCACCTCGCCCACCCGTGCCTCTTGTTTTTCCCGCTCGGTGCGCTCCTGGGCCGCTTTGTTTTCGGCCTCGGATAGCGCTTTCTTTAGGGTTGCCACCTCGGTCATGGCCCCTGGCAAATTAAAGATGATCCTGTCATTTTGCAATCGCATCCTTTTTGTATATATACACATCTATAGACTAGGTATTACTTACCTTTGTCCTCCTCGAGCTGCCTCTTGGCAAGGCCGAGCACTTTCTTGGACCCTTCGAGGTCATGCTTCAGTACGGCGACCTCCGCAGTCAGTGCGGCAGAGGTCAGCAGTGAAGCCTGCATACGCATATAGACATACTTATATTAGACTCCTGCATATATTAGTTGATCCTCTATTCGACTTTTCTTTTGAACACCAAACAGAGCATCAGGGGCTACTGTCTATGCGGTAATATTTTTCCTATATTTCAAATACTTACCTCAAAGCCTGTTAGAAGGCTGGCACAGGCTTCAGTCAGTCCGCTCTTGGCGGACTGAACCTTCTGGATCACCGCACTCATAATAGTGCGGTGCTCTTCGTCGATGGAAGCGCTGCGAAGCGCTCCCAGCAGATCGTCCGGTGCCTCTGGATGTACAGAGGTCACCGGCACAGGCGTCTTGCCCCTTTTGGAAGGAGGCTGCCTGCCTGAGTCCGGAACCACTGGAGGTTCCAGTGCGGTGTTCGGTTGAGGGCCGAACTCAGAGCCCTCGGGAGCCTTACTCCCTCCGACCCCGGAGTCCGGAAGGTCGCCTTGAGGTGCCTCCGGGATTGTCTCCCCTTGACCTGGTGCCTCTTGAGACAATACCTCGGCATTGTCTGTAGGGCAAGGGGAGGTGGCGGTCGGAAGTGGACCGCTATCCATATCCGACGAGTCCAAGGAGCCGCCCGACGAAGATACGTCGATACGGGCTTGGGGTGGTCTACATAATCGTATTCAGCGTTAGGAGAAGCAGTGTGTCGGTGTCAAAACTGGCGGATCTCGGGTAGGGGGTCCCGAACTATGCGTCTAAGATCGATGGTAACAGGAGGCAGGGGACACGATGTTTTACCCAGGTTCGGGCCCTCTTGATGGAGGTAATACCCTACGTCCTGCTTGATTGATTGATGATATGAGTATTACAAGAGTTGATCTACCACGAGATCATAGAGGCTAAACCCTAGAATCTAGCCTATGGTATGATTGTATGTATATGATCTATCGACTAGCCTGGCCTCGGTTTATATAATGCACCAGAGGCCTAGGATAACAAGAGTCCTAGCCGAATACGCCGGTGGGGAGGAGTCCTTGTCTTGATCACCAAGTCTTGTGGAATCTTCCATGTATGCGGCAACTGTCTGAACTGGCCCATGAGTATACGTCCATGGGGGTCCTCGGCCCAATCTAATGGATCGGGAGATGATGTGGTGAGTACCCCCTAGTCCAGGACACCGTCAGTAGCCCCTTGAACCGGTCTTCAAGTTAGGGACGCTCCTCGATTCTTCCGAACTGTTCTTCATCTTTGGTTGTCGGTCTTGAAAACTGGTTCAACAAATCTTCTCATCTTCAATCTTGAGGATTGCCGAAATGCATTCGACGGGTTTACACGTCGGGTATCCGAGGAGCCCCTTTAAGTCTCTGACCTTTATCAATGCCTTGTTATTTTTATGCCACACCTCGGGTTTGAAGTTGTTCCCGGGCGGCAACGTCCTCTTGCGTCCGAGCTCCAACGCCGGATTGCATTCGAGGTATCTTTTGCAGCCGAGCACCAACGCCGGACCGCTTCCCAGCTCTAATGCCGGAATGTATCCGAGCTCCAACGCCGGACTATGTATCCGAGCTCCAACGCCGGACTGTATCCGAGGTGTCGTAAATCACCTTGGTTCAAAGAAGTTTGAAGGAGTTTAGCCGAGCTTAATGCTGGAAATGCCCTCTATGGAGCCAGCCACTAGCGCCCGAGCTTTATGCCGGACTGCTTCCGAGGTGGTGCACCACCCCGAATGTGGGCCGATTTTTGTCAATATTTTTGATTGGTGCAATTTATTCTCTGCCGAGATATATAGCCAGTAGCTCTCAAGGTGGGTATCGGTCTAAAACCCGAGATGCACATGAAGGATGACATAAGACCGCTGATCCCAGTAGCCGCTGAGACTCAGGTTGATTTGCAAAATCGGCCTGAGGATCAAGTCCTAGTTCGGCAGAATACTTCGGGACACTAAAAGCAGCGTGCTCAGTCCTCGAGACTCAGGTTGGGTGCGGCCGACCAACCTGAGGATCAAAATCTCCTCGGAAACTATATTGCACATAAAATTTTTCTGCATTGAACGGGCAATGCAGTAGCCCCCGAGACACTGGTCGGGTGGCAACACCAGATCAGGGGATAAATGTGCCCCTTTAATATTTGTAAATAATAAGCCCGAAGCCCAGTAGCCCCCGAGCCTCAATGCGGGCACGGGTGGCCGAATTAAGGATCGATATCCATAGTAAAATCACAAATTATGTGTAATGACTCTATGTATCCAAGTACTTTACGTCGTCAGTGCTCGGATCCGCATTGTACAAAACTTTGTTGACCGACCATCGGCTTCCACCTCCTCGGCCAGTAGCCGAGGAGTGTTTGTCCTACTTTATAAAGCCTTTATGAGGGCAAAGATTTACGACAAACAAGGCAATCTGGCCACATGGTTTTATAAACAAAGGTACGCAGAGAGATATGTTATATTACTGTTTAACAGAAGAAATGTCTTCCAAAGAAAATAGTCCTGCTATCGGTTCCTTTCTTTTGGTTGTCATGCTAAGCATGATCATAAAACCTCAGCTCCAATGTAAGAGCAAAATATCGAGGATTTAGTTTGGGAGGCCAGTTAATAGCCCCCGGTAGTGTTCGGCGACAGTCGAGGTCAAGCCGTAAACACTTCGGCCATTGTTATGAATGGCCCGTCATTTAACATCGTCATCGGATCGCTGACCAGTTTACGCTTATTGTGATAGTCAGTTTTCGGCTTTCTCCACTGAGGTGCTTAACCATGTGAGCTGGAAGCACAATCGCAGTGATTCTCCCTTTGCACACCTAGCCGAACAAATCGGAACGTAGGAGGCAAGCGCAGGATCCGGGCAACCCAACTATTGACCGAAGACACAATTCGAAACCGATGCATATATAGCAATATCCGAGAATGTTTTTGCCGAATCTCTAAAGGTGTCCGGCATTGCACTGCGAGACTTGTGCTGAAAACACACAAATAGTTTAAAAGTGTCATAAGCTTGGAAAACCAAAAAACCTCAGTAAAAACTTGACGTCCGAGGAAGATCAAGTGTTCGGTGCCAATCCGAAAATTGGCCTTAGCAAAAGAAGTTCTTCTGTCATGCTTTAACATGATACATCCTATCTCAAGACTTCAAGCGGGTCAGCCTACGGCTTCAACCTCCTATCCTGAGGGCGGAGTACTTCTTATTAGGCCAGTTTAGAAACTAAACTCTAGCGGCTTTGAGAGAGAAATTAGGCTCCATGGCTAGTGACCACACGCTCGTGTCGAAAAAAGGAGTGATAGATAATAATAATAATAATAAAACTTTGCAACGACTAAGAAGAAGAACACTTATCATAAAACGGCTCATATAAATTTAAGAGCCCCCAAGTGACTTGGGTAAAAGAATGATTGCATGTACCGAAGTACTTATATCATATCTATGTTCAACCGAACTTTAAACACGTCTTAACCGACCGTCGACTTCTCCCTCTTCGGTCAAGGACCTAAAAGTGTTATGTACTCCATCTGTCGAGAATATTGACGGTGTTTCCAATAACCAGACAATCAGGCCATAAGGCTGTAACAGACAAAGCGCGCTCAGGGAACTTATGCTATATTACTGCGAAGTGTAAGAAGCATCTTCGAAGAAAATAGTACCCCCACCGATACCTTTCTTCGGTGCTCGTATTATGAGACTTGTGCAATAGATTTTTTGTACTCATGAGTTCCGTTGTGTGCCGACCATCATTGAAAACTATAAGAGCGCTAGCTTTCGGCTTCACCCAGTCTGAGGTCCAGCTCGGATGACCCGATCGTGACAATCGCAGAGGTGCTCCCTTTACTCCCTAGCCGAACAATTGGGAACGTAGGGGTAAACACAGGAGCGAGGCAACCCAGCTTGCAAATCGCTTAAGTCAATATGGTGCATATTGTGGCGTAATACACGAACAAGGAATGAAGCCGTACAAGTATAATCATATGCAAGAGGAAAAGCTTCATGAAGGAAGCCCCCAAACGAATTGGGTATTTGAATTTATGTGTCACAAACAAAGTTTGGACAAGGAAATTTTTTACAAGCAACTTTTTTCCAAAAAAGTATAATGCTTGGTCGAACCGAACACAAGTTAGAAATTAAAGCTTTGAGCATGAAAGCGACTTAGCTGGTTAATGTGTTCGGTATTGATGACGCGGTCCGAGCCTGATGCGGGGCAAGGTTCCATCCCCCCAAGCCGGTCCCGAGGTGGCGGAGCGGAGAACTCAACACGCCGAAGTGGTGACATAGCACGGTCAATGTAGACCAGCAGAGTGACGCCGAAGTCTCCAGATCATTTTCCTGTGCACAAAAAATAGTACAAACTGGAGATAATTAATGATAATTAAAAAAAATTGTTGCATAATAAATAATTTATGCAAAGTGAGTAATAAAAGAAATATGACCTGGCGCCGAAGTCAATGTCGATGCAGGGCGTCGGCGTGATGCGGTGAAGGCGTGGCAAAGCCTGAATTCGCAGGTTGGTCCGAGATCCGGATGCGGCGTTCGCCGCACTATGTACGGAAACTAACCGAACCACCATGTGACTGTCGTTGATGCGGCCACCATTTGATAGACCTGTGTACATATGATGGACAAACCAGAGTAATAACTCCTTGGAAAAATGAACCCAAACAAGCAAAAAATACTCGGATTAATAGCACTTGGTTTATTTGTTGTAGCAATCCGAAGGAAGGTGATTCCCAAAATTGGGACTCGAAACACACACCCATTGCCTGATGGGCGATGAAACGACGGCATGGCAGTGCTGGCAAAGGTTGGCTCGCCGAGGCAAAGCCCTCAGCCCAGCTAACGTAACGGAGCTGGTCGGCTAGTGCCGAAGTGTCCAGAGTAGGTTGATGAAGAGATGGAAGCCCCCGGTCTAGCCGAGATGTCGAAGCCTCGATGTAAGCCGATGAGTCGAAGTAGGTCGGCGTGATGGACACCAGCTTGAAGAAGCAATAGTGCGGCCCTACCGATGCAGGTCGTGACGTGGTCGATGCCGGCTTGATGAAGCGGCCGTGCGGCGATGCCAGTATGCCCGCTCCGTGTAATCCGTGGGGCGGCGATGTTGGTGATGATTTATCCTTCGCGATGCCGTACTCTTGTTCAGCTTGCCGAGATGATGATCCGAAGAAGTTGAGCTCGGCTCAACAAAGGGACGACGTGTCTAGCGCAGGTCGGCAGCCGTGGAGCAATATTGTCGGACTGGTTTGGCACCAGCATGCTGTTGAAGATCATGTTCAAAAGATCTTAAAGTTAGTGGATGTGTTCGGGAACAAAAAACAATACCCCATACAAAACTTCCTTCAAAAGGGATGTCCGAAATCCCGTTCATAAAAAAGACGAACTCGGGTCGGATTCGTTTTCGCACAAAAAACAGATCCGAAAAGTGATGCCCTAATCGGAAGGTTCCCGGAGTTTGGACGGTCGGATCGAGCTGAAATTTTGAGAGTTGGTAGATATAGGAATTCCGCAGTCGATCAACGGTTGGATCTTCCAAAGGAAGCCCGAGCTAGAAGCTGGACACCACGCCCTAAACTCATCCAGATTCCCGTCCAGATTTGACCGGGCTCCGGTATATCGTGGATTGCCAGAGATTCCTCCATTGGAACTCGACGAAATTTTCCAGGGTTGTTGTAGACTCAATTCCGCACAATTCCATCAAAGCGATCGTCAAAGCGATACTCGAGGAGGTGGTGGCGGCAGATACGAGTTCGCTGTCCAGAAAAACAGCACCGTCGCTTGAGGGCAATGTTGACGTTGAGCCCCTGAGCTCCATGGATGATTCCTCCATGATCTTGATAGAGATCGGAGTTGATGTTTGATGAAGGCCCTCGTCCGAACATGGTGATCCTAACACGGGGCACAGTTCTTGGTTGAACCAAGGTGACCAGTCGAGCTGGTGATGAAGATGCTGAAGTCATAGTTGATCTGCAGGCGAGCCATCGATCCTTTTGTCGATCACACAGCGGAACTCTCAATGAAAGCACCAATGTCGGTGTCAAAACCGGCGGATCTCAGATAGGGGGTCCCGAACTGTGCGTCTAAGATCGATGGTAACAGGAGGCAGGGGACACAATGTTTTACCCAGGTTCGGGCCCTCTTGATGGAGGTAATACCCTACGTCCAGCTTGATTGATATTGATGATATGAGTATTACAAGAGTTGATCTACCACGAGATTGTAGAGGCTAAAACCTAGAAGCTAGCCTATGGTATGATTGTATGTATATGATCTATCGACTAGCCTGGCCTCGGTTTATATAATGCACCAGAGGCCTAGGATAACAAGAGTCCTAGCCAAATACGCCGGTGGGGAGGAGTCCTTGTCTTGATCACCAAGTCTTGTGGAATCTTCCATGTATGCGGCAACTATCCGAACTGGCCCATGAGTATATGTCCATGGGGGTCCTCGGCCCAATCTAACGGATCGGGAGATAATGTGGTGAGTACCCCCTAGTCCAGGACACCGTCACAATGCGACAAAGGTATGCTATGAGTTACTCTGGTATCTGAATACTTACGACTTCGCCAGGGGCTTGGCCCTGAGCAGCCACTCGTCTTCGTCTTCGGCGGCGGTGGTGAAGTAGTCCGGAAGGAGGGTCCTCCCCTTCTTGGACCCTTCGCCCCCCCGGTCGGGGCAGCCTTCCTTTTCTTGTCTCCCCCGACTGAAGGGGGAGCATCTTCATCTTCCTCCTCGTCTTCGGGGGAGGAGTGCGTCACGGAGTTATAGGACGATGAGTCCGATATCACCTGGCGCCGGGAACTCTTTCGGGTTTCCTTGGCCTTCTTCTTGGTCTTCTCCAGCACCTTGTAAGGAGCCGGAGTCAGCATCTCCGTCAGGAGAGCATCCGCAGTGTCTTCGGGCAGAGGGGCCGGACAGTCGATCTTCTCCGATGCCCCCACCCAGTCCTGTCAAAGGCATGGGAGCTCAGACCCCGCGCGTGGTTAAGCTATGGGAAGTAAAAATCCTACCAGATGTACAAAACTTACCAGATTTGCAGGGCGTTTCGCGCTTAGCCCGCGGTCCTTGGTGAGAGAGGGAGGGACCTCGGCACCCTTGAACAGCACCCTCCAGACGTCCTTGTGCGTCATGTCGAAGAGCTCGCTCAAAGTCTGGTGCTGGGCCGGGTCGAACTCCCACAAGTTGAAATCTCATTGTTGACACGGGAGGATCCGACGGAAGAGCATGACCTGGACTATGTTGACAAGGTTGAGCTTCTTGCTTGCCATATTCCGGATACATTTATGGAGTCCGTCTAGCTCCACCGATGAACCCAGGATAGGCCCTTCTCTTTCCAGGAGGTGAGATGCGTGGGGATTCTGGATCGAAACTCGGGGGCCGCCACCCAGTTGGCGTCGCGCGGCTCGGTGATTTAGAACCACGCCGATTGCCACCCCTTTATGGTCTCCACGAAGGAGCCTTCAAGCCATATAACATTGGGCATCTTGCCCACCATGGCTCTGCCGCATTCTACTTGTTAGCCTCCCACCACCTTCAGCTTGATATTGAAGGTCTTCAGCCACAGGACGAAGTGGGGCCGGATGCGGAGGAAAGCCTCACACACGACAATGAACGCCGAAATGTTGAGGATGAAGTTCGGGGCTAGATCATGAAAGTCGAGACCGTAGTAGAACATAAGACCGCAGACGAATGGATGGAGGGGAAACCCCAGTCCGCGGAGGAAGTGGTGGAGGAAGACTACCCTCTCGTGAGGTTCCTGGGTGGGGACGATCTGCCCCGCAGCGGGCAGCCGATGCGCGATATTCGCGGATAAGGATCCGGCTCCGCGCAGCTTTTTGATGTGTCCCTCCGTGACGGAGGAAGCCATCCACTTGCCTCCCGCTCCGGACATGTTTGGAGAAGGTTGAGGAGAAGGATGTGGACTTGGGCGTTGGAGCTCGAGTGCGCGAGAATGGATGAGCAAGGAGGAAGAAGGCGTGGGTAGAAAAAGGATAAACCTTATCCCTTTATAAGGGCGGTCGAAACTATGTGCCCCCACTAGCCTGGTAAAACTCTCTTATCCTCCAAGCACCGTAATTGATGGCGCGGTTGGGTTATCCACGCCCGTATTGATGAGAATGCCGTAATAAGGGGGACACGATCTCTGCTTTGACAAGACGTGTCAAGAAACCGCCTCGCGTTATGTGCGGGGCTAGTTAAAGAAAAACGGTTCGAACGATCACCGCGCCATGGCATGATGTCATGTTGCCAAAACGTGTCAGCAGATTAGATTTGTGGAAATATTATTCTCTCTATGGTGGTATGTGGAACTTATTTTGCAGGGTCGAACACTATCCTTTTATTCGAACTCTTCTGTGGTGTATCCGGAGGAGGAACCCGCCTTGCAATGCCGAAGACAACACTGCGCGCCGGACTCATCGTCATTGAAGCCTGGTTCAGGGGCTACTGAGGGAGTCCTGGATTAGGGGGTCTCCGGACAGCCGGACTATATCCTTTGACCGGACTGTTGGACTATGAAGATACAAGATTGAAGACTTCGTCTCGTGTCCGGATGGGACTCTACTTGGCGTGGAAGGCAAGCTAGGCAGTATGGATATGGATATCTCCTCCTATGTAACCGACCTTGTGTAACCCTAACCCCTTCTGGTGTCTATATAAACCGGAGGGTTTTAGTCCGTAGGACAACATACAATCATACCATAGGCTAGCTTCTAGGGTTTAGCCTCTCCGATCTCGTGGTAGATCAACTCTTGTAATACCCATATCATCAAGAATAAATCAAGCAGGACGTAGGGTTTTACCTCCATCAAGAGGGCCCGAACCTGGGTAAAACATCGTGTCCCCTGCCTCCTGTTACCATCCGCCTTAGACGCACAGTTCGGGACCCCCTACCCGAGATCCGCCGGTTTTGACACCGACAGGAGCCAAACAGTGAATCCACTCCACCCTCTCCGTCCATACCTGAAAGAATAATAATAATAATGTTTAGATATCCTCCTTGAAACAAGCAAGTAGAGGATGCGTCTAGAGACGTCAAAGGCTTACCGCATTGGCAGAATGGGTAATATCGTGCCTGTGGTCTGAGACTATGGCTAACAGCGTCTCGTTTCCCTTAAAGAACAACTTCCAGGCATCTTCGTGAGTGGTTCCGAAGAGCCTTTCCAAGGTTTGGCGCTTCTTCGGGTAGAATTCCCATAAGGGGCAGCTTCGGCTTTGGCATGGGAGGATCCGGCGAACCAGCATCACCTGGATTACATCGACGAGCTTGATGTCTTTATCCAGCATGCTTTGGATGCGCGTTTGCAGCGCTATCAGTTCATCCGATGAAGACCAATTTGGGCCCTTCTCTATCCAGGAGGTGAGCCGCATTGGAGCTCCGGACTTGAATTCGGAAGCTGCAGCCCAGGTGGCGTCGCGGGGCTCTGTGATATAGAACCACAGTTTCTGCCACTCCTTGACGGTCTCCACAAAAGTACCCTTGGGCCATGTGACGTTGGGAAGCTTGCTCACCATGGCGCCTCCGTACTCCGCGTACTGGCCATTCACCACCTTCGGCTTCACGTTGAAGATCTTGAGCCATAGTCCGAAGTGGGGTTGGATGCGCAGGAAGGCCTCACACACGACAATGAATGCCGAGATGTTGAGGAAGGAGTTCGGGGCTAGGTCATGAAAATCTAGCCCGTAATAGAACATAAGCCCGCACACGAAAGGGTGGAGAGGAAACCCTAACCCATGGACGAAATGAGGGATGAACACCACCCTCTCGTTGGGCTTCGGGTTGGGGACGATTTCCCCTTGGCTGGAAGCCGGTGGGCGATTTCTTTCGCCAGATACCCGGCCTCCCGAAGCTTGGTGATGTCCTTCTTCCTAACGGAGGAGGCCATCCACTTGCCTTGCCCTCCGGATCCGGACATGGCTGAGTGCTTCCTTGAGATGGAAAGAATGAGGACTTGGGCACTGGAGCTCGAGAATGGAGGGACAGAGAAAGAGAGAAGGCATGGGTGAAGAAAGGGAATCCTTATCTCCTTATAAAGGCTGTGAATATCAAGTGCCTCCCCACTCGCCTTAAAATTTGCCTGTTCCCAAGGGCCATGTAAATGGCACGGTTATATTGATTTTTTTCAAAACTATAACTTTTTGTGCAGCAAATTCGGAAACTATAGCAGTAAACGCGAAAAAAATTCAAAACTATGACCCCATCGGCCTCGCGCTGGCCGAAGAGGTTGTTTTCGGCCCGGGTTTGGCCGAAAAGGACTTTTCGTCCAAGCTTTGACCGAAGTAGGGCTCGGCTGGGCCGAAGAGGTGGTGTCGGTGGCAGGCCGGCCGAAAATCGTAGCTTCGGCCCACGCGCGGCCGAAGTGGCCTCTTTTTGGTCAGCGGGCGGCCGAAGAGCTCTTCGACCAAGAGTTGACCGAAGAGTTTGGGATAAGGCTCGCCAGGCCGTCTCCTTCCTCTCGCTGCTGGCACTCTGTTTCCTCCTCTCTCTCTCATTCTTCTCTGTAACCTCACAAGCCCGCGCCGATCTCCACCACTTTGCACCCATTTTCACATCCAAGACACAGAATAGATAGATCATACCATTCTGCAACAGCCTACGGTGTTTTTTTGGGTATGGGATAGTTTTTTCTGCGTTTGGAGGGAGGAGCCATGGTGGGGTGGAGAAGGTGTGGTTGGGAAGGAGGTGGTGGTGAGGAGGAGCAGCTGCTGTGGACGAGGAGGTGCGGCTTGGGGGTGACCGGAGTTGAGCCTCCGGTCGTCGAGGGGGCGGCGCTGCCTTTGTCCTGTGGTGCAAGTACTCCGCGAGGTGGCCGGTGCCGCTGAGTGAAAGAGAGGAGCAAGAAGCTAGGGACACACGCTTCGAAGGTATAACCATGCCATCACAATTTTTCTCTGAATTGTATATTTTAATTAGTTTAGATAAGTCATATTGTGAAGTGCAGTGTTAATATATTTGTGGAGGCATTTTAGTGCATAGTTAGTGTAACGGGTAATATTAGTCTTTGTTGTGATTAATGAGAGGATGACAATGTCTGACAGGTGAAAATGTCTAAATCAGTAAATCCGACTGTTTACTACGGCGCTGGTAATGTTCGATATAATGAGTTGGGGGTTGATCTTAGCGAGTTTAAAAATGGCGTCATGACACTAGCTGACCCGGACAGACTGGACATTAGACAGTTGAAGTACTGGTTGACAACTAGTTTCGGTCTGGATCCTGAAGTATGTTCTGTCAGTATTCATGCATTGTGGACCAAATCCTGTAAAAATGTCAAGTGGGAGTTGATGCCGGTAGATAGGAGCCAGCATTGGTTGTCCCTGTTAAGACGCTGCCGAGACCGAAGAATCCACCCATATGCACTTGTGCAACCTGTGCCGAAGGAGGAGAATACCGTACAACTCCACAGGGGGTATGAACCTGGCCAAGGCAGTGAAGTGGCTAACGAGATTGTTTTACCCGGGTCACAGCCACAAGATGTGGATGCTAGCCAACCCGAGAAAGAGTCAGACTACGTGCCACACAATGTTTGTGGTCCTGATACTGGGCAGAGTAGCCATTCGATAATATTAGCTGGTTCTGGTTTTACTGATGGGGATGAGGAAGGGGATGAAATGCAGAGGGTGATGGAGGAAGAGGACGAGGATGGATTGGTGGAGGAACTGGATTCTAAAAATTCTGAGGATGAAGTTGAGGTACCGATTCCTTCTGCATGGGAGCAGGACATATCCACCGGCCTTACGGTGAACGATGGCCATGAGACTCCATGGCAGTATAATCTGAACCAAGTACAAATAGGGGCTATGTTTGATACAAAGAAAAAATTGAAGTATGCAGTGATAAAGTGGGCTATGTCTACGCAGAGGGTTTTCAAGACACACATATCAAGTCCAACAAACTATACCGTGAAATGTGTTGTAACAGGTTGTCCTGGGAAGGTGCACGGGCACGTGCCGAAGTATGACATCCACTGGGTTGTCACCATTGTCGTCCCACATAATTGTGTGAGGACGAACCTGCTGGTCAAGCATTCGAACCTGACTTCAAGTCTCATTGCGCAACTCATGTATACTGAGATAGTAGAGAAGAAAGATATGGAAGCAAAACACATCCAGACAGTAGTGAAGGTCAGATGGAATTATGTCATTCCTTATGGGAAGGCTTGGAGGCTAAGCAGAAGGCTATGGAGGAAAAGTTTGGGACGTTCTTCGACTCATATGATAATGTTGTCCGTCTCCTGGGCATACTGAAGGAGAGGAATCCCGACACTTATGTGAACGTACAACACATGAGGTTGCTGAGTATACCAGATTTCAAGGTGTTAAAACGAGTGTTCTTCTCTTTTGCTATGTGCATCGAAGCTTTCCGGCATTGTCCTCCTGTTATGTTTGTGGATGGTACATTCCTGACCGGTCAGTATAGAGGGAAAATCCTGACTGCTATTAGTGTGGACGGGAACAATCAAATCATCCCACTTGCCATGGCATTTGTGGAGGGTGAGAACTTTCTCAGCTGGGTATGGTTCTTCCGCCAAGTGAAAATTGCCATCGTGAAGGACCGACCAAACATGTGTGTCATTCATGACAGACATGCTGGTATATTGAAGGCCGTGAAGACACTTCGTAATCTAGCAGATGACAAACCAACACCTTGGAGGGACTTGCAGAGCCGGTGGTGCATGCGCCATCTTGGGGCTAATTTTTTCTCACAGTTCAAGAACAAGCGGTTGATGAACTTGTTCAAAAAATTATGCAAGCAGAGCCAGCAGCGGAAATACGAATTTATTTGGTCAAAACTAGATGAGTTTACTAAGAAGCAGGTCCGTGCGAGGAAGAAAATGGAAGAAGATCAGGTTAAATTAGCAGCACTCATCGCGGAGCTAGAGGAGCCAGTAGGTCTTTGTGACTTGCCAGCAATTGACCCTCCTAATACTAAGAGAAAGAAGGGAAGGGCAATAAAGAATTTTTCTGAGTGGATAGAGAAAGAGCCTCCAATGAATTGGTCTTTGCTGCATGACACACATGGAGCTAGGCATGGCCACATGACAACCAATCTTGCAGAGGTGTATAACTTTGTGCTGAGAGGGAATAGAGCATTGCCACTCACAGCTATTGTGGAGGCTGTATTCCATGGCACTTTGAGATATTTTAGAGAAAGGCACGAGTTAGCAAAGAAGCATATTGAAGATAACCAGAACACACCTTATTGTAGCCGTGTCATGGAATACATGGCAAAGAAGATAGAGAAAGCAAAGAAGCACACTGTCAGACTCATAGGGAATCAAGAAAGGAGGTATGAGGTTCAGCTTCCTACCGATGGTTTTGGTTCTGGAAATGAGGTGAAGACACACGAGGTAAAAATTGGAACGGAATTTTATCCAACGTGTGAGTGTACATGCAACAAACCGAAGTTGTTGCACCTACCTTGCTCTCATGTGTTGGCTGCCTGTGGCCAGATTCAGTTGGATGCTATATCCTTCGTGTCCCCATACTATTTAAAAGAGTCAGTGCTCAACACCTGGACAGGCGAGATGACGGGGTTTAGAGTAGTCGGCAATTTCAACAAGGTAAACGACGGTGAGAGAGTATACATCCCGCATCCAGACCTTCGGCGAACAAGTAGGGGCAGACGAAAGGCCCGTCGCATCCGGAACGATATGGACCAGTCTGAAGCTAGTGGAGCAACCAGACAATGTTTGTTATGCGCGGCTTATGGGCATAGGATGAAATATTGTCCTGACCTGAACAAAGATGGTGCTTCCGCATCGACGAGTGCTTCCACATCGACGGCTGCGACAACAGGAGCAAGAGGCGGACGTGGTTGTGGCAGTCGAGGCCGAAGGGGCGGACGAGGAAGAAATAACTCACAAGCTATATAATGTGTCGTAGTGGGTTTCAATATGTAATATGTCAGGACTATGTTTTAATATGTAATATGTCAAGACTATGTTTTAATTTGTAATATGTGAGGACTGTGTTTTAATTTGTAATATGTCAGGACTATGTTTTAATATGTAATATGTCAGGACTATGTTTTAATTCGTAATATGTCAGGACTATGTTATAATTTGTAATATGCCGTACTATGTTTTATTTGCACCTGAGATTTGTTGTTTGAATTGCATATATGTCTTCGTATCTGGTGCTTAATGGTAACATCGATAGAAAGCACCGGGGCGCCCTTACGGAAGCGGGCAACAACTTAGACGTGTTGGTCACTCGTACCCCAAAGACTAACTGGCTGATACACGATTCATGGGTTGATAGGTATGTGTGCATATAATGGAGACCATATAATGACTTACTATGTTTGACATACTTTTCATAACCGCTAACAATCTCTTTATTTTGTAGGTTAAGTTGGGCTGGACTTCTACCCTTGGCACGGCTGGTTGAGGGTATATTGGATGAGTGGATTGATGGTCCGGACTTAGATGAGGCAGGTGAACCATTGCAGTTACACAAGAGGCAAGTGAAACGTTTCTCTTACAACAAGTCACTCCTTACCTGCTTAGTAGATAGATGGAGACCAGAGACACATACGTTTCACTTTCCCTGGGGAGAGATGGTGCCTACTTTACAGGATGTGTCTTACTTGTTGGGATTACCTCTGGCCAGTGCTGCCATAGGTCCCTTAGAGGCAGAATCTGGGTGGCAAGCAGCGATGCAGACCCGTTTTTTGGCTGCGGTCCCGACTGCTAGGGCCATAGACAACGATCCTCATGGACCTCTTTTCAGATGGTTGAGCCAGTTTCAGGTAACCATCACGGCCACTTAAACAAATGTTGTTTTTTAGTTGTCCGATGTTCATACAATTATTACGTTTCCATGTAGATTGTCTCGTTAGGACATCCCGACGTTCAGTTGTCGGAGGCACAGATTGACCGGTCCCTAGAGGCATATATTCTTTGGCTGTTCGGCAAGACAATGTTTACGGAGAACCACGTGACCACTGTCGATGCACGACTCATCGGTATTGCACGAGAGATAGCTGACGCACGTTGCCCTACGGATATTCTACAAAGGAGTTTTGGTTCTGCTGTGTTAGCGGCTACGTACAGAGGCCTGTGCAAAGCTTGCTTGTTGAAGTCTAGAAAATCTAGTCTTGTTGGATGTCCATTATTGTTGCAGCTCTGGTCATACGAGAGATTCCCTATTGGACGACCCTATGTCTACGTTGATAAACCTTTTGGTTTGGAGGACTTAGCTGGGACTTATGTGCCTGCTATCGGCGACTTACCTACTATGGGATCTGTTTGGACACGGCGAGAGGTACTTTTATATTAAGTAACAATTAATTCAATTATTTCTTGCCATTCAATAATATTACTAATGCTTATTTGTTGTCATGCACAAAGACAGTTTGCGAATACTCAGGTTAGGGGATGCTACCCGTCCTTCATGGCGCAGTTTGATAGTTTGCACGAGGATCAAGTTATTTGGGAGCCATACTCGCCTCAGGCTATATCATCGAGGTACCCAGTTGGGATTTCTGGATTGTGCACTAGAGATCGGCACTTTTGGATGACCAAGGCCAAGTTGGTGTTCGACGTGACGGTTGAGGAGATGTCTCTTCATAGGGTGATGAGACAATTCGGTCTATCTCAACAGCCCGAGATTCCAGATATTCCACACTTGCCAGACCACGTGCACAAGTAAGTACTAATACTATTTTAGTTGGCAGCTCTGCATCCATAATATACCTAATCATGTATCGTGCATGTCAATCTCAGGGACAGTCGCCTAGGAGGAAACAAGTCCATGGCTGATTGGCTTCAGAGCATTACCCCTTACGTTGACGAATGGACTACCGTTGCGACAAATATCCGGGGTGAGGTTCGGCCCTTTAACTGGGAAATGTTCGGGTTGTATCTGCAGCGTTACCGGCATACAACGAGGATCTACTTGGTTCCATCATCTGCTCCTGATCAGATCAAAGCCCCTCTCACCAGCGATATGTACCCAACTGCCTCTGTTGTGGGAACCAGACACCACGCGGTAAATGCCTTGGTTCTCATATGTTAAGTCTTTTGTTAATCTGGACATATTCGCTTGGTTGTCTATTCGTGGTGTCTATCATACAACAAGGATATAATTGGTTCTCTTTGTGTACAGGGTGACTTGACACTACAGGCGCAAGAGGAGGTTTCCGCTTTAATGCGGCGCTTTCAGAGGGATGCAGAACCCGGAAGCGGCGGCATGAAGATATCATCGTCGTCCTCTCTCTCCTCAGTCCATAAAAATGGATGCTTTTCTGCAGTCCTTCTGAAAGTTTCACTCTTCGGCTCCACCACCTTCTTCCACCTTTCATGCAACCTAAGAAGTTCTTGACGTACCTCCTCATAGGTCCTTTCAGGCCACCCAGACCTACGTAATTGGTGAGCCAACTCATTCATTATGGTGTCACTACCGGTGAGTTCGTCCCATGGAACTATCCTATTGTCCATCCTGAAATCGGTAGCTAGACTCAGCAGAGTGCTGCTCATCTCAGGGTGAAAACTACGATCGAATGGATAATGGGACATCTCAAATACACTACACTGGAATGCTTATACACCTCCGCCTGAAGGGGGTTTTATAGATACAGAGGAGAAAATGGCGGGAAATAATAACTGCGGTATGGCGGGAAAGGGTTGGTGGGAAGGGATTGGCGGGCAAATAAGGCGGGAAGGGATTAGCGGGAAAATAAGGCGGGAACAGATTGGCGGGAAAATAAGGCGGGAAGGGGTTGGCGGGAAACGGGTGGCGGGAACATATGGCGGAAAGGGGTGGGCAGGAAATGGGTGGCGAGAAAATACATTTCAGCATGAGCCATGCAACTTTGGCCTATGGTTGACCAAAAAGTGACTTTTCGGCCTAGACTTGACCAAAAAGTCTATTTCGGCCTAGAGTTGACCAAAAAGTGCCTTTTCGGCCAGGAGATGGCCGAAAACTATACTTTGGCCTAATTGTGGCCGAAAAGTACTACTTCGGCCTAACTGTGGCCGAAAAGTACTACTTCGGCCAAAGGATGGCCGACGGGCTACTAGTTTTGGTTTTTTTGCATTACGTCCTATAGTTTCCGAAATTGCTACAAAAAATAACATAGTTTTGAAAAAAAAATCCGTATTGATGAGAATCCCGCAATAATGGGACATGATCTCTGCTTTGACAAGACATGCCTATTAAAACCGCGTCTCGAAATGTGGAATGGCAGATGGAAAACGGTTCGAAATGGTGACCAAGTAGACGTGATGTCACATTTCAAAAAGTTGTCAGCAGATTGGACTCGTGTAATGATACGTCTCTGTCATATCTACTTTTCCAAACACTTTTGCCCTTGTTTTGGATTCTAACTTGCATGATTTGAATGGAACTAACTCGGACTGACGCTGTTTTCAGCAGAATTACCATGGTGTTATTTATGTGCAGAAACAAACATTCTCGGAATGACCTGAAACTTCACGGAGCAAATTTTTGGAAAATATAAAAAATACCTGCAAAAGATGAAGGCCAGGGGGGCACCACCTATCCACGAGGGTGGGGGTGCGACCCCTGCCTCGTGGGCCCCTTGAAGCTCCTCTAACGCCAACTCCAACTCTATATATTGTGTTTCAGGGAGAAAAAAAATCAGAGAGAAGAATTCATCGCGTTTTACGATACGGAGCCGCCGCCAAGCCCTAAAACCTCTCGGGAGGGCTGATCTGGAGTCCGTTTGGGGCTCCGGAGAGGGGAATCCGTCGCCATCATCATCATCAACCATCCTCCATCACCAATTTCATGATGCTCACCGCCGTGCGTGAGTAATTCCATTTTAGGCTTACTAGACGGTGAGGGGTTGGATGGGACCTATCATGTAATCGAGTTAGTTTTGTTAGGGTTTGATCCCTAGTATCCACTATGTTCTGAGATTGATGTTGCTATGACTTTGCTATGCTTAATGCTTGTCACTAGGGCCCGAGTGCCATGATTTCAGATCTGAACCTATTATGTTTTCACCAATATATGAGAGTTCTTGATCCTATCTTGCAAGTCTATAGTCACCTATTATGTGTTATGATCCGTTAACCCTGAAGTGACAATAATCGGGATACTTACTGGTAATGACCGTAGTTCGAGGAGTTCATGTATTCACTATGTGTTAATGCTTTGTTTCGGTACTCTATTAAAAGGGGGCCTTAATATCCCTTAGTTTCTGTAAGGACCCCGCTGCCATGGGAGGGTAGGACAAAAGATGTCATGCAAGTTCTTTTCCATAAGCACGTATGACTATATTCGGAATACATGCCGACATTACATTGATGAACTGGAGCTAGTTCTGTGTCACCCTAGGTTATGACTATTACATGATGAACCGCATCCGGCATAATTCTCCATCACTGATCCATTGCCTACGAGCTTTCCATATATTGTTCTTCGCTTATTTACTTTTCCGTTGCTATTGCTATCATCACTACAAAATACCAAAAACACTACTTCAACTACCGTTACCTTTTGCTACCGTTACCATTACTATCATATTACTTTGCTACTAAATACTTTGCTGCAGATATTAAGTTTCTAGGTGTGGTTGAATTGACAACTCAGCTACTAATACTTGAGAATATTCTTTGGCTCCCCTTGTGTCGAATCAATAAATTTGGGTTGAATACTCTACCCTCGAAAACTGTTGCGATCCCCTATACTTGTGGGTTATCAAGACTATTTTCTAGCGTCGTTGCCGGGGAGCATAGCTTTATTCTTTGAGTCACTTGGGATTTATATCTGCTTATCATCATGAAGAACTTGAAAGATACAAGAACCAAGATTTATCCCTCAAGTACAAGGGGAGGTAAGGAACAGACATCTAGCTCTGCACTTGATTCACCTTCTGTTTTAAGTAAGCTTGCGACACCTAAACCTGCTTCTGCTATTCGTTCTGATATGTCGCATGTTATTGATGATGCTACTTCTGCTATACATGATACTTATGATTAAACTACTTCTATGCTTGATACTACTGTGCCACTTGGTGAATTTCTTGATGAACAACTTGCTAGGGCTAGAGAGATTGAAAATATTGAATCTGATAATACTGATGAAATTGATGATGAAGACTTGCCTGTTATTCCCGAGGGTTATGTTATTAGCTAAATGGAATAAGCAATCTCTAAATGCTAGGATGAAACCTAACCCTGCTTTTGCTACTTCACCTATCTGTGTTACTGATAAGGATTATGAATTCTCTGTTGATCCTGATATAATTACTTTGGTTGAATCTGATCCTTTTCATGGCTATGAATCTGAAACTGTTGTGGCACATTTTACTAAATTAAATGATATAGCTACCCCATTCACTAATGATGAGAGAACTCGCTACTTTTATATCCTTAAAATATTTCCGTTCTCATTAAAGGGTGATGCTAAGATATGGTTTAATTCTCTTGATCCTGCTTGTGTGCGTAGTCCTGAGGATATGATTTATTACTTCTCTGCTAAATATTTCCCTGCTCATAAGAAACAAGCTGCTTTAAGGGATATATATAATTTTGTGCAAATTGAAGAAGAGATTCTCCCACAAGCTTGGGGGAGGCTTCTCCAATTACTTAATGCTTTTCCTGATCATCCTCTTAAGAAAAATGAAATACTTGATATCTTTTATAATGGACTAACCGATGCCTCCAGAGATTACTTGGATAGTTGTGCTGGTTCTGTTTTCAGGGAAAGAACACCGGAGGAAGCTGAAATTCTATTGAATAATATGTTGACAAATGAAAATAATTGGACACCTTCGGAGCCAATTCCTGAGCCTATTCCTAAACCAACTCCGAAGAAGAGGGGTATTCTATTTCTCAGTCCTGAAGATATGCAAGAGGCAAAGAAATCTATGAAAGAAAAATGTATTAAACTGAAGATGTTAAGAATTTACCTCCTATTGAAGATATACATGGTCTTAATTTACCGCCTGTTGAATAAACATATGATCTTAATCCATTACCTATTGAAGAAACTCATGGTCTTGATAACTCGACACAGGTAGTAAAGGTAAATTCTCTCTATAGATATGATAAAGCTAAAATCCCATTTACTAAGTTTGCTAGCCCATGCTTAGATGAGTATGATAAATTTATGGCTAAGCAAGAAGACTTTAATGCTTATTTTGGTAGACAATTGAAATACAATTCAAATATGCTTGAACACTTGGGTGATTATATGGCTAATGTCAAAGGTGAACTTAAACTTATTAGTAAACATGCTTCTATGGTTACCACTCAAGTAGAACAAGTACTTAAAGCTCAAAATGATTTGCTCAATGAATTGAATAGTAAGAATAATGATAATGCTGTTAGAGTTATGACTAGAGGTGGTAGAATGACTCGGGAACCTTTGTATCCTGAAGGCCACCCTAAGAGAATTGAGCAAGATTCTCAGAGAAATAAGGTGGATGCACCTAGTCCTTATAAAAAGAAGAAAAAGAAAAATGATAAGACTTTGCATACTTCTAGTGAACCTATTACTAAAACTCCTGAGAATCCAAATGATATTTCTATTTCTGATGCTGATGCTCAACCTTGTAATGATAATGATATAGAAATTGAACCTGCTGTTGATCTTGATAACCCACAATCAAAGAATCAACATTATGATAAGAAAGACTTTGTTGCTAGGAAACACGGTAAAGAAAGAGAACCATGGGTTCCGAAACCCATGCCTTTTCCTCCCAAACCATCCAAGAAAAAGGATGATGAGGATTTTGAGCGCTTTGCTGAAATGATTAGACCTATCTTTTTGCGTATGCGATTAACTGATATGCTCAAAATGAATCCTTATGCTAAGTATAAGAAAGATATTGTTACAACTAAAAGAAAGATACCGGAAGCTGAAATTTCCACCATGCTTGCTAATTATACTTTTGAGGGTGGAATACCAAAGAAACTTGGAGATCCAGGAGTACCCTCTATACCATGCTCCATTTAAAGAAACTATGTTAAAACTGCTTTATGTGATCTTGGAGCCGGTGTTAGTGTTATGCCTCTCTCTTTATATCGTAGACTTGATTTGAATAAGTTGACACCTACTGAAACATCTTTGCAAATGGCTAATAAATCAACTGCTATACCTGTCGGTATTTGTGAGGATGTGCCTATTGTAGTTGCAAACATTACTATTTTAACGGACTTTGTTATTCTTGATATTCCCGAGGACGATAGTATGTCTATTATTCTGGGAAGACCCTTTTTGAATTCTGCAGGGGCTGTTATTGATTGCACTAAAGGCAATGTGACTTTTCATGTTAATGGTAATGAGCACACGGTACACTTTCCGAGGAAACAACCTCAAGTTCATAGTATCAACTCTATTGGAAAAAATCCATCGATTATATTTGGAAGTTTTGAATTTCCTCTTCCTACTGTCAAGAAGAAATATGATATTCTTATTATTGGGGATGTGCATATCCCCGTTGAGGTAACATAGTGTTATTCGAAATTTCTCCGGTTCCATGTTATTCGGAATGAGTTCGTTAACAAGACTTGATCAACCTTGTTAGTGCATTCCTTTTGATGATCATGAGATGGATGAAACTAGAAGGCACAACCTTCTGTACCTTCCTTTTACTTTCTGTTATTTATATTAAATAAAATAAAAATAGTATTTTTCTGTCTGTTATTCGATTATCCATGCAATATAAAAATACCCCGAAAATAGAAGTTCTCCAAATGCCCTGAAATTTAAATATGATTTTTTTCTAGAATATTTGAGAATATTTGGCACTGAGAACACAACAAGGGAGGCACCCACCTTCCCACGAGGGTGGAGGGCGCGCCCTACCCCCCTGGGCACGCCCCCTGCCTCGTGGGCCCACGGTGGCCCTCCTCCACTTATCCTTTCACCCACACACTCCTTCTTCCTCCCCCAAACATGAATATCCAGCTCAAACCCGAGTCTAAGCTCATTTTGCTGCCATTTTCGATCTCCTTGCTCAAAGCACCTCTCACAAAACTGCTTGGGGAGATTGTTCCTTGGTATGTGACTCCTCCATTGGTCCAATTAGTTTTTGTTCTAGTGCTTTATTCATTGCAAATTTGTGCTGCCTAGGTGACCATGTTCTTGAGCTTGCATGTCAAATTTATATGGTCAAAAGTAGTTTTGATGCATGATATAGGCCCTAGGCACTTGTAGGAGTAGTTGCTGTCAATATTATTGAGTTTGGTTTAATTTTATTTTGAAGTTACTAAAAATTTCTGAATTTTTCAGAAAATGATGAAGAGACTTTTGAGGGGCTCATCGAGCCGAAGCTCGAAGGAAAAGGCGCCGAAGCCTAAGTATAATCTGCCTCGCACCGCGGAGGTTCGGTCGTGTGAATGGCCTTCTGATGATTTCTTGAGAGCAGCTGGGATTTATGAAGATTTTTATGAATTGGCTAAGAATGCAGGCCTCACCGCTTTCCTCCACGACCAATGCGATCAATATCTCTTGCTCACAAATATCTTTGTGCAAAACTTTCATTTCCATTCTAGGAGCTCACCACCTATGGTGGAGTTTCATTTATATGATGAGCATAAGGAGATGTCACTTTATGATTTTTGTTAGGTTTGTTTAGTCCCTTTCGAGGGCAAGATAGAGGAACCACATCGCGAGGATGTGGATGGGTTTATTGATACTATCACTGTAGGGGAAACAAGGAAGGTTTCCGATGCACGAATCACTAGCATACATTTTCTTGTTTTACGCTATTTTGCATTATTTGCTAGTCGTTGTTTAATTGGTCGCGGAAACTGTGGAAACCTTAGTGTCCCTGATATTATTATTTTGCTCCATGGTTTATACGGTGATAACTCTGTTAGTATGGGCGGCATTATTGCTAAATGGTTAAGTCTGAACCGTACCAAGGGCCCCATCTTTGGAGGCATCTATGCTTCATGCATAGCTGCACATTTTAACATACCTATTAGGCATTATGAGAAGGAAGAAAAAGTGATGTCTCGTGTTTATTTAGATTATAAAAGTATGGTGGCACATGATTTTATTGTTAAGAATAGGGATGGAGAGCTTAAATACAAATTGTTCTTTGATAAACATCATCCTGAGACTATTACCCTGCCTGCTCCTTCTTTGTTTGATTTATCTGCAGGCCAGTACCTTGTTCCGTTAGAGGCTATTCACGCCTACCGGAACCCTGCACCAGCCATGGAGCCAGAGCCAGAACCACACGTTGATCCTTCACGACAATCTAATTACCAGTGGGATCCGGAGATGATTGCCAGCCAGTGGCAATCAGAGTCTTCTTCTTCATCGCAGTATGACCCCAGCTACTATTATGGATATCCGCCAGGCCAACCGTGGCCATAGACCAACTTAGGCCAAAAGCCTAAGCTTGGGGGAGTACATATTTCCCACCGACATTACATTTATGTTCACACACTCATTGCTAGATGTTGGTGCTCATACTTTTTCATTTGTATCATCCATGCTAGTTTATTTCCTTTTTATGCTTTCTTCTTGTGTGTTTAATAAACCTTAAGAAAAACCAAAAAAAAATTAGTTGTAGCTTTTAATTAGTTTTGCTTTCCATGCTTGCAGTAGTAATTAAAAAGAAAACCAAAAAAGATTTCTTGTTCTTCTTTTACTTGTTGGGAGCTCTCCCGTGTAAATAGTTTTATTTATTTTCTTTTCTTTGGGGGTCGATTGGAGAAGACCATAATTAAATTGTTGAAGTGGCTCTTGTATGCATTATTGTTGATCTGACAAAAGAGCCCATATTGCCTTGTCTTCTCCTATTTATTGAATGCTTGTAGATTCCAGCTTAGTCCAATGCACGTGCACTATTATTATTATTCACATCGTTCGGTCGTGCAAGTGAAAGGAAATTATGACGATATATGATGGACTGACTGAGATGAGAAAAGCTGTTATGAACTCGACCTCTTTTGTTTTTGTAAATATGATTAGTTCATCGTTCCTGATTCAGCCTATTATGAATAAACATGTTTGCAATGACAACTAGAGATCATAGTTTCCTGTGCCATGCTTGATTATCTATGAGTTATAATGGTTTACCTTGCGTGCCAGCATGCTATTAAAGTGGTTGTGATGTGGTATGATAGGGTGGTATCCTCCTCTGAATGGTTTAAGTGACTTGACTTGGCGCATGTTCACGCATGTAGTTGAAACAAAATCAACATAGCCTTCACGATATTTATGTTCATGGTGGATTATATCCTACTCATGCTTGCATTCGATTTTGATTAATTTTAATGCATGTTCATGACCGTTGTCGCTCTCTAGCTAGTCGCTTCCCAGTCTTTTGCTAGCCTTCACCTGTACTAAGCGGGAATACTGCTTGTGCATCCAGTCCCTTAAAACCCAAAGTTATTCCACATGAGTCCACTATACCTACCTATATATGGTATCTACCTGCCGTTCCAAGTAAATTTGTATGTGCCAAACTCTAAACCTTCAAATAAATATCCTGTTTTGTATGCTCGAATAGCTCATGTATCAACTAGGGATGTCTATATCTTCCATGTTAGGCGGGTTATTCTCAAGAGGAGTGGACTCCGCTCCTCACTCATGAGAAAGTGGCTGGTCACCGGGATGCCCAGTCCCATGCTTTATGTAAACTAAATCAAAATAAAATCAAACAAAACTCCCCCTGGGACTCTTGTTAGTTGGAGGCACTCGTTGTTTCGAGCAAGCCATGGATTGATGCTTGTTGGTGGAAGGGGGAGTATAAACTTTACCATTCTGTTTGGGAACCGCCTATATTGTGTGTAGCATGGAAGATACCGCCATCTCTTGGTTGTTATGTTGACAATGAAAGTATACCGCCATCTCTGTTTCAAAACCGAGCTGTGGCACCTCTACAAATCCCTGCTTCCCTCTGCGAAGGGCCTATCTATTTACTTTTATGCTGAGTCACCATCCTCTTATTAAAAAGCACCAGTTGGAGAGCACCGCTGTCATTTGCATTCATTACTATTAGTTTACATTGAGTATGACTTGACTGGATCTCTTTTACCATGAATTACAATGTCTAGACAGTCCTTGGTCTTTAAAGGTGCTCTGCATTTATGTTTTGCGGTCTTAGAAAGGGCTAGCAAGATACCATCTTGTTATATCATATTATGATTGTTTTGAGAAAGTGTTGTCATCCAAGATTTATTATTATTGCTCGCTAGTTGATTATGCTATTGATATGAGTAAACTTGAGACCTAAGCGTTATTGCGAATGTGGTTAGTTATAATCTTTGCTGAAAAGTTGAATGCTGGCTTTACATTTACAACAACAAGAGCAAATAGAGTTTGTAAAAGTTTTTCTTTATCTCTTTCAGTTTATCAACTGAATTGCTTGAGTACAAGCAAAGGTTTAGGCTTGGGGGAGTTGATACATCTCTGTCGTATCTACTTTTCCAAACACTTTTGCCCTTGTTTTGGATTCTAACTTGCATGATTTGAATGGAACTAACCCGGACTGACGTTGTTTTCAGCAGAATTACCATGGTGTTATTTATGTGTAGAAACAAACGTTCTCGGAATGACCTAAAACTTCACGGAGCAACTTTTTGGAAAATATAAAAAATACCCGCAAAAGATGAAGGCCAGGGGGGCCCACCACCTGTCCACGAGGGTGGGGGGTGCGCCTGCCCCCCTAGGGCGCGCCCCTGCCTCGTGGGCCCCCTGAAGCTCCTCCGACTCCAACTCCAACTCTATATATTGTGTTTCGGGGAGAAAAAAATCAGAGAGAAGAATTCATCGCGTTTTACGATACGGAGCCACCGCCAAGCCCTAAAACCTCTCGGGAGGGCTGATCTGGAGTCCGTTCGGGGCTCCAGAGAGGGGAATCCGTCGCCATCGTCATCATCAACCATCCTCCATCACCAATTTCATGATGCTCACCGCCGTGCATGAGTAATTCCATCGTAGGCTTGCTGGACGGTGAGGGGTTGGATGGGATCTATCATGTAATCGAGTTAGTTTTGTTAGGGTTTGATCCCTAGTATCCACTATGTTTTGAGATTGATGTTGCTTTGACTTTGCTATGCTTAATGCATGTCACTAGGGCCTGAGTGCCATGATTTCAGATATGAACCTATTATGTTTTCATCAATATATGAGAGTTCTTGATCCTATCTTGCAAGTCTATAGTCACCTATTATGTGTTATGATCCGTTAACCCCGAAGTAACAATAATCGGGATACTTACCGATGATGACCGTAGTTGAGGAGTTCATGTATTCACTATGTGTTAATGCTTTGTTCTGATACTCTATTAAAAGGAGGCCTTAATATCCCTTAGTTTTCGTAAGGACCCCGCTGCCACGGGAGGGTAGCACAAAAGATGTCATGCAAGTTCTTTTCCATAAGCACGTATGACTATATTCGGAATACATGCCTACATTACATTGATGAACTGGAGCTAGTTCTGTGTCACCCTAGGTTATGACTGTTACATGATGAACTGCATCCGGCATAATTCTCCATCACCGATCCATTGCCTATGAGCTTTCCATATATTGTTCTTCGCTTATTTACTTTTCCGTTGCTATTGCTATCATCACTACAAAATACCAAAACACTACTTTTACTACTGTTACCTTTTGCTACCGTTACCACTACTATCATATTACTTTGCTATTAAATACATTGCTGCAGATATTAAGTTTCCAGGTGTGGTTGAATTACAACTCAGCTGCTAATACTTGAGAATATTCTTTGGCTCCCCTTGTGCCGAATCAATAAATTTGGGTTGAATACTCTACCCTCAAAAACTGTTGCGATCCCCTATACTTGTGGGTTATCATGTAATATTATATTCTCCGCGGTTGTGTGTGGTACTTGTGTTGCATATCTGGACACATTCATTGCGTCCGAAGACTATCTTGGAGTATTCGGAAAGGGGAACCCGCCTTGCAATGCCGAAGACAATCTGCGCGCCGGACACCTCGTCATTGAAGCCTAGTTCAGGGGCTACTGAGGGAGTCCTGGACTAAGGGGTCCTCGGGCGTCTGACCTATTAGACAATGGCCGGACTGATGGGCTGTGAAGATACGAAGACCGAAGACTCTACCCGTGTCCGGATGGGACTCTCCTTGGCGTGGAAGGCAAGCTTGGCAACCAAATATGAAGATTCCTTTCTCTGTAACCGACCTTATGTAACCCTAGATCCCTCCGGTGTCTATATAAACCAGAGGGCTAGGTCCGTAGAGATATATCCTCATAATCATAGTCAGACATGCTAGACTTCTAGGGTTTAGCCATTACGATCTCGTGGTAGATCAACTCTTGTAATACTCATATTCATCAAGATCAATCAAGTAGGAAGTAGGGCATTACCTCCATAGAGAGGGCCCGCACCTGGGTAAACATCATGTCCGCTGTCTCCTGCTACCATCGACCTTAGACACACAGTTTGGGACCCCTACCCGAGATCCGCTGGTTTTGACACCGACAGCGAGACCCTGACGGTCCTGGACTACAAGCACTACCACCACCCTCACTGCATTAAGAAGTGGTTGCGATTGAAGAACACATGCCCATTTTGCAGAGAGGGCGCACACGCGTGTGTACTAGCAAACATGCCCGTGCGTTGCAACGATAGCTAAATAAATTACGCGCTGGCCAAATAAGTATGACTCAATACCCCGACATATGAGAGTCCTCTATTTTAACACAGTGGCTCATCATTTTGCCACTTATCTTTATTTCGACCCTCGCTGATGATGGACGTGATGTTTCACGTGATCGCAATGCATTCGACATGGTAAATCCCAAGGCAATGAGTTTGCCACCGCACGACACAGTTGTCATTGTGTAGTGCAAGGAAATGTTTTATGCTTTAAAAATAAATCTCATCTACCACAAAACTACTCCTAATGCCTAGACATAAAGACTTCCCAAAAACTAATCAAAACCAAGACATAAAAGACTTTCGAAATGGCAAACAATTTTTTGAATTGACAAACATTTTTTTTAAATTTGGGCATATTTTCAAATTCACAAATATTTGTTTTGTTTAGATGAACATTTATGGAATACATGAATAGTTTTCGAATTCATGAACATTTTTTGAATCAATATTTTTTTAATTAGGGCAAAAAATTGAAATTCACAAAAAAGTTTTTTTGAGTATTTTCTAAAATTTCATGGAGAATTTTTTAGTTTCCCGAATATGTTTTGAATACACGATAATTTTTCCAAATCAAGACGGTGATTTTTTTATAATTTGCGAGCATTTTTTCTAAAATCACCAACATTTTTTGAAACACAATTTTTTTATGTTTTTTTTGAACATTTTCGAATTCGTAAATATTTTATGATTTCTCGAACATTTTTTTGAAAAGTCACAACTTTTTGAAATGTTTAAATCTTAAATTAATTTAAAGAGGAAATAAAAGAAGTGAAATGAGAAGAAAAGACAAAAAATGAAATGAAAAATCAGGGGCGCCACACCCCGTGGGCTGGCCCATCAGCACGTACATGGGGGAGGAGGTGTGTGAGAAAAAGGAGTGGAACTTGAGGTTCGAACTGTGGTCTTCTAGGTGGGAGAGATAGGCTGTAGCAACTATGTCAGTGGTATGTGTGTGATATATATTGGGTATCATACCTATAAATGCACTAAGCAACTAAGCACAACGCGGACTTAAAAAAACAAATTTGCCGTGGAATTGTCACGGCAGATGTCCTAGCGAAAGGACTTAGCTGTAGGGCCATCGCAACTAGGAAGCTTAAAGGGGTTAATCAGGACAAAGGACACGAGAGGTTTATACTGGTTTGGCCCCTTACGGTGAAGGTAAGGCCTAGTCCAGTTGATGTTGTATTGCTAGATTTCGATGACCAAGGAGCGAATCCGCTAGCTTGGCTATCGATCTCTTGTTTCTTGTCCTAAGCCGCCGCCGGGTCGTCCCCTTATATACATGGGTTGACGCCCGGCGGCCTACAAAGTCCCGGCCGGCTCATAAAGCGTGTCCGGCTCGGTGACTTCTTTTATATGCCTTTCTTTACAAGTCTTTCTTTACATACGACGGTTTACAATATTGGGCCTTAAGCCGCCTCTGGGCTTAGGCCTTCTACAAGTCTTAATAAACTATCACCTTGAATATTACTGGGCTTCTTTTGTAACCCGCCATTGGGGTTGACCCGGCTCCTCCTGGGTGGGTCATACCTGGTAGCTATATTCCCAACATTAGGCCCCAGGTTGACTTGAACTTTGTTCTTTGTCAATCTTCAATACTTAGATGAAATCCATCTTCCTTTCTTTGTAAAAATTCTGTAACCCGCCATGATGTCATCTTCTGAAAATACGAAAGCTTGCTATGACATCATCTTCAACGGATCTTTATCTTTTAATGTCTCCCGAGAATCGAGGCGTCCGTTTAGCTGGATAATCATTGTTTTGGTCTTCCTCAATTTTCGTGCCTGTCTGTTCACCTATCCCCTTATAAATAGGCTTGGCCGGTCTTTCCCCTTTTCTTCTTCCTCCTCATCTTGTTGCTACCTCTCTGCCTCTCGAGCTCTGCCGTCACCGCAGTGCTCACCGTCGCCTCTCAACATCGGCCGCTGCATCACCCTGTGCTCGTCCTGACAACCGCGGCAACCCTTCGCAGAAGCCCTGCCTTCGTAAGTTCCTACCTTTCCGCGCCCTTAGATTTGTTTTAGGGTTACGAGTTCATCGACGTTCTTCGTCGTTCATCACAGACCTCCTTGTAGTTTCTTCTCTGTACCCTTTCTTGATCCAGAAGGAAAGTATAACTTATGCGGTAGTGGTTTTGCGCCCATTTTAGATGTTAGTAGATCCTTTTCCTTTGCACATATACCTTCTTAGAGTCGATGAACTCCTCCACGCTCAATCTTTAGGTCTAGATTTATTTTTCTTTTCTGACCCATTTTAATCCAGAATACTAATGATAGCTTTGGGAAATCTGTTTGTCTCAACACTTAGCCAATTCTATTTTTGGTTTCCTTCAAATGTCTTTAGTCATGGTGGCTTATTACGCCGGCTCACTTTTCCCTTATATGACATTAGCTCTTACTTAAACCGCCATTACTCATTTGCACCATCATCATTTAACTTTTAATTTCACCATTGAATTAAACCAGCACATTACTTTCTTTTTAGTTTATCCTTTGATCATCATGCCGTCAAAAGCACCGACTGTCTGCAACTGGGTCCCTTCCACAGTCACTGAAGATACCTTGAAGGAATTCTTCACCATAGGATTTTTGCCAGGGAAAAATGTTATGTCCCATCATGCACCTGACCCATACGAGGAACGACCTAATCCCAAAGACGGTGAATTTATTGTCTTCACTGACCACATGAATCGGGGTTTTTCACCACCTAGCTCAAAGTTCTTTAGAGACGTTCTTCATTTTTTCAAACTTCACCCTCAAGATCTTGGACCCAATTCCATATCCAACATCTGAAATTTCCAAGTTCTCTGTTAGGTGTATCTTCAAGAAGAGCCGATTGTGGAACTCTTCAGAGAGTACTTTTATCTGAACCGCCAGAATGAGTGTACCAATGGCCCTAGCTTGTAACTTGGTGGAATCTCAATTTAGCGCCGATAGGGCGCCGTCTTTCCCTTAATAGTCTTACTGAGTCATCCCAAAGATTGGAATCAGACCTGGTTCTATTGCCAAGATACGTCTCCAGCCAATGAAAAACCACTCCCGGGTTATCACGCGGAGCGTTTGGATTCCAAGTTTGGGCTCCTTGATAAGCTTACTGCTGCTGAATGCAAGAAGCTTATTCCATCTATTAAGAGGATCAATGCCTTACTGGGGAATGGCTTAACCGGAGTTGATTTGATCCGTTGCTGGATCTCGTGGCGGGTCATTCCTCTAAGCCGCCGATTCAAATTGATGTATGAATATGGCGGAGGCCCAGATGACTCTCTGTGTTACAACTCTGTACAATTAACTGAAGAAGACTGTCGGAGTAAATAACCATGGGTAGCCTAGCCGGCTCTCCCTAGCCCTTCTGAAAAAATTACGAGCCGATTCGGCCCTCAAGAATCCGAGACACAGGGCCGCCTTCCCCTTGCCGGCTGTCTCCAGGCCGGCTATCGGAAGGCGGCCCGACTTCAGCCCTCATGAAGAGAAGCCGCGGGAGGGCCGGCTCCGAGAAGCCGGCCGCGAGAAGGCCGACTCCAAGAAGCCGGCTCCCATAAAGCGGTCAAGATCGTACCCTCGAAGTCTGCATCCACATAACGGCGATGTGATGGGGCGTGGCTACAGTGAAGCCTGCCACTCCCGAATCCCGGAGCACGCCTGGCACAGTGCGCCGTACGAGTGGCCATGACCCGTCCGGCGCAGCACTGTTGCCACGTTGACCCTGATGTCATCCACGACGGGCTACCAGTACGGCCCACGGGCGGTGGGCCCCTTCGGGCAGAGAGACACCCGAAGGCGGCCAGACCTCCCCTAGTCGGCCCAAGATAGAGCCGGCTCCCCATAGCCGGCTTGCCACCTCCCTCGAAGAAGACGCCCCATTAAGGAGACAAGACGCGGTGGGGCTACAGTGATCGCCCACCGGGCGGCGGCTCTATAGACACGCCCACTTCGGCGAAGCCCTCGCCACCAAGATTGAGCAATAGTAACTAGCCGCCGACAAGGCCCTGACTGTGGGGCTTGCCTGTCGACCAAGGAGCCGGCAGCCGGCGAGACCCACTGGCCGGCGGGCCCCAACAACCGGCGCAGAAGCCGGAGAGCGCAGACACAGACGGCTGGGCCCCGTGCCCAGCCGGATTACCATTGTACCCCTGGGGGGTAGGCCTATATAAACCCCCCGGGGCATCCATGCAAAGAGATCAAGCCCTGCTAGTCTCAGACACCACATAGGGAGGAGAAGAGAGCAAGCCGTGCCTTTCTTCCTCCTCTCGCCAAACAGCTCAAGGAGCATTGTGTAGCTACTTGTTCATCTAGTGACCATGCGGAGACCCCGCAGAGCAGCAGTAGGGGTGTTATCTCCACGCAGAGCCCCGAAGCTGGGTAAGATTCGCCGGCGTGCATGTCTTCGCCTCATCCCGTTTCCAGGCACCGGCGACGTCTTACTGGCTCCCACAATGATAAGCCACCCGTTGGCATATGTCGCACCTACCACCCGACATTTGGCGCCCACCGTGGGGCCAGGTGCACCGCCGTTCGGAGACCTGTTCTGGACGGGAACCCTCTTCCTCCCCTGCGAGCGTAACCAGCCCGGCACGCCCAATGGCGCTTGCCACGATGTGCTACAAGGCGTCACCAACATCTGTGCGGCGAGCAGCCTCGCCGATCTCCTTGACAAGACTCTCATCTCTGACGAGCTCGCCTCCGACGCGGGCACCGACCACCTCGTCAACCTCCTCGGCCAGCTCCACTTGTCTGGCGAGCCTGCCGTGGACTTGGAGTCGGTTGGCTCCACCGATCCGATGCCTGTCGACTCCGACACGGCCTCACATGACACGTTCCCCACCAACGTCGCGATCTACAATGACACGCTTCCCCAGGCCGATGGCTGCGACGCTGTCACCACCGAGGTGATGGTCATCAGCCACGGCGGTGCTTCTGACGAGAGCGCCCATGACGCCCCGCACGCGGCAGTCCACGACTTGTCCATCCCCCTCCCGGCTGATGCCGACGCTGAAGCACTGGAAGCTCGCCGCCTTGCCCTCCTCGTGGAGGGCCGGAAGTTCGTTTCCATGAGACGCCTTGCTGAGGCCCACCGACACGAGGCCGACCGCGCCTCCTTTGGCATGCCGCCCCCAGGCGGGCCTAGCCGGGCCGGCGTTGTCAGACAGCGCGGCGCTGTCGTCGCCGATACGCTAGGAGTCGACCACCCAGTCTATGCTACTCCACTCGAGAACCTGCGCGACGCCCAGGCGGCCGTAGACGAGCTAGATGGACTGGGGGCCGAAGAACTCCCCCACATGACCCGACGCATCCAGCAGCTGATCGATGCAGCCGCGCAGCGGCACGAAGCCGACGCCCGCGCGGAAAGCCCTCCCCGCGCCGAGATCACGGCGCAACGTCCCGGACGCCGACTACGGGTAAAACCCGCGCGCGGCGCGAGAAAGAACCGGCTGCCAGCCGAAGCCGAACCCGACGAGACGCAGAAGGCCACCCCCGGGCCGTGGAGTGGCGGGGCAACCTGCCTCCGCCCCGGCCCCGTGGAGAGAGATATCCCACCCTGCCGCCTGTTGCGCATCCGACTCTCAGCGGCCGGCTAGGTCGCCGCGAAGGAGTCGGCGAGAACGACGCCCGCCATCGAATCGACCGCCTGGTGCGATCCCTGGCGCTAGAAGAAGAAGACGATGTCGGCCCGCCTTGCTTCGGCCCCGCATCCACGACGAGCCTTTCCCCAAAGGGTTCTTCCTCCCAAGATACACGCCCAAGTACAACGGCTCCGTGAAGCCGGAAGATTGGTTGATCGACTACTCCATGGCGGTTAGCATAGCCAACGGCAACAGGCGCGTTGCCGTGAAGTACGTGCCCCTCATGCTGCGGCGCGGACCTAGCTCAACAGCCTCAAGCCATACAACATCAACAGCTGGCTAGACTTCACAGAAGTCTTCGTCCGCAACTTCACCAACACCTACAAGCGGGCTCCCAGGCCCAGACAGCTCTCCTTGTGCGTACAAGGCCCCGCCGAGTCCACTCGCGACTACCTCACGCGTTGGGCCGAGCTCCGAAACTCTTGCGAAGGGGTGCACGAGGTGCAAGCCATAGAATACTTCATTGCCGGGTGCCGAGAAGGCAACCTCCTCAAGCACAAGCTCCTCTACGACGAGCCAACTACCCTCGACGAGCTTCTGATCATAGTGGACAAGTACGCCACCGCCGACTCCTCGATGAAGACCGAACTCCGGGTAGACGCGTCCGGAAAGGTACTCAACCTGGCGCCCAAGACGCCGGCTGGGGACTCCGGTCGACGCCCACACCAGAACGACCACAAGCGCAAGGGCCCGGTGCCGCCCTCCACCAGCCGGCAGGTGGCCACAGTCGAAGACGAGCAGCCCGAAGCGCGGCCCGCACCCAAGAAGCAAAGGGGCGGCAAGCCGGCTTGGCAGCCAGCCTTCTCCTACGAGCAGACTCTCGACGCCCCGTGCAAGTTCCACAGCGGCGCAAAGCCGTCCAACCACACGACCCGGAAGTGCCACTAGCTCACCTGAATCTCTAAAGGCGAAGGGCTCGCACCGCCTCCGCCTGCCGGTCCGCCGCCTCCGGCTCCGCAGCCGCCGGCTGCTCGGCCCACAGTCGGAGCCATGCATGATGAGTTCCCCGACGAGCATGCCGCCTATATCATCTTTACAAGTCAGCCCGAAGACCGGCGTAGCAAACACCGAGAGCACCAAGAAGTCAGCATGGTTGCTGCCAACCCCGCCGAGCGCATGCGCTGGTCAGAAAAACCTATCAGCTGGAGCCGGACCGACCACCCAGAGGTGATGCCGTCTCCCGGCTCTTATGCGTTGGTTTTGGATGCCACCCTTGCAACGGATAGACGTGCTGCCCGATTCTCCCACATGCTGATAGACGGCGGGAGCAGCATCAACATCCTGTACCGTGACACCATGGAGAAGCTGAATGTCAAGACGAAGCAACTCATGCCTACTCGGACTGTGTTCCATGGCATCGTACCCGGCCTGTCCTGCGCCCCCATTGGCAAGATCAAGATTGATGTACTTTTTGGGGACAAGGAGCATTTCCGCCGAGAAGCGATCTGGTTTGAAGTGGTGGACCTGGAGAGCCCTTACCATGCATTGCTTGGCCGACCTGCCTTGGCCAAGTTCATGGCAGTTCCCCACTATGCATACCTCAAGATGAAGATACCGAGCACCAAAGGCGTCATCACCATAGCCGGCGATTACAAGAAGTCCTCTGAGTGCGCAGCAGCCAGCAGTCAGCTGGCCAAGTCCCTTGTGATTGCCGAAGAAAAGAAGATGTTGGACCGAGTTGTGGCCATGGCCGGCAAGCAGTCGGCCTTGTCCCCTGATCCCAAGGAGCATGATGCTCAAGGATTTTCCAGCCGACCAAGGAGACGAAGAAGATACCTCTTGACCCCGAGCACCCAGAGAGGTTTGCCGTCATCGGGGCAAACCTAAACAGCAAATAGGAAGGCGAGATCGCTGATTTCCTCCGTGAGAATCGGGACATCTTTGCATGGTCCCCCAAGGACATGCCGGGCGTTCCGAAGGAATTCGCCGAGCACAAACTACACGTCCGAGAAGACGCAAAGCCAGTCAAACAACCCCTCCACCGACTGTCGGAGGAGAAACGCAGGATTGTGGGAGAGGAGATAGCCCGGCTTCTGGTAGCCGGCTTCATTATGGAAGTTTTCTTTCCAGAGTGGCTCGCCAACCCGGTCCTCGTGCTAAAGAAGAACAACAAGTGGCGCATGTGCATAGACTACACGAGCCTCAACAAGGCCTGCCCCAAAGATCCCTTTGCCCTGCCAAGGATTGACCAAGTGATAGACTCCATGGCCGGATGCGAGCTGTTGAGTTTCTTGGATGCTTACTCAGGGTATCACCAGATAAAGTTAGATCCGGCAAACCGCCTGAAGACCGCCTTCATCACGCCATTCGGGGCCTTCTGCTACCTGACTATGACATTCGGCTTGAGAAATGCCGGTGCCACTTTTCAGCGTTGCATGCAGAAGTGCCTCCTCAAGCAACTCGGCAGAAATGCCCACGTCTACATAGACGACATTGTGGTGAAGACGGAGAAGCGCGGCACCTTGCTGGAAGACCTCAAGGAAACATTTGAGAACCTATGTCGGTTCCAAATCAAGCTTAACCCCGAGAAATGCGTGTTCGGAGTGCCAGCCGGCCAGCTCCTAGGCTTCCTGGTCTCCGAACGCGGCATAGAATGCAACCCAGTAAAGATCAAGGCCATTGAGAGAATGGCGATTCCCACCAAACTTCGAGACGTCCATAAGTTTACCGGATGCTTGGCCTCCCTGAACCGCTTCATCAGCCGGCTCGGAGAGAAAGCTCTTCCCCTCTACCGCCTCATGAAGAAGACCAACCACTTCGAGTGGAATGACCAAGCCGATCAAGCTTTTCACGAGCTAAAGAAGATGCTGGCCACGCCGCCTGTCCTGGCGGCGCCGACTGAGAAAGAGCCCATGCTCCTCTACATTGCCGCAACCAGCCGGGTGGTCAGCACCGTCATCGTAGTCCAACGCCCGGAAGAAGTCCGAGCCCAGCCGGTCCAGAGGCCGGTGTAGTATTTGAGCGAGGTGCTGTCTACCTCGAAGCAGAACTACCCGCACTACCAGAAGATGTGCTACGGCGTGTACTTCGCTGCCAAGAAGCTGAAGCCCTACTTCCAAGAGCATCCCATCACGGTTGTATGCACCGCCCCGCTGGCCGAGATCATAGGCAGCCGGGATGCATCCGGCCGGGTGGCGAAATGGGCCATCGAGTTGGCCCCCTATACGATCTTCTACCAGCCTCGCACCGCCATCAAGTCCCAAGCATTGGCCTACTTCCTTGTCGACTGGGCCGAGACCCAGTACCTACCGCCGGCTCCCGACTCCACTCATTGGCGCATGCACTTCGATGGGTCCAAGATGCGCACCGGCTTGGGAGTCGGCGTCATCCTCACCTCTCCCAAAGGAGACAAGCTCAGATACACGCTGCAAATTCACTTTGCCGCCTCCAACAACGTGGCCGAGTACGAGGCGCTCATACACGGGCTCCGGCTTGCCAAAGAACTCGGCATTCACCGGATCCTATGTTATGGCGACTCGGACTTGGTGGTCCAGCAATCATCTGGCGACTGGGATGCCAAGGACGCAAATATGGCAAGCTACCGCTTCCTCGTTCAGCAGATCAGTGGGTATTTTGAAGGATGCGAGTTCCTCCACGTACCACGAGCCGACAACGAGCCAGCTGATGCCCTGGCTCGAATAGGCTCCACTCGGCGAGCAATACCAACCGGTGTCTCTCTACAACGCCTCCTCAAGCCGTCTATCAAGCCGTCTCCAGAGTCCGATTCCATCTTCATGCCGCCTGACCCCGATGCAGCCGGCTCGAAGAACCAAGCAGGTGACCTGGGGACTTCGATAGTCGGCTAGGGGGTATCAGCAGGCGGCTCGGGGACTTTCGTAATTACGCCCGACCCGGGCACTGCCTCACCCGGCTCGGGGACCGCGGTAGTTGACCCGGAGACTACACCAACACAACAGGCGGCGGCCGACTCCCGCATTTCACCGCCCAGCCCGCCCGCCCTGGTCGCAGTAGCCGTTTTGGCAATAGAAGAAGTCGCAGCTCCGTCATGGGCTCAATCCATCCTCAACTTCCTAATAAACCAAGATCTGCTAGCTGACAAAGTAGAGGCAAGACAAGTCCAACGCCGAGCCGGAGCATACACAATCGTCAACTGAGAACTCGTCAAGCGCAGTGTCACTGGAGTCCTCCAGCGATGCGTTGAGCAAGAGAAGGGCATTGCAATCCTCAGAGACATCCACCAAGGAGAATGCGGCCACCATGCGGCCTCAAGATCACTCGTCGCCAAAGCCTTCCGCCATGGTTTCTTTTGGCCGACTGCTTTGGATGACACCAAGGAGTTAGTTAAACATTGCAAAGGGTGCCAACTCTTCAGCTCCAAGCAACACATGCCGGCTTCAGCACTCAAGACCATTCCCCTCACTTGGCCCTTCGCCTTTTGGGGACTGGACATGGTGGGCCCATTCAAGACGGCGCGCGGCGGCATGACACATCTGCTTGTCGCCGTGGAAAAATTCACCAAATGGATTGAGGAAAAGCCGATCAAGAAGCTGAATGGGCCAACTGCCGTGACATTTATCGCAGATATAACAACTCGGTACGGCGTGCCACACAACATCATCACTGACAATGGCACGAATTTCGCCAAGGGAGCCTTGGCACGTTTCTGCACGACGCAAGGCATCTGGTTGGACCTAGCGTCCGTCGCCCACCCGCAGTCAAACGGCCAGGTCGAGCGAGCCAACGGCCTCATCCTTTCCGGCATCAAGCCCCGACTGATCGTACCACTGGAGCGTTCAGCCGGCTGTTGGCTCGATGAGTTGCCGGCTGTCCTCTGGAGTCTGTGCACTACACCAAGCAAGTCAACCGGCTTCACTCCTTTGTTCCTCATATATGGTGCCGAGGCGGTCATCCCAACTGACACCGAGTTCGACTCGCCTCGGGTAACCATGTACATGGAAGCCAAGGCCAAGGAAGCACGAGAAGACGGCGTCGACCTGCTGGAAGAAGGCTGGCTGTTAGCCCTCAGCCGGTCCGCCATCTATCAGCAGGGCCTGCGCCGCTACCACAGCCGAAAGGTCAAGCCAAGATCCTTCCAAGAGGGCGATCTTGTGCTCCGGCTGATCCAGCGAACAGCCGGCCAGCACAAGCTCTCGGCCCCTTGGGAGGGCCCCTTCGTCATCAGCAGAGCCTTAGGCAACGACTCCTACTACCTGATCGACGCGCAGAAGTCGAAGGCACGAAAGAGAGACGACTCTGGCAAGGAGTCGGAACGACCATGGAACGCCAACCTCCTCCGAAGGTTTTACAGCTGAAATGCAGTATGTATCACGCTAACTTTTGTACTAAGTACGAGACAATAGGCCCCCCGAGGAGAGCTCGGGGACTGCCATCTTTTGTCTATAAATGAAAAGTATCATGCTTATGGCCTTGTCATTGCATTCACTTTTTTCCGTCTGGCACCGGGTTCGACTAGTCGGCCCGGGGACTGGCCGCCTGGAGTTATATCAGAAGTCCTACCCGCAGTCAGACAAGTAGTGTGCCGGCTCCCAAGCCTTCTCTTGCCAAAAGTCGCAGTTCGAAGAACCGGCTGTCCGGCTAGCAAGAGTTAAGGGCAGGAACGGGTGCCCACACGAAAAGCGGCTAGGGACTAACGGACTAATATAACAAAAGCCGGTTTTTCTCCCACCGCCGACCGGCTACCAGAGTAGCCGGCCGGCCGGCTTCCATTCACCTCACTCTAATCTAAGAAAGCTCGAGTACTTGCCTTCCCAGAAGGGGAAGGCGGCAAAGGAAACAGCCTAAGGATAAAAAGCATACATGAATGGAAACCAAACATGCAATAATATTTACATAAAAGACCTTCAAAAGGCCAGCATTCAACATAGTTCGAATACACCCCCAGTGGGTGGAACTACGCAAGTTTAATAAAGTTGTTCAAAAGGCAACAAGCAGGAAAAAACAAGGACGGCAGACTAAGCCAAGGGAGCGACTGGCGAGTCGGGCAGGTCGGTGGAGACAGCAGTGCCGGCTGGAGGAGTGGCTGGCTGGCGAACCTCGGCATGATCACCGCCTCCCGTAGAGGGCGCACTAGCACGCACCTCACCTCGTTGCTGGAGGCACGATCAGGCTGAGGCTGGCTGGCCGCTTCACCGGCCGGCTCAACGTCTTCGCCCTCCTCTCCTTCGTCGTCTTCGCCTTCATCGCTGGAGGCAATATCCTCTGTCGAGTCTTCACCCGCTGCCGGGTCCAGCCCGAACCACTCCTCCGGCTGGGCAACGCCGTCATCATTAATTTCAGGAGCGAAGACGCTGATGTCAGTACACTTGGCGATCGTCGAAGCGCGCTGAGCGATAGCCGGCCGCACCTCCTCCAGCTCTTCGTCGGCCTCCAGCCGCCAGGTGCGCAGCTGGTCCAGGTTCAGCCCCGGATACCAAGCTCGGACGAACTCCAACGCCCGCCCAGCTCCAAGCCGGGCCGTTGATGCTTTCCAAGCCTCGAAGCGGCCAACCGCAACTTCCAGCCAGTCGGCAGTCCGACTCGGGGTGCGGGGAATCGTCTCACTTGGCCAGAGGGCGGCCAACACCTGCGCCCCGGCGCGCTGGAGGCGGCGGATCATACGATGAGCTGGCTGCAGCCGTGCTTGGACCGCCAAGAGTTGCTCCTCAAGCGTCCGACTCGCGTCCGGCACGATGTCGGCCCCCGCCTGACGGCACAGAGTGGTCGGGAAAGTAGTCTGCACAGAGAATAAAAAGCAGCACAAGTCATAACACAAATCAGGCGGCAAGGGGCATGCAAGGAGCGAGGAAGGCAGCTTACCGTCGATCAAATCCTCAATACGGCTGAAGCCTTCATTCAGCGCTTTCCTGGTCTCAGCCCAGCCCGCCGCTTCGGTCTCGAACTCGGCCTTCAGGGCGGCTTCGTTATCCTGCGCCTTCTTCAGGGCCGCCTTGTGGCTCTCCTCCTGGTCAGCCAGCTTCTTGGCCAGGCGGTCACGCTCCAGGACCAAGGCGTCGTACTCAGTTTCCTTGGCGCGAAGGGCGGCCTGTGCCTCGCTAAGCTGCCCCCTCAAGTCGTCATTGGCTCCTGCAAGCATGAAGATAAAGGAAATTAATAAGGTGAAGCCGTCAAGGAAGATCCGACCCGGCTGCTCAGCAGTCGGCCCGAATCTCGGGGACTACACCCAATGGGTGCGCTGACGCGCCCCCACACGAGATGAACGAAACAAATACGCACTCCGGCTGCTTGTCAGGTCCTCGGTTCTCCTGCCCAGCTCCTGAGCCTGGGAGTTGAAGGCGGCTGCACGGAGGTTGTGATACTCCTGAAAGATTATATAGGAAGCAAGGATAAGTTAAGTTATCAGAACCTAGTAAGTTCCAAGCCGCCTGTGCAGCAGCCGGCTCGGAACTCGGGGACTACACCCAGTGGGTGCGCTGACGCGCCCCCACGGAAGAAACCAAAAGAACAAAATAACCAAGGCCAGAAGACTCACCCGGATGACGGCCAGCGTCGAGAGAAACTCTTGAGTGTATCGCTGCAGCGAGGCGGCCTGAGCTTGAAGCCGGTTTCGGACCTCATGGGCCGCCGCGTTCAGCTCGCCCGTCCCTCCGCTGGGAGTCCACTCGGACGTGCTGGCGCGGGACGCCTCCAGGGCCTCCGCCGTCTGGCTGGCGCCCGCTGCTCGGTGTGGTTCCGGTGCGGAGCCGCCACCCCCTGCGCGCCGGCGCAATGCCGGCTGCACCTCGAGGCTGGTCCCTGCTGCCGGCTCGCCCCTGGACGGCTACTCTGGCGCCGCAACTAATTGGCCGCTTTGGCCCGCTCCAGTCGGCGCCGTCTCCATGAAGATCATGGGGTCCTCCCGCCTCTCCATCACCGGCGGGCCTTGGTCGACCTCCTCCGACGGGGGCACGGGAACGTCAGGGGCCATGGCGCGGAGGGGAGCAACGAGCAGGAGGCCAGTTGTGCGAGGCCTCCGCCTCCGTCTCCGCGGCTGCCGCCTTCGCCCGGGCCTTGGCCGCCACGTCGGCCTGCTCCTTCGTCGCCTGGGCGGTCCTTCGCTCCGCCGCCTCCCGCTCCTCCCGCGCCTCCCACGCATTCCGCTCCGTGGCCTCCTTAAGGTCGGCACGGGGATCCACGCGGCGGGAGCTTGAGGACCCTCCAGTCGGCCCGACTACGGAGCCGCCAGGACCTCGCTCGAGAGAAAGCGGCGCCCTGTCCGTCAAGAAAAGAAAGGTTTAGAAGAGTTTCGGACGAAGAAGACAAAAAATATATACGCAAGACATTCGACGACTTACACAGAGATCGCCTGCGGCTGCTTCACCGCCTTGCGGAAGCGGGCCGCCTTCGTGGCCGCCTCATCCCGCTTGGTCGCCGCCATGGAGGCCTTGGATTTTTTCGGCCGGCTGTCGAAGAAGGTCGACGCGGCCCGGTGCTTCTGCGCGCCACCACGGGCAGCCGGCACGGCAGACGAGCCCACGCCTTGATGATTGGGCGCCGGCTGGCGGTGCGGGGCGACTTCGACCTCGTTGTCATCCGGCCAGTCCTCGAAGCTGGCCCCGAGTCCCACGCCTCCGGCCTCGTCGCCTTCCCCCATGATGGCGTCTTCCATGGCGGCCGCTCCCAGGTCCGGATCGTCGGTGTCGTCCATCGTGCGGTCGGGGAGGAGCTGGCGCTCTACCCCCGCGGCCCCGGCTGTCGGCGGGAGAAGAGAGTTCTACAAAAGGCAAACCAATTGATCAAGAGTCGGCTATCATGAGGCCGGCTACAAAAAAGGAAGAAAAGAAGAAAGAACTTACGGCAGGCGGAGGGTTGGCGCGGGAATACGGCTCCTTGCCGTATCGCCAATCCTCGGTGAGCTTGCAGTTGGAGATATAATTCAGCATGAAAGACACCTCTACGTGAGGCATCTCCCTGGTGCTCAGCCGGCACGGGTCGAAGCGGCCGCTCATTTGGCAGATCATGTGAGGCCGGCCTTGGAGCGGAAGAACCCGGCGCTCCACGAAGGCGGCCACCAAGTCGGCTCCGGTTAGGCCCTCCGACTAGATCATCACCCGAAGCCGGGAGACGGTTGCGTTCCCGGCCTGAGACAGCGACCTGGCCCGGTAGCTCCACGAAGGCTGCCTCCCAGCCGGCGGGCCGGCTAAGTAATCCGGCAGGTTGACGTAGTCGCCTTGCTGGGCGTCGTTCTTCACGTAGAAATAAGACTTCTGCCAAAGCTTCACTGACTGGATCAGCGGAATGGACGGGAACAGATTGTTCTCGCTCGCCCGCCTCATGGCAATGAAGGCTCCGCAGGGGGCGGGCACGCCCGCGATGAAGGTGCCGAGCTTGCTTTGGAAGAACTCCCCCCAGAGCTCGAGCGTCGGGAGAACTCCAAGAAAGCCCTCGCATAGGGTGACGAAGGCCGACAGCAGCATCACCGCGTTGGGCGTGAGGTGATGCGGCTGGAGGTGGTAGAACTCGAGGAAGGCTCGAAGGAATCCGCTCGCCGGGAGGCCGAAGCCGCGCAGGCAGTGCGAGCAGAAGATCACCCGCTCGCCCTCCTCTGGTGCCAGCGAAATCTCCCTCGCTGGCGCTTGACGAACCCGCACAAGGTTCTCGCCGGGCAGACGCCGCGTCCGGCGGAGGAACTCGACGTGGTCCTCGTGGACGTTGGAGCCATCCCACGAGCTCGACAACGCCATGGGAGCGATGCGGCGGGGAGCAAGACGAAGCAACGGCGAAACGGCGCGGCAAAGGATTGCTACGGCGGGGAGCAAGATGAAGCGACGGCGGAACGACGCGGCAAAGAGTTGCTACGGCGAAGAGAAGAAGAAGGAGGGCGAGAAGGGGCGGAGTGAGGGAGAGCGCGTGAGCCTCTGCCGCTCCCCCCCTCCTCCTACTTATAGACCGCGCGGCGGAGTCGAGGAGGCGCGGCATGGGGGAACGTGGGGATCAACTGCGCCCACTCCCCCATGTCCCGCGATTATTGTGCCTTGATGGCAGAATAAAACCGCCGCGGGAAGGCGAGCCGTCCATGTGGGCCACAGAAGATCCGCGCTCGGACCGAGGCCTGCGAGTGGCGGGCCCGGGCCTGCGGCGGTGTCCCGTCGCGCGCGTGCGTTGGCAGGATTTCCTTGCCACGTGGCCCGCGTTCCCACCTACGAGAAACAGAGCTTTTCCGAAGACGGCGCGCATGAGCAAAGCCGGCCCCTCGGGATAGGAAGCTGACCTAACTTCTCGTCCCTTTGTCAGCCTCGAAGCTCGATCAGCTTCGGGGACTATTGTCGGAGTAAATAACTATGGGTAGCCTAGCCGGCTCCCCCTGGCGCTTTTGAAAAAATTACGAGCCGATTCGGCCCTCAAGAATCCGAGACACAGGGCCGCCTTCCCCTTGCCGGCTGTCTCCAGGCCGGCTATCGGAAGGCGGCCCGACTTCAGCCCTCATGAAGAGAAGTCGTGGGAGGGCCGGCTCCGAGAAGCCGGCCGCGAGAAGGCCGACTCCAAGAAGCCGGCTCCCATAAAGCGGTCAAGATCGTACCCTCGAAGTCTGCATCCACATAACGGTGATGTGATGGGGCGTGGCTACAGTGAAGCCTGCCATCCCCGAATCCCGGAGCACACCTGGCACAGTGCACCGTACGAGTGGCCATGACCCGTCCGGCGCAGCACTGTTACCACGTTGACCTTGATGTCATCCACGACGGGCTACCAGTACGGCCCACGGGTGGTGGGCCCCTTCGGGCAGAGAGACACCCGAAGGCGGCTAGACCTCCCCTAGTCGGCCCAAGATAGAGCCAGCTCCCCACAGCCGGCTTGCCACCTCCCTCGAAGAAGACGCCCCATTAAGGAGACAAGACGCGGTGGGGCTACAGTGATCGCCCACCGGGCGGCGGCACTGTAGCCACGCCCACTTCGGTGAAGCCCTCGCCACCAAGATTGAGCAATAGTAACCAGCCGCCGACAAGGCCCTGACAGTGGGGCCTGCCTGTCGACCAAGGAGCCGGCAGCCGGTGGGACCCACTGGCCGGCGGGCCCCAGCAGCCGGCGCAGAAGCCGGAGAGCGCAGACACAGACGGTTGGGCCCCGCGCCCAGCCGGATTACCATTGTACCCCTGGGGGGTAGGCCTATATAAACCCCCCGGGGCATCCATGCAAAGAGATCAAGCCCTGCTAGTCTCAGACACCACATAGGGAGGAGAAGAGAGCAAGTCGTGCCCTTCTTCCTCCTCTCGCCAAACAGCTCAAGGAGCACCGTGTAGCTACTTGTTCATCTAGTGACCATGCAGAGACCCCGCAGAGCAGCAGTAGGGGTGTTATATCCATGGAGAGCCCCGAAGCTGGGTAAGATTCGCCGGCGTGCATGTCTTCGCCTCATCCCGTTTCCAGGCACCGGCGACGTCTTATTGGCTCCCACAATGATAAGCCACCCGTTGGCATATGTCGCACCTACCACCCGACAAAGACGTTGTTTCAATGTCAACCATCCTTGTGAACGGCAAGTATGAGGACTGTAGTAAGGTTGGGTTAAACCCCTTCTGTAAACTTAACCCGGCACCAGAGGTGAGAAACCCCTAACCTCTTTCTCTTTTTGTGTTTTCCTCAGTAGTTTTAAATACTCGCATGACCTTTTATCATGTTTATTTGTTTACAGGCCAAATCCGACTTCTGGAAAGCCAAGTATGATCATGAAGGTGCCAATGAGGCTAGAGCCGCCGCCATAGCCGCTAGGAAGACGACTTGGGGGTCCAAGAAGAAAAGGAGCACTGCTTCGGACCTGTTAAAGCTTGACGATGATACTAAGTCGGAGGTAGCCCTTGACTCCCTTGGCCATTTTTTAATAACCTTATTGACACTGACTATTGCTAGGACGACACGGGGGCCAGTCAGGCCGTAGAAGAAGAGGTAACTATTTCCTCCGACTCAGCCCATTTGCCAAGACAGAAACTTCGACTAGTAACCCGGAAAGTAAGGTTTTCGCACCCTTTGGCTTATTTGGACCCTCATTTTCTTTTGAAAAAGTAGCAACATGAGAGCCGCCGTCAGGCCCGGAATAATGACGACGATGAACCGCCTTCCATTTTACAACAAACTCCTCGAAAGCGCCAGAATGAGGTTTCTTTCATCTTCATCTATTTCTTTCATTAATGAATCCATTCCCTTGCCTCACTGACTTTATTTTACCTTTTATAGGAGGTTTCTCGCTCTTCTAGTGACTCATCTCAGACTCAGTTTCCGGCTTTCAAAAATGCTCCTGGGTAAGGAACAATCAGCTTTCCTATGTATCTTTAAAAACTGCATTCTTATACTAAGTGTCTCATAAAATTTTTCTTAGGGGCCAATCCAAATCCAAGAAGGCCAAGGTGATTAAGCCGTTAGAAGACCCGAAGGTTCCTGCACCTGAGCCGGCCATGCCAACTCCTCCCTCTGAAACTGAAGCACCTGATGACCCGGCTGTTCATACTCAATTGGATCCTCCTCAATTGTCAGCCGATGAGATCACCCTTAATCCGGCTATCACTGAACCATCTAATTCAGCTAACCCGCCAACAACTTCTGATACTGACGTGTTGATTACTGGTAGCCGATTTGTTGAACCGGGGACCCCCACTGTGTTAGCCCGGCACACTGCTAAACAAGAAGCCTTGGAGAAGCAGAAAGTGCGTTTTGATATCTCTCACTACACTCATTTGAATGCTAGTGACATACTGTCTGGCTATCTCAGTCATGTTCATTCCAGCCATGAGTCGGAAATTGAGATGGTCAAGCAATTACAACTCAAATATGAGGTATGTTCTCCGGTTCACTTATACTCTGCCAGCCCCCAAGTCTTCAGATGATGAACCTTGATGATCTGTAGACTTTATGATATAGGTTGATACTTTATCTCTAAGTTTTTTCGAAAGTCCAACAAAGTAGTGTAAACTTCACCTGTAGTCCCCAAGGGCCGGCTCAATTTATCATAAATGAACCGGTACTTAACTTCATAACTGTCTTTTACTAGTCCCAATAAGTATTGCAATCTGGCTTAATCTTGAGAAACTTTCTGAATATCATGCATTAGCCCCCAAGTGCCAAATGCTGTTACTTTGTAAAGCACTTGGGACTTAAAACATATATGAGTCATAAAAAGCTTTGGCAGACATTAGCCCTCAAGTGTCAAGTGGTATTGCGGTGCATAGTACTTGAGACTTGAACCCTTATATCTTTTAATTTAAGCCTTGACACACCTGTGTATGTTTTGTAGAATGCCCTATCTGAATTGAGCTCCCAATTAACTGATGCAAAGACCCGACTGTCGGAGCAAGAGGCAGAAATCAAGACTGCTGACTCTAAACTCCAATTGAGTCTTTCTGAGACAGAAAATTGAAGACCAGCTTGACTGCAAAGAAGAAATCCTGGGCCGAAGAAAAGACACTGCTAATACAACATGCTGAAACAGCTGAAGCGGCTCTTGAGGAGGTTACCACGGAGCTCACCGGCTTAAAGAACCGGGTGTCTCAAATGGTTTCCGCCATCTTTGGTAAGTCATCTGTATTAATCACTTATACCTTCTTTTGACCCGGAATATAAGCTGCCTGCTGAGCCTTTGTTTTAAAAAACACTCGCAGGTCCACGAAGCAAAAATCTGAGCCAAGCCAGTGTGACCAAATTGAAGGCGGTTTATACCTTGGTGGAGCAATTATATACTGGCGCTCAACGAGCACTTGCCACCATCTCTCCTGTCAACCAAGGACCCAATCGGTTGAGTGATGTCTTGAAGAAGTTGTCAATCTTACCTGCCAGGTTTCAAGAGGTCAAACGATCCTATGCCAGAGCCAGAGCCCTGACTGCCCTGAGCCTTTCCAAAGCCTGGGTGCCAGATCTAGACCCGGCGGATGTAGCTAAGGGGTACCCTACCGTGAAGGAAGACGGGACTCTATTTGAGCAAGATGACTTCATTGCCTGCGTGAGGGGAGTTCGACCTCAAGCTACCATTCTTGGAGATGAGACCAACATTGATAAATATCAGACAGGTTTTGATATGGAGAATAAGAAGATGGCGACTCCTTCTTATAAGGTGACATCTTATCCCGCTGGTTAGTCAACATACTTTTGCTCCGGAGGTTGATCCGGCCGGCCTGATTGATGATGAAGCAGAGTTCATTGCCCTGAACGGCTTTGACTGGTCCAATCCCAGCTTCCAATCAGTAGAAGGAGGTGAACCGGCAAGGGGAGAGTCATAACCATCTTGTGGGCTCTTAAAGCCTTGTAATAGATTTAGCTTCAAATTGTATGTGTTGCGTATGCCATCACACACAAATGTTGCATACTACTCTTTGCTAGCACATCTTTGATTACATCTGCAATGTTTTAACTTTGCTCCTGCAAAAAGTCAAAGAGCTGGCCTGGCGGTTTAACACCGGACGGATCAAAAGACACTAGGTATCTGTCTTTATGAATTCCCGTATTGGAAAATATAAACAAGACTGAAAAGAAACTTGTTCATGAACAACACTGCCATACCTGTGTTTCTGGACTACTGCTTTTCATGATCCAATCTTTTTGAGAAGTCAATGCTTCCATACACCTAATGGCTGTCATGCCTTGGCGGCTTATTGTCAAATAGTCAAACCGGCTTAATTAAAAACCATACTAATAGTTTAGATTTGAGACAATAAAAACCAGTAAGATAGTCGATTTCAAACAACATAAATTTTGGGGGTTTTTGATTCGAATACGATCAGTAAACCAGACCAAAGGGGTTAAGCTAAGATTCGAATATGATCATATAGCCCCCAGTGGCTTTGGCGTTGTGCCGATCAAGAGGGTACCGACAGCTATGTTCTCTTTGGTTCGAATACAACCTAGGTTTGAATAGGAAGCCCCCAAATGACCTTGAGAGGTTTTTAACGACCCTGATTCGGATACGATCCAAGTTAGATTCAAAAGGGGTTAAGCTATGATTCGGATACGATCAAGAAGCCCCCTAGTGAGTTTAGCTTTGAGCCGATCAAGAGGGTTACCACAGCTATGTTCTCTTTGGTTCGAATACGACCTATGTTTGAACAGGAAGCCCCCAAATGACCATGAGGTTTACAGCGAGATTTGAATACGATCAGAAGACAGACCAAAAAGGTTTAAACTAGGTTCAGGTATGATCAGCTCCTTAATAGTCATTTAAATAATGAAAATAGTAAAGATATATGATCTTTGAAGAGGAAAATGACAGAGGTCCTCCTTTATTACTTATCGTAACATATACAATGTCAAAGTATGTACATGTCGAGAACCGGTAGCTCAGGTGTAGTATGGCCGAAGCTGAGCAATGTTCCATGGCCGACGGGTCTCCTCCTCCGACTTACATGAGTCTTTGTGCTCGCGAACGTTAATGAGGTAATATGACCCGTTGTTTAAATTCTTGCTGACCACAAAGGGTCCTTCCCAAGGCGGGGATAGTTTGTGTGCATCCGATAGGTCCTGGATGAGCCGGAGCACCAGGTCACCTTCTTGAAAGGTCCTGGACTTAACCCGGCGGCTGTGATAACGGCGGAGGTCCTTTTGATAAATTGCTGATTGAGCCGCCGCTAAGTCTCTCTCCTCATCTAACAAGTCAGTGCATCCCGTCGGGCTTGTTCATTATTAGCTTAAACGTAAGCCGCCACGCGAGGCGAGTCATGACGGATGTCACTAGGCAGCACCGCTTCCGCTCCATAAACCATGAAGAAAGGTGTATAATCTGTAGACCTGTTAGGAGTGGTGTTGATACTCCACAGCACCGAGGGTAATTCCTCTACCCAACAACCAGGCGTCCATTGTAAGGGAACCATAAGCCGGGGCTTGAGACCTTTTAAGATTTCCTGATTTGCTCTCTCAGCCTGACCATTAGATTGAGGGTGAACTACGGAAGAAACATCAAGCCGGATGTGCTCTCGTTGACAAAACTCCTCCATAGCACCTTGGGACAAATTAGTGCCATTGTCAGTGATAATACTGTGTGGAAAACCAAAGCAGAAAATCACCTTTTTCATGAACTGTACCGCCATGGCTGCATCACACTTACTCACTGGCTCTGCCTCAACCCATTTTGTGAACTTGTCAACTGCCACTAAAAGATGTGTCTTTTTATCCTTGGACCTTTTAAAAGGTCCAACCATGTCCAGCCTCCAAACTGCAAACGACCAAGTGATTGGAATCATCCGCAACTCTTGAGCCGGTACATGCGCTCGTCGTGCAAAATTTTGACATCCATCACACTACTGACCAGGTCCTCTGCATCAGCGTGAGCCGTTAACCAGTAAAAACCATGACGAAAAGCTTTGGCCACAAGAGACTTTGACCCGATGTGATGACCACAATCCCCTTCATGGATCTCATGAAGTATTTCTTGACCTTCTTCAGGAGAAACACAACGCTGAAACGCTCTAGTGACGCTGCAATGATACAACTCTCCGTTAGAAATCGTCATCGACTTGGACCGTCGAGTTATCTGTCGGGCTAGGGTTTCGTCCTCTGGTAACTCGCCCCGGGTCATGTAAGCCAGGAACGGTACTGTCCAATCTGGAATAACATGAATAGCCGCCACTAACTGTGCCTCCGGGTCAGGAATGGCCAAATCTTCCTCTGTAGGCAATTTAACAGATGGGTTATGTAAAACATCCAAAAAGGTGTTAGGTGGTACCGGCTTACACTGAGATCCCAACCGGCTTAAGGCATTGGCCGCTTTGTTTTTTCTGTGGTCAATGTGTTCCAGTTGATAACCCTTAAAATGCCCTGCAACAGCGTCGACCTCGCAGTGATAAGCCGCCATGAGAGGATCCTTGGAATCCCACTTGCCTGACACCTATTGAGCCACTAAATCTGAATCGCCAAGGCACCGGACCCGGCTCAGACTCATCTCTTTAGCCATTCGAAGACCATGGAGCAAGGCTTCATATTCTGTTGTGTTGTTAGTACAAGGAAACATCAATCGCAACACATAACAAAACTTGTCCCCTCGAGGAGAAGTTAAAACAACTCCACCCCCCCGAGCCTTCCAACTGTCTGGACCCATCAAAATGAATCGTCCTATATGTGTTGTTTGGTTTCTCCTCTGGCATCTGCAACTCTGTCCAGTCGTTAATGAAGTCAACCAGTGCTTGAGATTTTGATCGCAGTACGTGGCATATACTTCAAACCATGAGACCCAAGTTCAATAGCCCACTTGGCGACTCGTCCTGTGGCTTCTCTATTTTGAATGATGTCTCCTAGAGGAGCATAGCTAACCATAGTGATTGGGTGACCCTGAAAGTAATGTTTGAGCTTCCGGCTTGCCATGAACACCCCGTAAACGAGCTTTTGCCAATGTGGATATCTTTGTTTAGATTCAATGAGCACCTCACTGACGTAGTAAACCGGTCATTGGATCGGATATTCCTTGCCAGCCTCCTTGCGCTCCACAACAATGGCCACACTGACAGCACGTGAGCTAGCAGCTACATATAACAACAACGGCTCTTTCTCAATTGGAGCAGCAAGAACCGCCGGCTCAGCGAGCTTTTTCTTTAGATCCTCAAAAGAAGAGTTAGCAGCGTCACTCCAGACAAAGTCATCTGCCTTTTTATCATTTGATACAAAGGCATCACCTTCTCCCCTAACTGACTTTAGGCAGCAACGCGACCCGCCAAACGCTGAACATCATTGATGCACACCGGTTTGGCCAGAGATGTAATTGCCTTAATTTTCTCCGGATTAGCCTCAATACCTCTGTTAGACACCAAAAAAACCCAAAAGTTTGCCAGCTGGGACTCCAAAAACACATTTGGCCGGGTTAAGCATCATCTTGTAGACCCAGAGGTTCTCAAAGGTCTCCTTCAGATCAGTTACCAAGGTTTCCTTCTCTCTGGTTTTCACCACTATGTCATCCACATAAGCATGAATGTTAGCCCAATCTGACTGTGAAGACAATTCTGTACACATCGTTGATAAGTCGCCTGGGCACTTTTTAGTCCAAAAGGCATAGACACATAGCAGAAGGCTCCAAATGGAGTGATGAACACCGTCTTCTCCTGGTCCTTAACTGCCATCTTGATCTGATGATAACCTGAATAGGCATCCAAAAAACTCAAACACTCGCAACCCACCGTAGCATCAATGATCTGATCAATATGAGGGAGAGAAAAAGGATCGGCCGGACAAGCCTTGTTCAAATCGATGTAATCCACACACATACGCTAGGTGCCATTCTTTTTTAGTACAAGCACTGGTTTAGCCAACCACTCTGGGTGAAAAACTTCAACAATGAAACACAACTAGGAAGCCAACTGTCGTGGAATTGTCACGACAGATGTCCTAGCGAAAAGACTTAGTCGTAGGGCCATCGCAACTAGGAAGCTTAAAGGGGTTAATCGGGACAAAGGACACGAGAGGTTTATACTGGTTTGGCCCCTTACGGTGAAGGTAAGGCCTAGTCCAGTTGATGTTGTATTGCTAGATTTTGATGACCAAGGAGCGAATCCGCTAGCTTGGCTATCTATCTCTTGTTCTTGTCCTAAGCCACCGCCGGGTCGTCCCCTTATATACATGGGTTGACGCCTAGCGGCCTACAGAGTCCTGGCCAGCTCATAAAACGTGTTCGGCTCGGTGACTTCTTTTATATGCATTTCTTTACAAGTCTTTCTTTACATGCGGCAGTTTACAATATTGGGCCTTAAGACGCCTCTGGGCTTAGGCCTTCTACAAGTCTCAATAAACTATCACCTTGAATATTACCGGGATTCTTTTGTAACCCGCCACTGGGGTTGACCCAGCCCCTCCTGGGCGGGTCATACCTGGTAGCTATATTCCCAACAAAATTGTTTTCTTCACTTATGGGTGGCATAGCAGGTAATATATAGCAATTGCAAAGGTATTTTTTTAGACGGATGACTAGAAGTAATGATCGCTTTATTATTATTATTATTATAATATAGTAACACTATTCATCACCCAAGGTGTGGAGTAAGTTATTCTTCACCCGAGGTAATACTACGATCGTTTTATAAATAAATTACATTTTGAACACAAATAGTTACATTCATATTGATTCACTACATAAAATTTGACATAAGAAAACAAAAATATAGGTCATAAGACCAGAAAAAATTGCAATTTATTTATATTTTACACCTTGCTTTGACGTTTGTAACTTTACGCAACATATTTATGGCAATTATATATTTTCTTACGTTCCCTTTTTATGTATAAAATAAGACAAAATTTACGGAATGTAAAATCACAGTTCATTGATGTTAAAATAGAGGGGGGGGGGGTGAAGAATAACTATACCTCGAAGTCACATCCTAGAGTGATACACAATAGCTCCAATTCATCAATGTAATGTAGGCATATATTCCGTACATAGTCATACGTGCTTATAATAAGAACTCGCATGACATCTTTTGTCCTACCCTCTCGTGGCAGCGGGGTCCATAAGGAAACCAAAGGATATTAAGACATCCTTTTAATAGAGAACCAGGACAAATCATTAAGACATAGTGAATACATGAACTCCTCAAACTACGGTAATCACCGGAAAGAATCCCAACTATTGTCACTTTCGGGTATGCGGATCATAATACGTAATAGGTGCATATAACTTGCAAGATAGGATCAAGAACTCAAATGTATTCATGAAAGCATAAAGGGTTCATATCTGAAATCATGGCATTCGGTCCCTAGTGACAAGCATTAAGCATAGCAACATCAATCTCCGAACATAGTGGATACTAGGGATCAAACCCTAACAAATTGACTCGATGACATGACAAATCTCATCCAACTCCATCACCGTCTAGCAAGCCTAAGAAGGAATTACTCACCTCCGATGGTGAGCATCATGGAATTGGTGATGGAAAAGGGTTGATGATGATGACGTCAACGATTTCCACCCTCCGGAACCTCGAACGGACTCCAGATCAGCCCTCCCGATGAAGAACAGGAGGTGGCGGCGGCTGCATATTGTAAAACATGATGATTCCTTCTCTCTGCTTTTTTCTACCCGAATGGGTATATATGGAGTTGGAATTAGGGTTTCCGGAGGCTCCAGGGGCTCACAAGCCTACCAAGCATGCCCTGGGGGGGCCTGGTCTTGTGGTGCCTGGGTGGTCCCCCTCTAGTAATTATTTTCGCCGGTAATTTTTATATATTCTAGAAATATTCTCCCTAAATTTTCAGCCTAATCCGAGAACTTTTATTTCTGCACAAAAATAACACCATGGCAATTCTGCTGGAAACATCGTCATTCTGGGTTAGCTCCATTCAAATCATGCAAATTAGAGCCCAAGACAAGAGCAAAAGTGTTTGGAAAAATAGATTCGTTTGGGATGTATCAACTCCCCAAAGCATAACTCATTGCTTGTCGTCAAGCAATTTAGTTGACAAACTAAAAGTGATAAATAAAAACTTTTACAAACTCTTTTTGTTTTTATTGTTGTATATATGCTAAAATAATGTTCATGTTTTCAGCAAAGATTATGAACTAACCATGTGCATGATAACACTTAGGTCTCAGATTTACTCATACCAATGACATAACCAACTAGCGAGCAATGATAAGATATCTCGGATGCCAACAATTTGTCAAAACAATCATGATATAATATGATAACATGGTATCTCGCTGGCCCTTTCTGAGACCGCAAAACATAAATGCAGAGCACCTCTGAAGTTCAAGCAACGACAATACATTGTAATCATTGTAAAAGAGATCCAATCATGTCACACTCAACATTAACTATACTCAACGCGTAAGAATGACAATAGTGCGCTGATACGTCTCCAACGTATCTATAATTTTTGATTGCTCCATGCTATATTATCTACGGTTTTGGACTATATTGGGATTTATTTTCCACTTTTATATTATTTTTGGGACTAACCTATTAACCGGAGGCCCAGCCTAGAATTGCTGTTTTTTTGCCTATTTCAGTGTTTCGGAGAAACAGAATATCAAACAGAGTCCAAATGGAATAAAATCTTCGGGAACGTGATTTTCTCACCAAACGTGATCCAGGAGACTTGGAACAAAAGAGGCGGTCACAAGGGTGGGGGGAGCGCCCCCTGCCTCGTGGGCCCCTCATTGCTCCTCCGGCGTACTTCTTCCTCCTATATATACACACGTACCCCCAAACGATCAGAACAGGAGCCAAAAACCTAATTCGACCGCCGCAACTTTCTGTATCCATGAGATCCCATCTTGGGGCCTGTTCCGGAGCTCCGCTGGAAGAGGGCCGTCATCACGGAGGGCTTCTACAACATCATAGCCTCTCCGATGAAGTGTGAGTAGTTTACCTCAGACCTTCGGGTCCATAATTAGTAGCTAGATGGCTTATTCTCTCTTTGAATCTCAATACAAAGTTCTCCCCCTCTCTCGTGGAGATCTATTTGATGTAATCTTCTTTTTGCGGTGTGTTTGTTGAGATCGATGAATTTTGGGTTTATGATCAAGTCTATCTATGAATAATATTTGAATCTTCTCTGAATTCTTTTATGTATTATTGGTTATCTTTGCAAGTCTCTTCGAATTATCCGTTTGGTTTGGACAACTAGATTGGTAGTTCTTGCCATGGGAGAAGTGCTTAGCTTTGGGTTCGATCTTGCGGTGTCCTTTCCCAGTGACAGAAGGGGTAGCAAGGCACGTATTGCATCGTTGCCATCGAGGATAACAAGATGGGGTTTATTTTATATTGCATGAATTTATCTCTCTACATCATGTCATCTTGCTTAAGGTGTTACTCTGTTTTTAACTTAATACTCTAGATGCATGCTGGATAGCGGTCGATGAGTGGAGTAATAGTAGTAGATGCAAAATCGTTTCGGTCTACTTGTCACGGACATGATGCCTATATACATGATCATGCCTAGATATTCTCATAATTATGCTCAATTCTGTCAATTGCTCAACAGTAATTTGCTCACCCACCGAAGAATACTTATGCTCTTGAGAGAAGCCACTAGTGAAACCTATGGCCCCCGGGTCTATTCTCATCATATCAATCTCCATCACTTTAATCTTGCTTTGTTATTTACTTTGCCTTTACTTTTTACTTTGCATCTTTATATCAAAAATACCAAAAATATTCTATCTATCAGATCTCAACCTCGTAAGTGACCGTGAAGGGCTTGACAACCCCTAATCGCGTTGGTTGCGAGTAGCTATCGTTTTGTGCAGGTACGAGAGACTTGAGCGTGGCCTCCTACTGGATTGATACCTTGGTTCTCAAAAACTGAGGGAAATACTTACTCTACTCTGTTGCATCATCCCTTCCTCTTCGGGGAAAACCAACGTAAGCACAAGACATAGCAAGAAGGATTTCTGGCGCCGTTGTCGGGGAGTCTACGCAAAAAGTCAATATACCAAGTACCCATCACAATCCCTATCTCTTGCATTACATTATTTGCCATTTGCCTCTCGTTTTCCTCTCCCCCCAATTCACCCTTGCCGTTTCATTCGCCCTCTCTCTCTATCCTCCCTCTCTGTTTGCCTCTTTTGCCCGTTTGCTCTTGTTTGCTCGTGTGCTAGATTGCTTGTTTGTCGCGATGGCTCAAGATACTACTAAATTGTGTGACTTCACCAATACCAATAATAATGATTTCCTTAGCACTCCGATTGCTCCTCTTACTGATGCTGAATCTTGTGAAATTAATACTGCTTTGTTGAATCTTGTTATGAAAGATCAATTCGCCGGCCTTCCCAGTGAAGATGTCGCTACTCATCTGAATAGCTTCGTTGATTTATGTGATATGCAAAAGAAAAAAGATGTCAATAATGATGTCGTTAAATTGAAGCTATTTCCTTTTTCGCTTAGAGATCGTGCTAAAGCTTGGTTTTCGTCTTTGCCTAAGAATAGTATTGATTCATGGAACAAGTGCAAAGATGCTTTTATCTCTAAGTATTTTCCTCCCGCTAAGATCATATCTCTTAGAAACGATATTATGAACTTTAAACAACTTGATCATGAACATGTTGCACAAGCTTGGGAGAGAATGAAATTAATGATACGTAATTGCGCTACTCATGGTTTGAATTTATGGATGATTATACAGAATTTTTATGCCGGACTGAATTTGCTTGTAGAAATCTTTTAGATTCGGCCGCGGGAGGCACTTTTATGGAAATCACTTTAGGAGATGCTACTAAACTCCTAGATAATATTATGGTTAATTATTCTCAATGGCACACTGAAAGATCATCTAATAAAAAAGTGCATGCGATAGATGAAATTAATGTGTTGAGTGGAAAGATGGATGAACTTATGAAATTATTTGCTACTAAGAGTGTTTCTTCCGATCCTAATGATATGCCTTTGTCTACTTTGATTGAGAATAACAATGAATCTATGGATGTGAATTTTGTTGGTAGGAATAATTTTGGTAACAACGCTTATAGAGGGAATTTTAATCCTAGGCCATATCCTAGTAATCCTTCTAATAATTATGGGAATTCCTACAATAACTCTTATGGAAATTATAATAAGATGCCCTCTGATTTTGAATCTAATATTAAAGAATTTATTTCTTCGCAAAAGAATTTTAATGCTATGATTGAAGAAAAATTGCTTATGATTGATGATTTGGCTAGGAACGTTGATAGAATTGCTCTTGATGTTGATGCTTTAAAACTTAGATCTATTCCACCTAAGCATGATATCAATGAGTCTCTAAAAGCCATGAGAATTTCAATTGATGAGTGTAAATAAAGAACCTCTAGGATGCGTGCTTCCAAAGATGCCTTTATTAAAGCGTGTTCTTCCAATTCCTATGAAAATCAAGATGAAGATCTAAAAGTTATTGATGTGTCTCCAATTAAATCTTTATTTTGCAATATGAATCTTGATGAAACTGAATATGATCTTCCTTTACCTAGAATGCATTCTAAAAATTCGGAGTATTTAGATCTTAATGATGAAATTAACGAAAGTGGGATTGAAAGAAATAAAAATCTAGATGTTGCTAAACCCACTATATTGGATTTCAAGGAATTTAATTATGAAAGTTGCTCTTTAATTGATTGTATTTCCTTGTTGCAATCCGTGCTAAATTCTCCACATGCTTATAGTCGAAATAAAGCCTTCACCGAACATATTGTTGATGCCTTGATGCAATCTTATGAAGAAAAACTTGAGTTGAAAGTTTCTATCCCTAGAAAACTCTATGATGAGTGGGAACCAACTATTAAAATGAAAATTAAAGATCATGAGTTTTATGCTTTGTGTGATTTGGGTGCTAGTGTCTCTACTATTCCCAAGACTTTGTGTGATTTACTAGATTTTTGTAATTTTGATGATTGCTCTCTAAATTTGCATCTTGCGGATTCCACTATTAAGAAACCTTTGGGAAGAATTAATGATGTTCTTATTGTTGCAAATAGGAATTATGTGCCCGTAGATTTCATTGTTCTTGATATATATTGCAACCCTTCTTGCCCTATTATTCTTGGTAGACCTTTCCTTAGAACGGTTGGTGCGATTATTGATATGAAGGAAGGGAATATTAGATTTCAATTTCCATTAAAAAAGGGCACGGAACACTTTCCAAGAACGAAAATAAATTTACCATATGAAACTATCATGAGAGCCACTTATGGATTGCCTACCAAAGATGGCAATACCTAGGTCTATCCTCGCTTGTTATGCCTAGCTAGGGGCGTTAAACGATAGCGCTTGTTGGGAGGCAACCCAATTTTATTTTTATTCCTTGATTTTTTCTCTTGTTTAGTAATAAATAAATTATCTATCCTGTGTTTTGTTTGTGTTTTTTGTGTTGAATTAGTGTTTGTGCCAAGTAGAACCGTTGGGAAGAATTGGGGAAAGTCTTGTTGAACTTGCTGTAAAAACAGAAACTTTAGCGCTCACGAGAACTGCTGTCATTTTTATTTCAAGAGTGATATTTAGTTAATTCTTTTTGAAGATGATTAATAGATAAATTCCTCACGTCCAGAAATTTATTTTAGAATTTTTGGGGTTCCATATCTTGCGCTAGCTACAGATTACTACAGACTGTTCTGTTTTTGACAGATTCTATTTTTCGTGTGTTGTTTGCTTATTTTGATGAATCTATGGCTAGTAAAATAATTTATAATCCATAGAGAAGTTGGAATACAATAGGTTTAGCACCAATATAAATAAAGAATGAGTTCATTACAGTACCTTGAAGTGGTCTTTTGTTTTCTTTCGCTAACGGAGCTCACGAGTTTTCTATTTTGAGTTTTGTGTTGTGAAGTTTTCAAGTTTTGGGTAAGAATTTGATGGATTATGGAACAAGGAGCGGAAAGAGCCTAAGCTTGGGGATGCCCATGGAACCGCCAAGATAATCCAAGGACACCAAAAAGTCAAAGCTTGGGGATGCCCCGGAAGGCATCCCCTCTTTCGTCCACTTCCATCGGTAACTTTACTTGGAGCTATATTTTTATTCACCAACATGATATGTGTTTTGCTTGGAGCGTCTTGTATTATTTGTGTCTTCGTTTGTTAGTATGCCACAATCATCCTTGCTGTACACACCTTTTGAGAAAGCCATACATGAATTAAAATTTGATAGAATACTCTATGTGCTTCACTTATATCTTTTGAGCGTTATAATTTTGCTCTATATGCTTCACTTATATCTTTTGAGCTAAGTAATTTTCTCTATGTGCTTCACTTAGATCTTTTAGAGCACGGTGGTGGATTTGTTTTAAAGAAACTATTGATCTCTCATGCTTCACTTAAATTATTTTGAGAGTCTCTTAATAGCATGTAATTTGCTTAATAATAATATGCTTGATATTCAAGATTTGTGAAACTTTCTTTTGAAGTGTGTTGAATACTAAGAAAAGATTGAAGAATGATAATTGTTTTGAGATATGGAGGTGATAATATTAAAGTCATGCTAGTGGAGTAGTTGTGAATTTAAAGAATACTTGTGTTGAAGTTTGTGATTCCAGTAGCATGCACGTATGGTGAACCGTTATGTGATGAAGTCGGAGCATGATTTATTTATTGATTGTCTTCCTTATGAGTGGCGGTCGGGGACGAGCGATGGTCTTTTCCTACCAATCTATCCCCCTAGGAGCATGCGCGTAGTACTTTGCTTTGATAACTTCTAGATTTTTGCAATAAGTATATGAGTTCTTTATGACTAATGTTGAGTCCATGGATCATATTCACTCTCACCCTTCCACCTTTGCTAGCCTCTCTAATACCGCGCAACTTTCACCAGTATCATACACCTACCATATACCTTCCTCAAAACAGCCACCATACCTACCTATTATGTCATTTCCATAGCCATTCCGAGATATATTTCCATGCAACTTTCCATTATCTAGTTCATCATGACACATCCATCATTGTCATATTGCTTAGCATGATCATGTAGTTGACATAGTATTTGTGGCAAAGCCACAGTTCATAACTTTCATACTTGTCACTCTTGATTCATTGCATATCCCGGTACACCGCCGGAGGCATTCATATAGAGTCATATTTTGTTCTAAGTAACAAGTTGTAATTGTTGAGTTGTAAGAAAAATAAAAGTGTGATGATCATCATTATTAGAGCATTGTCCCAGTGAGGAAAGAATGATGGAGACTATGATTCCCCCACAAGTCGGGATGAGACTCCGGACGAAAAAAGAGAGGCCAAAGAAGCCCAAATAAAAAAATGAATGAGAGAAAAAGAGAGAAGGGACAATGTTATTATCCTTTTACCACACTTGTGCTTCAAAGTAGCACCATGATCTTCATAGTAGAGAGTCTCTCATGTTATCACTGTCATATACTAGTGGGAATTTTACATTATAGAACTTGGCTTGTATATTCCAATGATGGGCTTCCTCAAATTGCCCTAGGTCTTCATGAGCAAGCAAGTTGGATGCACACCCACTTAGTTTCTTTTTGAGCTTTCATATACTTATAGCTCTAGTGCATCCGTTGCATGGCAATCCGTACTCACTCACATTGATATCTATTGATGGGCATCTCCATAGCCCGTTGATACGCCTAGTTGATGTGAGACAATCTTCTCCTTTTTGTCTTCTCCACAACCACCATTCTATTCCACCCATAGTGCTATATCCATGGCTCACGCTCATGTATTGCGTGAAGATTGAAAAAGTTAGAGTATGAAACAGTTGCTTGGCGTGTCATCGGGGTTGTGCTTGATTTAAATACTTTGTGTGGGGAAGATGGAGCATAGCCAGACTATATGATTTTGTAGGGATAACTTTCTTTGGCCATGTTATTTTGAGAAGACATAATTGCTTTGTTAGTATGCTTGAAGTATTATTATTTTTTATGTCAATATAAACTTTTGTCTTGAATCTTTCTAATCTGAATATTCATACCACAATTAAGAAGATTTGCATTGAAATTATGCCAAGTAGCACTCCTTTTTATCATTTACCTACTCAAGTACGAGCATGAATTAAGCTTGGGGATGCCTGATACGTCTCCAACGTATCTATATTTTTTGATTGCTCCATGCTATATTATCTACTGTTTTGGACTATATTGGGCTTTATTTTCCACTTTTATATTATTTTTGGGACTAACCTATTAACTGGAGGCCTAGCCCAGAATTGCTGTTTTTTTGCCTATTTCAGTGTTTCGGAGAAACAAAATATCAAACGGAGTCCAAACGGAATAAAATCTTCGGGAACGTGATTTTCTCACCGAACGTGATCCAGGGGACTTGGACCCTGCTCCAAGGAACAAAAGAGGCGGTCACGAGGGTGGGGGCGCCCCCCTAGGGTGCACCCCCTGCCTCGTGGGCCCCTTGTTGCTCCTCCGGCATACTTGTTCCTCCTATATATACACACGTACCCCCAAACGATCAGAATAGGAGCCAAAAACCTAATTCCACCACCGCAACATTCTGTATCCACGAGATCCCATCTTGGGGCCTGTTCCGGAGCTCTGCCGGAAGAGGGCCGTCATCACGGAGGGCTTCTACAACATCATAGCCTCTCTGATGAAGTGTGAGTAGTTTACCTCAGACCTTCGGGTCCATAGTTAGTAGCTAGATGGCTTCTTCTCTCTCTTTGAATCTCAATACAAAGTTCTCCCCCTCTCTCGTGGAGATCTATTCGATGTAATCTTATTTTTGCGATGTGTTTGTTGAGATCGATGAATTGTGGGTTTATGATCAAGTCTATCTATGAATAATATTTGAATCTTCTCTGAATTCTTTTATGTATTATTGGTTATCTTTGCAAGTCTCTTCGAATTATCCGTTTGGTTTGGCCAACTAGATTGGTAGTTCTTGCCATGGGAGAAGTGCTTAGCTTTGGGTTCGATCTTGCGGTGTCCTTTCCCAGTGACAGAAGGGGCAGCAAGGCACGTATTGCATCGTTGCCATCGAGGATAACAAGATGGGGTTTATTTCATATTGCATGAATTTATCTCTCTACATCATCTCATCTTGCTTAAGGCGTTACTCTGTTTTTAACTTAATACTCTAGATGCATGCTGGATAGCGGTCGATGAGTGGAGTAATAGTAGTATATGCAAAATCGTTTCGGTCTACTTGTCACGGCCGTGATGCCTACATACATGATCATGCCTAGATATTCTCATAATTATGATCAATTCTGTCAATTGCTCAACAGTAATTTGTTCACCCACCGTAGAATACTTATGCTCTTGAGAGAAGCCACTAGTGAAACCTATGGCCCCCGGGTCTATTCTCATCATATCAATCTCCATCACTTTAATCTTGCTTTGTTATTTACTTTTCCTTTACTTTTTACTTTGCATCTTTATATCAAAAATACCAAAAATATTCTATCTATCAGATCTCACTCTCGTAAGTGATCGTGAAGGGCTTGACAACCCCTAACCGCGTTGGTTGCGAGTAGCTATCGTTTTGTGCAGGTACGAGGGACTTGAGCGTGGCCTCCTACTGGATTGATACCTTGGTTCTCAAAAACTGAGGGAAATACTTATGCTACTCTGCTGCGTCATCCCTTCCTCTTCGGGGAAAACCAACGCAAGCTCAAGATGTAGCATGTGCTCCAATTGATGCTTGAATGAGAAGGTGATGACTCAACAATAAAAGTAAATAACAATAAAGTAAATAGATAGGCCCTTCATAGAGGGAAGCAGGGATTTGGAGAGGTGCTAGAGCTCAAAGCTTAAAACAGAGATGAATATCATTTTGGGAAGCATGCCTTTCCTATCAATGTTACGACCGAGAGTTTTCTATATCTTCCATGCTAAACACATTATCAACGGTTCCCAAGTGAAAAGGTAAAGTTTACTCCCCCTCAACCAATAAACACAATCCATGGCTAGCCAAATTCACGGGTGCCCTCCATACCAACAACTTTCCGGGGGAGTTTGTTTCATTATATTTTTTCATTTTGATTATAGGACTGGGCATCCCAATTACCAGCCTCTCTCGTGCAATGACATGCGAATAAACACCCATCATGAGAATAACCCGCTTAGCATGGAATATATTGACCGCCCCCTGTTGCTTCATGAGCGGCACGGGCACACAAAACAGATGCTTATTTGGATGTTTAGAGGTGGTACATGCAAATTTACTTGGAACGACAGGGTAATACCACATATAGGTGGATATAGTGGACTCATTGGAACAACTTTGGGTTTAAGGATTTGGATGCACAAGCAGTATTCCCGCTTAGTAAAGGTGAAGGCTAGCAAATAGATTGAGAAGCGACCAACCAGAGAGAAAAAACAGTCATAAGCATGCATTGAGAATAATTAGCATTGATTACTGATACGTCTCCAACATATCCACTTTTCCAAACTCTTTTGACCTTATTATTTGAATGATTTGAATGGAACTAACCCGGACTGACGCTGTTTTCTCTCTTGCATAATTAGCAAAGATTATGGACTCTAACTTGCATGATTTGAATGGAACTAACCCAGACTGACGCTGTTTTCAGCAGAACTGTCATGGTGTTATTTTTGTGCAGAATAAAAAGTTCTCGGAATGACCTGGAAATCAACAGAGATTATTTTTGGAATTAATAAAAAATATTGGCGAAAGAATCAGCAGCAGGGGGACCACACCGTAGCCACAAGGGTGGGGGCGCACCCTCTGACCTTGTGCCCCCCTGGACCTCCACTGACCTCAACTCCAACTCCATGTATTCACTTTCGGGGAGAAAAAAATCAGAGAGAAGTATTCATCGCGTTTTATGGTACGGAGCCGCCGCCAAGCCCTATTCTTCCTCGGGAGGGCAGATCTTGAGTCCGTTTTGGGCTTCGGAGAGGGGAATCCGTCGCCATCGTCATCATCAACCATCCTCCATCGCCAATTTCATGATGCTCACCGCCGTTCATGAGTATTTCCATCGTAGGCTTGCTGGACCATGATGGGTTGGCTAAGATTTACCATGTAATCGAGTTAGTTTTGTTAGGGTTTGATCCCTAGTATCCACTATGTTCTAAGATTGATGTTGCTATGACTTTGCTATGCTTAATGCTTGTTAGTAGGGCCCGAGTGCCATGAACTCAGATCTGAACCCTTTATGTTTTCATGAATATATTTGTGTTCTTGATCCGATATTTCAAGTTATAATCACCTACTACGTGTTATGACCCGGCAACCCCGGAGTGACAATAGTCGGGACCACTCCCGGTGATGACCGTAGTTTGAGGAGTTCATGTATTCACTAAGTGATAATGCTTTGGTCTGGTACTCTATTAAAAGGAGGCCTTAATATCTCTTAGTTTCCAATAGGACCCCGCTGCCACGGGAGGGTAGGACAAAAGATGTCATGCAAGTTCTTTTCCATAAGCACGTATGACTATATTCGGAATACATGCCTACATTATATTGATGAACTGGAGCTAGTTCTACGTCACCCTATGTTATAACCATTGCATGGTGAATGCCATCTGACATAATTATCCATCATTGATCCATTTCCTACGAGCTTTTCACACATTGATCTTTGCTACTTTACTTTTCCGTTGCTACTCTTACAATTGCTACAAAACTGCTATTGTTACTATTGCCACCGTTACCGTTACTTCCATACTACTTTGCTACTAAATACTTTGCTGCAGATATTAAGTCTTTTAGGTGTGGTTGAATTGACAACTCAAATGCTAATACTCGAGAATATTCTTTGGCTCCCCTTGTGTCGAATCAATAAATTTGGGTTGAATACTCTACCCTCAAAACTGTTGTGATCCCCTATACTTGTGGGTTATCAAGACCTTTTTCTGGCGCCGTTGCAGGGGAGCATAGCTCTATTCTCTGAGTTACTTGGGATTTATATATGTTGATCACTATGAGGAATTTGAAAGATCAAAGAACTAAGATTTTTCCCTCAACTACGAGGGAAGGTAAGGAACTCCCATCTAGCTCTGCACTTGATTCTCCTTGTGTTTTGAGTAAACTTGCGACACCTACACATGCTATTGATTCTGATATGTCGCATGTTATTGATGATGCCACTTCTGTTATGCATGATGCTTATGCTGATACTACTTCTCTGCTTGATAATATTGTGCCACTAGGTGAATTTCTTGATGAACAACTTGCTAGGGTTAGAGAGAATGAAATTACTGAAAATGATGATATTATTGAAAATGATGATTATGATTCTCCCCCTAGATATGAATTGCCTGTTGTTCCTGAGGGTTATGTTATGGATGAAGAAACTGCTAGAGACTTCTTTGCTTGCAATGATAGAGAAGATCTTAATAAATTGTTAGCTAAGCTGAAAGAAAAATCATTGAATGCAAGAATGAAATATGACCCTGCTTTTGCTTCTTCACCTATCTTTGTTACTGATAAGGATTATGAATTCTCTGTTGATCCCGAGTTAATTACTTTGGTTGAATCTCATCCTTTTCATGGTTATGAATCTGAAACTATTGTGGCACATCTTACTAAATTGAATGATATGGCCACCCTATTTGCCCATGAGGAAAAAATCTGCTATTACTATATTCTCAAGTTATTTCCTTTCTCATTAAACGGTGATGCTAAGATATGGTTTAATTCTCTTGCTCCTGGTTGTGTGCGTAGTCCCCAGGATATGATTTACTACTTCTTTGCAAAATATTTCCCTGCTCATAAGAAACAAGCTGCTTTAAAGGAAATATTTAATTTTGTGCAAATTGAAGAAGAGAGTCTCCCACAAGCTTGGGGGAGGCTTCTCCCATTACTTAATGCATTGCCTGATCATCCTCTCAAGAAAAATGAAATACTTGATATCTTTTATAATGGACTAACCAATGCTTCCAGAGACCACCTAGATAGTTGTGCTGGTTGTGTTTTCAGGGAAAGAACTGTTGAGCAAGCTAAATTGCTATTGAATAATATATTGAGTAATGAAAATGATTGGACAATTCCTGAACCAACTCAGAAGCCAACTCCAAAGAAAATGGATATTCTATTTCTCAGTCCTGAAGATATGAAAGAGGCAAAGAAAACTATGAAATAAAAAGGTATTAAAGCGGAAGATGTTAAGAATCTACCACCTATTGAAGAAATACATGGCCTTGATAACCCGACATAGGTAGTATAGGTAAAACCTCTCTGTAGATTTGATGAAGGTGATATTCCTCATAATAAGTCTGCTAGACAATGCTTCGATGAGTTTGATAATTTTATTGTTAAACAAGAGAACTTCAATGGTTACGTTAGTAGACAATTGAAAAGTAATGCTTACATGCTTGACCACTTGGGTGATTATATGAATAGAACTATTAATGATCTTAAGCTTATCAGTAAACATGCTTCCATGGTTATAACTCAAGTAGAACAAGTACTTAAGGCACAAGATGATTTGCTTAATGAGTTGAATAGTAAGAATAATGATAATGCTGTTAGGGTTATGACTAGTGGTGGTAAGATGACCCTAGAACCTTTGTATCCTGAGTGCCATCCTAAGAGAATTGAGGAGGATTGTCAGAGAACTAATACTCATGCACCTAGTCCTCGTACTAAAAAGAAAAAGAAAACTGATAGGATTATACATGCTAGTGAACCTGCTATAGACACACCTAAGAATCGCAATGATATTTCTATTTCTGATGCTGAGACACAATCTGGTAATGAACATGAACCTAGTGATAATGTTAATAATGATGTTCATGTTGATGCTCAACCTAGTAATGATAACGATGTAGAGATTGAACCTGCTGTTGATCTGAGCTGAACCAAAACATTCCTAGATACTTTACAGTATGCTATTCATGCATAATAAAAGGTTCTATATCAATAGCATGGTCATTATTTAGCCTAGCTTGCATATGTTTAGCTAGGTATACTAGTGTAAACTTAGAATTCCATGCCTAGATATTTTGGAGAGCAAAAGGTATAGCTTAGTTTTAGTTATTTGGCAGCTGTTCACTGAGCAAAGCAAAGAGGTACGTAGTAGGTCTTATTTGATTTGTATAGCAGCTAATTGAGTTCCTTGCCAAAATTTAACAGAACATTAGTGATCTAAACGCTCTTATATTTCTTTACGGGGGGAGTACTAATTATCGTTGTTGGTGCTCAACTTACCCACTTCTGTCCATGTTGAATTACTGGAATGTAGTACAGAGGTGCTCTTCCCTATTCATCATGTTCATGCGCACCATTGTCGTACAAACTCATACTCGATCAATCTATTACCATCCACACATGGCTACAAAACAAAGCAGTAAATAATTCATGTTTATGTTAAATATATACATAAGACCACGGAGTTGATTGTATTATCTGAATAAAGACTCACTATTTCCATTAGTTGCTGAATGTTGTGGTCTAAAATCTTTGAGCATGAACATGATGTTGTTATCCTTGTCATGCTATTGAACATCTCCTTGAGCCCCTTGATCTGCTCCCCCGACACTGCAGAAATGTCGGTAGAAAATTATCGAGTTTAATTATCTGAAGAAATGTTGTTCATCTCAAAGCATATGCACATACGCTCAGTGTTGATTTCTTGAACTCGTTCATGGTCCTGAACTGCTCCATCATCTATTCACGCCCAAATCTTGGCACATACACAAGCAGCAGCTGCGAGCACAACAACGTTCATTATTTTGAGGATGGAGGAATTTCTCTATATGGTATTTGGGATGTTTTTTCTCATCGCCTCATTGGCACGTTATACACGAAGAATCCATGTGTATTGTGTGGCTGTGGCAGCAGCCGGCCGGTTGCCACAGATGCCTTGCTCTCAGCCGCCTAGCTCCGTTGCCTATGGGCTCCCGCATCAGGGTCGAGGCAACAAGCGCTCCTCCTTGTTGTCAGTTAGCTAGCTTCTCCAAGTCTTACAGCGCTGCAACATCAAAGTCATCGATGGAGAGGTCCAATTCCGGCCTCTTGCAAGGCATGTGCAGGGTGTGTCCATAGTTCCTTGGTTGCATGACTTGCGTCAGCCACATGATCACCAGCTTCGGCATACACACATCTCCAGAATTTGTATGTTGTCCTTCGCCCTCTGCCACTCCCCGGATGTCGTAACCTGTAGGCTAGCCCATGTCATAGCCTGATTTTTGGCCCTTTCTTTTTCTTTTGATTTTCTGAGATTTTTGCTTGAGTTTTCCTTTTCCGTGGCTATGTGGTATAAAACTGGAGGAGATAAACTCTTCTTCCTTTCCAGAGTGGCTTGTCATCCTCAAAATGCTTCCTAGACCTTGCCATCTTGGACCAAACCCTAACATTCTTTTCCTTGGGAATATTCCTTTTCTATTAAAGGAATAATCCTATTTGCCCTAGGTTGTGAAGCAACCTATATTTCTGTCTCTCCTAAAATTCCCAAATAATTCTCATAATTTGGTTGGGTCATTTCTTCCTCAAATATGGAAAAATATTTCATTTTCCATGTTCCTCATCATTCTCAATTTATTCCTTTCCTATTCTGTCCTGAATGGCGGTTTGTGAAGCAAGTGCCATTTACCTTTTCCCAATTGACCTAAAACTTTTTGGACACATTTTCATGTCTGCTACCTCTTGAGCATGCATTGGTTTTCCCTTGAAGAGGAAAGGGTGATGCAACACAGTAGCGTAAGTATTTCCCTCAGTTTTTTAGAACCAAGGTATTAATCCAATAGGAGGTAACACACAAGTCACCTAGTACCAGCACACATAAACAAGAACCTCGCAACCAACACGATAAAGGGGTTGTCAATCCCTTCACGGTCATTTACGAAAGTGAGATCTGATAAATATAATAAGATAAATATTTTTGGTATTTTTATGATATAGATTGGAAAATAAAGATTACAAAATAAATAGTAAACTAGATATTTAAATCATGCATAAAAGATTTTATAGAAGAATAAAATATTGTTCATAGATAATCTTGATCATAAACCCACAATTCATCGGATCTCGACAAACACACCGCAAAAAGAATTACATCGAATAGATCTCCAAGAAAATCTAGGAGAACATTGTATTGAGATCCAAAGAGAGATAAGAAGCCATCTAGCTAATAACTATGGACCCGAAGGTCTATGGTAAACTACTCACACATCATCGGAGAGCCTATGGTGTTGATGTAGAAGCCCTCCATGATCGATTCCCCCTCCGGCGGAGCGCCGGAAAAGGCCCCAAGATGGAATCTCACGGGTACAGAAGGTTGCGGCGGTGGAAATACGGTTTCGTGGTGCTCTTGGATGTTTTCGGGGTATATTGGTATATATAGGAGGAAGAAGTACGTCGGTGGAGCTGTGAGGGGCCCACGAGGGTGGGGGCGCGCCTACCGCCCTGGGCGCGCCTCCCTGCCTCGTGGCCTCCTCGCTTCTTTCTTGACATCCACTCCAAGTCTCCTGGATCACGTTTGTTCCAAAAATAACTCTCCCAAAGGTTTCATTCCGTTTGGATTCCATTTGATATTCCTTTTCTGCGAAACACTGAAATAGGCAAAAAAACAGCAATTTGCACTGGCCTTTGGTTAGTAGGTTAGTCCCAAAAATAATATAAAAAGGTAAATTAAAGCCCATTAAACATCCAAAACAGATAATATAATAGCATGGAACAATCAAAAATTATAGATACGTTGGAGACGTATCAAGCATCCCCAAGCTTAATTCCTGCTCGTCTTCGAGTAGGTAAATGATAAAAATAGAATTTTTGATGTGGAATGCTACCTAGCTTAATTCTCAATGTAATTTTCTTTATTGCGGCATGAATGTTCAGATCTGAATGATTCAAGACAAAAGTTTAATATTGACATAAAAATAATAATACTTCAAGCATACTAACAAAGCAATCATGTCTTCTCAAAATAACATGGCCAAAGAAAGTTATCCCTACAAAATCATATAGTCTGGCTATGCTCTATCTTCACCATATAAAGTATTTAAATCATGCAGAACCCCGATGACAAGCCAAGCAATTGTTTCATATTTTTGGTGTTCTCAAACTTTTTCAATCTTCACGCAATATATGAGCGTGATCCATGGACATAACACTATAGGTGGAATAGAATGGTGGTTGTGGAGAAGACAAAAGGAGAAGATAGTCTCACATCAACTAGGCGCATCAACGGGCTATGGAGACGCCCATCAATAGATATCAATGTGGGTGAGTAGGGATTGCCATGCAACGGATGCACTAGAGCTATAAGTGTATGAAAGCTCAAAAAGAAACTAAGTGTGTGTGCATCCAACTTGCTTGCTCACGAAGACCTAGGGCATTTTGAGAAAGCCCATCATTGGAATATACAAGCCAAATTCTATAATTTAAAATTCCCACTAGTATATGAAAGTGACAACATAGGAGACTCTCTATCATGAAAATCATGGTGCTACTTTGAAGCACAAGTGTGGTAAAAGGATAGTAGCATTGTCCCTTCTCTCTTTTTCTCTCATTTTTTGGGCCTTCTCTTTTTTATGGCCTTTCTCTTTTTTCTCTTTTTTTTTTCGTTCGGAGTCTCATCCCGACTTGTGGGGGAATCATAGTCTCCATCATCCTTTCCTCACTTGGGACAATGCTCTAATAATGATGATCATCACACTTATATTTACTTACAACTCAAAAATTACAACTTGATACTAGAACAAAATATGACTCTATGTGAATGCCACCGGCGGTGTACTGGGATGTGCAATGAATCAAGAGTGACATGTATTAAAGAATTTTTAATGGTGGCTTTGCCACAAAAATGATGTCAACTACAAGATCATGCAAAACAATATGACAATGATGAAGCATGTCATAATAAACGGAACGGTGGTAAGTTGCATGGCAATATATCTCGGAATGGCTATGGAAATGCCATAATAGGTAGGTATGGTGGCTGTTTTGAGGAAGGTATAAGGTGGGTTTATGGTACCGGTGAAAGTTGCGCAGTACTAGAGAGGCTAGCAATGGTGGAAGGGTTGGAGTGCGTATAATCCATGGACTCAACATTAGTCATAAAGAACTCACATACTTATTGCAAAAATCTATTAGTTATCGAAACAAAGTACTACGTGCATGCTCCTAGGGGGATAGATTGGTAGGAAAAGACCATCGCTCGTCCCTGGCCGCCACTCATAAGGAAGACAATCAATGAATAAATCATGCTCCGACTTCATCACATAACGGTTCACCATACGTGCATGCTACGGGAATCACAAACTTCAACACAAGTATTTCTCAAATTCACAACTACTCAACTAGCATGACTCTAATATCACCATCTCCATATCTCAAAAAAATCATGAAGTATCAAACTTCTCATAGTATTCAATGCACTTTTTATGATAGTTTTTATTATACCCATCTTGGATGCCTATCATATTAGGACTAATTTTATAGCCAAACAAAATTACCATGATGTTCTATAAGACTATCAAAATAATATAAGTGAAGCATGACGGATAAATAATTTCTATAAAATAAAACCACCACCGTGCTCTAAAAGATATAAGTGAAGCACTAGGGCAAAATTATCTAGCTCAAAAGATATAAGTGAAGCACATGGAGTATTTTAATAAATTCTGATTCATGTGTGTCTCTCTCAAAAGGTGTGTACAACAAGTATGATTGTGGTAAACTAAAAATCAAAGACTCAAATTGTACAAGACGCTCCAAGAAAAACACATATCATGTGGTGAGTAAAAATATAGCCTCAATTAAAGTTACCGATAGACGAAGACGATAGAGGGGATGCCTTCCGGGGCATACCCAAGCTTAGGCTTTTGGTTGTCCTTGAATTTTACCTTAGGGTGCCATGGGCATCCCCAAGCTTAGGCTCTTGCCACTCATTTTTCCAAAATCCATCAAATCTTTACCCAAAACTTGAAAACTTCACAACACAAACTTCAACAGAAAATCTCATGAGCTCCGTTAGTATAAGAAAACAAAACACCACTTCAAGGCACTGTAATGAACTCATTCTTTATTTATAGTGGTGTTAAACCTACTGTATTATAACTTCTCTATTCATACCCCCCGATACTACCCATAGATTCATCAAAATAAGCAAACAACACACGAAAAACAGAATCTGTCAAAAACAGAACAGTCTGTAGTAATCTGTAAGTTTCGAATACTTCTGTAACCCCAGAAATTCTGAAATAAATTGGTGGACGTGAGGAATTTGTCTATTAATCATCTCCAGAAATAATCAACCTAATTGCACTCCCCAGTAAAAAATGGCAGCAAATCCCGTGAGCGCTAAAGTTTCTGTTTTTTACAGCAAGATTGCAAAGACTTCCCCCAAATCTTCCCAAAGGTTCTACTTGGAAGAAACACTAATTAAAAGCATAAAACCACATCTAAACAGAAGCTAGAGGAATTATTTATTACTAATCATAAACAAAAAACTAGAAACAAAAATAAAATTGGGTTGCCTCCCAACAAAAGCTATCGTTTAACGCCCCTAACTAGGCATAAAAACAAGAATAGATCTAGGTATTATCATCTTTGGTAGGCAATTCTTCAATAGAACACTTATAACCCTTAGGAGTTTCCTTATTTTTATTAATGATCAAACTCCTAGGCAAGAAATCAAGAAAATCATTCGTAGCAAAAGGTTCCTTAATGATAGTGAAAAAGTTGGGGGTGAACACTTATTGCTTTAAGATCTGCATTTTCCTTACTAGAAGATTCACCCTTTTTTATTTTTAGGCACATACATAAACTTGGCAACTCTAGTAGTAGAAAGATTTGGAGTGTTTTTCGTGGAAGAAAAAGCATACCCTAAGTTGGTAATAATATCCTCAAGTTTATCAATACTTGTGGAATCTTGATCTAATTTTTCGTTGACTATGGGTTCCTTTTCTTTAAAAAAAATTCAGAGTAACTCCTACCTTAGATCCACATTGGGTAATCTGGTTGTGGATATTTTTATCCAAATTCTCAATCAACTCTACTGTGGCAACTTTATTTTCAATAATTTCAAGCCTTTGCATCACATGTTCCAAAGTTAAAATAGTTCCATTAACCAAGAGAGGTGGTGAGCCAAACAAATCTATCATAGCATTATAAGAATCAAAAGTATGGCTACCCAAGAAATTCCACTACAAAAAAGACACATCTGTGACATTTTGGGCCGAACAAATTTTTTTTCTGTCATACTTATGACACTTCTATGACGATAATTGTGACAAAACCCAGTATCATCATAGATGTGGTGGGCTCCTACTTCTATGACAAAAAATCATGACAGAAATTGGGCTTTTCGTCCTGGGCGGGCCAGAGACGCAGCTGCATGACATTCTTTGGGCCGTCCATGATGGAAAAACCGTGGTAGAAGCGAGGGCGATGAAAATATCGGGGTGTTCCCGGTTACGGTGGGTGGTCGGGGCCGAGCGATGCGCGTTTCTCTCGTACACGCACATGCGTGGGTGCGAGGTGTTGGGCTCTAACTGAACCCGAGCGAGGCATTCGCCTATTGAACTTGAGAGATTGCACTGCAGGCTACGTGTTACTGAACCCGAGCGATCGATCGATGGCTGTTAACTGAACCCAATCGAGCGATTCCTTCGCTACTGCTGCTAACTGAAGCCGATCGATGCTGCCTCTGGATCAACAGTGAGCGTTGCTGGGGGGTTTGGATGTACAGTTCCCTGTGGGATGGATGAACAAGACCCCGTGGTGTTGCCTCTGGATGAACAGGACCCCGATCGATCGAGCCGGTTGGGGCTGGATGAACAAGACCCCGTGGAGGGCTGGATGAACAGTAGACGGTGGAGGGATGGATGAACAGTAGCCCGTCGAGGGGTGGTTGAACAGGAGCCCGTGGAGAGGGCTGGTTGAACAGTAGCTGGTGGAGTAGTGCGCGGTGGAGGCTGGATGATCAGGAGACCGTGGATGAATAGTCGCAGGTAGAGGCTGGAGGAGGTCGACGGTGGATGAACAGTAGCCCGTGGAGGCTGGAGGGGGTCAACGGTGGAGATGAACAATGTCTCATGGAGTCCTGTTTTGCGGTACGCCACACCCCTCTCGATGAACAGGACCCCCGTTTTGACCGTAGCACTCCAACACAAGTCCGTTTCCTCCGTTTTGCGGTACGCCACACCCCTCCCGATGAACAGGACCCCCGTTTCGACCGTAGGAGTTCCGTTTCCTCCGTTTTGCGGTACACCAGACCCCTCCCGACGAACAGGATCCCGTTTTGACCGTGGCCGGTCGAACACAAGGCCGTTTCCTCCGTTGTGCGGTACGCCAGGCCTCGTTTCCATCGGTTGTTCCCTCCAAGCCCTCCCGATGAACACGACGACGCATTCCGTTCCGACCCAGCCGGTTGGCTCCCCATGAACACGACGACGATGTTGTTTCTCCGTTCCGACCCAGCCATGTACACGAGCCATGGCCGTACATATGCGCAAGTAGGCGTTTGAGACCCTACCCGTATGTACGTACGTGGCCATATTCTCTTTCTTGCACACTGGCCGTTGTACGTACGTGTACATGCTATGTGCGCGCCTCTACTACGACACGTGCGCGCCTCTACATCGACCAGTATGTACATACACGTTCGTGACCAGAAAGACAACGCTACGTATGCTTCGACCAGGTGGGTCCCAACTGTCAGGCATTTCTTTGCATGTGAAGATGTAGCTGGTGGGTCCCAGCAGTCAGGGGGGAATCTTTTTTTGCCTGGACGCACTTCCTTGCGTGCGAAGATGTAGCTAGTAGGTCCCAACAGTCAGGGGGGAAACATTTTTTCATGAAATATGGTTGCCCGTCCCATGGGTCCCTGCTGTCAGGTGGAGGAATCATTATTTTCCGTGTAATAAGGAGGCACTTCCTTGCAGCGGTCGTGGACCCAGCTGTCAGCCTCTCCACGTATAGTCCATGTCCATGGAAGCCGTTCCTTGACCATGTTGACCATGCCGCCAAGAGCACCAGGGCGGTGGATGACGGCGAGGCATAGGAAGGGGACGACGCGGAGCTGGGGAAGACGCGACAGTGGATGCCCACGCGTAGAGGAGTATGAGCGTTCACTAGTTTGCTGCGGTGTGAGGCTGTCGTCGCTGCAGGATAACAGGGGGTGTGGGTGAGTAGAGGGATGGCCTGGCCAGCGGTGGGAGTAGTAGGGGGCGGTGAGGCCTCCACGGCATCATAGCCGGCCACGGGAGGCGGGAGCACGAGGCACGACCGGCGATGGTTTGGGCGGCTGGAGCAAGAAGACCAGAGGTTGAAGAAGCACTACGGCCATTGGATGGACATCGTACGGTCACTGGAGCTAGAATCGTGCATATTGACTAAGTTGACAAAGCCCTCCGTCCCCGTCAACTTAGTAGGCCCACAAGTCAGCCTCCCACTATACTAGGTCCCAGCTAGCAGGGGGGTAGTCATTTTTTGTGCGTAATAAGGAGGCACTTCCTTGCGTGCGAAGATATAGCTAGTGGGTCCGAGCTGACAGCGGAGGAAACATTTTTTTCGCAAAATACAGAGGCCCTTCCGATAGGTCCCAGATGTCAGGTGGAGGAATCATTATTTTGCGCGTAATAAGGAGGCATTTCCTTGTGTGCGGCCGTGGACCCAGCTGTCAGCCTCTCCACATACAGTCCACTTCCGATGGATGTCATTCGTTGACCATGTTGACCATGCTGTGTCGAGAGCACCAGGGCGGTGGACGATGGCGAGGCCTACGAAGGGAACGACACGGAGCCGGGGAAGACACGACAGTGGCTGCCTACGCGGTGGAGAGTACGAGGGTTGACTGGTTTGGCTGCCATCGCCAGAAAATAACAGGAGGTGTGGGTGAGTAGAGGGATAGACATGCCAGGGATGCAAGTATATGATGGGGCTGTGAGGCCTGCCCAGCAGCACAGCCAGCCACGGGAGGCGGGAGCAGGCGGTTCCGACGGTGCTGGTTTGGGCGGCTGCGGCAGGAAAATCAGAGACTGAAGAAGCACGATTGTCGTTAGATTGACATCTAACGGTCTGACGCTGGTAGAGTCGATTGTTGACTAAGTTTCTCTTTTGAGAAACCTTGTGTATGCATGAACTTAGTAGGCCCACAAGTCAGCCTCCAAATCTATGGCAGACAACATAGAGCTCATTTGCTATTTTTTAATAATTTGCAGCCCATTTGCTAATTCTTAAGTAATTTATTACAGCCCATTTTCTGCCCAGGACCACGGTCAAAAAGTTCAACCTTATTTTGCATATTTCGGTGGAGTCCGAACTTTTGTAATCCCGAAATGATAAACATTTTTTAAGAAAATATTGATTTGCCAACAAAAATCGTTTTGTTTTTGTAAGCAAATAAGATGTGGGACAATTGAGTTGGTTTAAGGGAAAACCAGTGGTAAAAAAATCAGCGTTGGGTGGGAAAATAACAACAAAAATAAGGATGTAAATATGAAAAGGGAATTTTATGTATTTTCAATACAATGATACGTGTATATGAACTAGTAAAACTATAGGTAGATATTAGAAACGGATGTAGGACATGCATTTCAAGAGGAAAATAGAACTGGGCCGTGTGTTTGATTCAGTAAAAAACCTGCCTGCGGATGTTGTAAGATAAAATATAACTAACGCTGGCGGGCCAGAGACCAGTAGATACCTATTGGATCTTTGTGCCCCGTTGTCGTCATGGGCTGGGCCTGTTAAAAACAAAACCAAGCCTGGGCAGTCTACAACCCAGTTGAAACTTGCTCAACCTAAAAAAATAATATACGTGCTCAATAAACGAGAGAATACTGCAAGTACAGACTAATAACTGGGATGCAGTAGGGATATTGTTTTCTCATCATGATAATAAGTGCATGCACTTGTTTCGAAAAATTTGGAGAACTGGGAATTCGAACAGCAGGTGCTTATGCTACCCATCAAATAAAAATTAGGTGCCTGAAAATTCGTTTCGAAACAAATGATTCAGCTTTATATCCACGTCGACCCTCGGCATGATGGTTGGAAGCAAATGCCAAGTTCATACCAAAAGATCGTTAACAATAATACCAACTTGGGGCCGACAAGGTAGTACAACTACCAATACCAAACTTACTTATAATATTTTTACTCCTAGCCCTAGTGTTCGTCTGGTAGAAAATCTTGCAGAGGACCAGCTCCCGCTCCTTCTCTTGCTCCAGGTCTCCGAGGTGGTACTGGTGCATCACCCATTTGGTCTTCTGCTGGTCGAAGTTCTTGTTGGTGTGCAGCACCAGAACCTTTTTGCTGCCCGTCTGCCGGCCGTTGACCATCACCGGCAAGGTATTTCCGGTGTTGTGCCACATCGCGTGCATGCCGCACTCCGACTGTATCTTGTGACGCGTCCACGTGCCCCTTTTGAACGCCCTGGAATTGTGTTGGTAGAAATGCTTGCTTAGGCCACTCAGTGTGATACCTGCAGTATTATCGAATACATGTTTTAGTGTACGTAGTTGGCATTTTCATAACATCTTTGGCATGTTGCAGTTACTTGTTTCACTTTTTATTAACTGTCAAATTGTAATTGCTTCACCAGGTCTGCGCCTAAAAAGAAAAATAGAGCTATAAACAAAGGAATATGTTTGTGCAAGTAGACGACCGATCAGTGTCTTAACTGGAAGTTTCTTAGGATGGGTGTAGCATATGTCGTGCTCGCTGTCGATGGTTGGTATGAACAAATCGATGAGAGGGTGAGATCTCATGCTGTCAACACTCACTTTGGCCTCAAGGTGCTCGATCAGCTCCTGATCCATGGGATCGAACTTGACGCCAGCCGGCAGTACCGGCCAATCCTTATTTGACTTGCATCGGTTAATTCCAGTTATATGGTACTCAATGTATGATCAATCGACTGTTTTAAGTGAATGATGAAAGATTTCGACAGATAAGTGGTACTCCAAATCTAAAGTCCAGAATACCCAAACACGCCGCCAGGATTCTTGTGTCACCTCACGCGCAGCATGTTGTCACGTCAATTCAATGTGTGGACATGATGAATAATTTGACTGACGTATACTAGTAATGCTACTATACTACTTACTAGTCGTATTTAGTGTCACATTTTAACCATAGGTTTAACTAACAAGTACGCACTTGAAGCCTAATTGAATTAGTACATCCTGTGCAGGTGATTTAGGATGCACTTGATCCCAGAAAGGTATCTATCTTTCAAACCAGAGGAGTGCTTCAAACTAACAACAGTACATAATATCCAACAAAAGAGGGTCATGCTACAGCAGCAGAATACATGGCTCAGTCTAGATATCAGTACGAATCAAGTTGTGCATATTTGCTGTTGGCATGAACCACATCGCCGCATGCCGGGTTTGCAAAAGCCATCCATCGCATAGAAGCTTGATGCCTTTCACACACTGAAGATTATCTGGCAACAAGCTGTGTCGACGAATCTCTGGATATGGTGATTCATGAAACCCATGGTATGATGTGTAAACATAGTCCCCCCTGGCGAATTGAAGTTGCATAGCACGCTAATCATCGCCGATGATATGATCGATGACTGGTTGGATGATCGGATAATTGAGCCCGAGGAACATGGAGTGGTTGCCGAGGCTGTAAACCTGCCTCCAGTTAAATACGCCTGGCCCAACTGAGCTGGGATCTTTCTCGAACACGAAGCAGCCATAGCCATCAATGTCACGAACGCCCCAGGCATTGTACTACATGTGGTTTGGTGTAATGGTTTGGTCAATTTGGTACGTGCAAATGAGCATCAAATGACCACCGTCAGCTGAACGCGCGATAAACCACCACCCATCGGCTGGTATGATTCCAGGTCCTGGAATCATGAAGGCCAGCGCATTTCGTCTGCTGCAACAATTCAAATTGGAGACCAAAAGGACAAAAATAAACAATCATGTTCATAGTATGTGTGGAATTAAGATTATTATAACAGTGACACATATCATAGACAGAGAATTACAATGTCGTGGTCATAATCATACCCCAAGTTAAAAAAATAAGCCAATGGCTTTCATATTCTAGCAATATGTGATGGTTCAAACATCATGTAACAATGAGAGGAAAACAGCTATGACAGAGCCTACTCATATTCTACCAGAGCACTTACTACTATTGTTCTCATATCAACTCTAAGCAATAACATGTGTTGTTATAAAAATCTCGGAAATGAGAGTAACATATAGCAATCATGATGTTATGCTCATAATATCTATTCTAACAATCATTAGATGCCAATTGTTCTCATATCAACTCTAACAATAACATGTGTGGTCATAAAAATCTAGGAAATGAGAGGAACATATAGCAATGATGTGGTTACAGACATACTATCTATTCTAAATTTGTAACAATGAACATGCAGTCGTATTCATAAGGTAAAGATGAGATGAGATAAAACAATTACACGACGATAGATTCCACCAGTATAGTCAGCCAATCTGTGCATCGACCACGTAAACGATGTCATCGTGCACTATAGCATCAGACAGAAATGTTGCCTCAACAGGATTGACGATGAGCCATAACCATGTATGGAGACCGAATTCCAAATAGACTAATCACATGTTGAACAAGGCAATGAGCTTGTAATCCATGTAGGGTGCGTTTGGTTGCAAGGGTGGTCATGAATGGGTTGGGATCGTTCAGAAAATAGATATGTTTGGTTATAAAGCACATGAATGGTTCGAACCAAAAAAAGAGAATATGCCATGAAGATGCTGAACCGTTCCACCCAACCAAATCGGTCGAATCAAATGGCCACCCTTTGCATGCATGACTATGTGAGCATGATTGGTGGTCCCGTCCTAAATAATTAGCTCACCACTTATATTCAGCCAAACACATGAATTGAATGGTTCAATCCCAAAAAAATTGAACGGTCCCAACCCATTCATACGACACCTTCAACCAAACGCATCCGTAGTCTTCTGATGGTGTGGGCACTTTGCAGATTACAACTTTCAGCAAACAGAGGTCGAGCCAAAAGCCTGACGCGTCTCATGCGTAGTAGGCAGGAGTGTCCGGCGGGCCGCGAGGCTCAATGGCGGCGGTATCCAATGATGGAAGGGTGTTCTCTCGCTGGGTGTAGATATCCACGAGATGCCACAGACTACCATATTGGTGGATGAGGACGATCCAGTTGGCCTTCATGCCCACCCAATAGTGGTTGCGCATGAAGGACAGGTGGACGAGTAGTGGTAGCATGTTGAGGGGCACCACGACAACCTCCGTAGGATCATCAAGTCGGTGTCTGGACCACCTGCGAGGATCGGGCATCAGCAAGCAGGGTGTCTTGAAAAGAGCCGACCGGTTGTAGACGAGTAGACGGTACAAAGACACCGAGCATGCGGCCAGACGGACGGTGCTGAGTAGGTCCATACGATTACAGATCTGCTCCTAGAAAACATCGGGGAGGGAATTCCAATCACGGCTCTGCGTGTCAGTCGGTTTTGCCATTGGGGTTTTCGGTGCCTGCGAGCCAGCGGGGAAGTGGATTCGGGCGGGTGAGCGAAGAAGCTTCTCCTCGGGTGGCCGAGCAGTGAGCGGGGGGATATGGTACGCGCGAGCTACCAAGGAAGATAGCATGGGCGGCCGAGCAGTGAGCGGGGGGAAATGGTGTGCGACCGACGATGGGGAAGAGTGGAGGAAGAAGAGTGGAAGACGGGGAAGAAAGTGCATTAAATCTCAATTCTACTACTACTACCAGAATATACCGTCCTTCGGAGTGTAAATAGTTACACCGATGACATGTGGGTCTACCACAAGAGGCCCCATATGTCAGCTAATGGAGGACAGAAGCATGCTCTACTGGCAAACATGATGACAGTACTGGGTAAGGCGGATTTAGTAACACCAACATGCTGGTTCAGCTTATTAATTAAGTGTCCCATCTATTGCAGTGTGTATTGTCACTTCACTGCGAAGACTAGTTGAATAGTTCTCTCTGACCGAGATGGGGAATAATGGATTGTGAAGACTTCCTTTCTACATTATCCCAATGCCTCTACGCTCACTTCACTCATTTTGCTCCGTACGTAGTCACTTGTTGAAATCTCTAGAAAGACAAATACTCCGTATTTGGGAACAGAGGGAGGATTTTACTCCGTATTTGGGAACAGAGGGAGTATCACCATATTGAGGGAACAGAGGAAGCTTGAAATATGAACATGTCAATGGGAGGGAGTAAGCCCCATGCATGCATGCATGCAACATGCAACACTCACACGTACACATGGACGCACACAACAGTCACTCACTGTAACACCCCAAAGAAATTTAATCTTGTTTTATTAATTAAAATTTTGTCAGAAAGATTTATTTTCTATTTTCTGACTTTTCTACTAATTTCAGAGCTACTTCTTTTCTCTGGATTTTTATTTTTCCTCTCATCTGAAACTTTTGGATAATATTGAGGGCCTTGAATGCTTTCTTAATATATTTGAATTTTGTTGGGTATGAAAGTGGAAGCATTTGTATAATACTTTTGCCAAGCATCAATTCTTTTAAAATGGCTTTTCCATTCTTTTAAGGGCTCCCATTGCATTACAACTGCGTAAAATATTTCTTATTAAATTCCATAAAAATTTGGAGAGGTCAAGCATTGCCTACAGATCACTTTTTATGCAAAAATCTCTCTTGGTCTTTTGAAATTTTGAGCTCCACTTCATTTTTTTCAAATCTGGATCAGTTTGTAGTTTTCACTGCAACCTATTTAAATATTTCTTTAAAAATTACATAAAAATTTGGAGACGTCAGTAGATGCATATAACTCATTTTTATGTAAAAATCCAGCTTTGTGTTTTATAAATTTTGAGCAAACCATCCTCTTTTTCATTCTGGTCCAGTTTGGTATTTTGCATTGCAACCCTATTTTAAATTCCTCTGGTGACCTTGGGATTTTTCCTACTTGTAGTCAACCCTACCAAACCCTTAAGTCCAAGAGATCAGCCCCATAGGCATATTTTAAATTGACTAGATTGCCCCTCTCATTTTCTGTCCAAAATTGAGTTTCACTAAAACTTGCATTGCGTAGTTCTTTGCATTCCCAAACCAACTCCACCACCATCCATTTCAGCTAAGGAGACACCGATCTGGAAGGTTTGGTTGCCATCAAAGTCATTTAGATGTCACTAGCGTTTCATCAAACACCTGTAGCTCATGACCAGATTTGGCATGGTGATGCATCTGTATTGCGAACCTCCCCTTCTGGACAAACCATCATGTCCACTAATCTCCTAGCTAGTGATAACCTAGCCCTCTAAATTTGTGTTTGCATCCAAGCCTCCTAGGTCACCAGGGCATTTCGTCGAGCGGTCACCGGGCGCAGCCAGAGCGTGCATTTTGCACATGCGTGCGCCCGAGCTGCCGCGTCCCAGGTTGACCCCTCCCCCGAACTCGATCTGATCCCCTGGTGTAGCCATTCTCGCCCCACTCGACCGCCCCCTCGCTCCCTGCAGCATCGCCGCAGCAAGCTTCTTGGCGGCATGCCTGTGGCCGCGTCCGATCTTGCCATGGATGGTGCCGCCCAAGCCTCCTCCGTTCGCCAGCTGCCCTCGTGAGCAGGCCATCCTCATCTGCTCGCCCTCCCAAACCCCGCTAGCCTCCACCATGTCGCCCTGCCAACAACAGAACGGTTGTTCGCCGACGATCTTATCCACAACCACGGGACTAACGTCGCCACCTATATGTAGGCCCTTCTCCGACTCCCCTCAGCCTCGAGTAGTGCCCCAATCCTCTCTTAGAGCTTCCCCAAGCCACTGATTGACCGAAAGATGCCATCTCCTTCACCTCCGGCCGAGACACTCACCACCACCTTTCTGTTTATTCCGACGCCACCAAAGCCCCTCCCTCTACTCTATCACCACCATTAGCTCCATCATGACCCTGAGGACCCCTTTCTAGCATTCAATTTTGCCCGGGAGTCGAGGTGTGCAAAGCTCCATTCCCTCCCGAAGCTCCCCTCCGCCATGGAGGAAGGGCTACTCGCCCTCGAGCTCCGCCGCTCCCCTAACCTCCTCCAATGGATGCCACATCTCCTTTCGAGCATGTGCATACCCAGAACGCATCGTTTGGTGCCCCCTGTCGCCGGCAATCATCATCGGAACCCGCCCCTGCTCTCTGTCCAGGCACGTGAGAGGAGGAAGAGAAACCCGACAAGCGGGCCCCGCACGTCAGCGACTAGGCCGGACCCCAACAGTTCTAAGTGAAGGCGCCCTCCACTGAGTACGTCTTCCCTATGGTAATACGTATTCGAGTCTGAACCGTTTTCTTTCTTCAGATTTTATTAAAAACAGAGTTGACCAAAACTTTAACTCGCTATATCTTTTAAAATAAAACTTCAAATGAGTTGATTCTTTTTCTATTATTCCTCAAATTTCATCTAGTTTATTTACATATTTATTTCAAAAATGTTCCAACAACATTGTTTTTTTGCACTGTTTTGGAAATGTATGTTGATTTGAATTTTTTCAAAATAGGAAATGGGGAGAGAAGAAAACTTTCAAAAAGTTTTGTGGTGCACCCTACCTCTCCACACACTAAAGGCAAGCATCTTGAACTCTGATATGATACAAGTTGTGTGTTGTTTGCTAGAATATTTAAAACTCCATCATTTTTTATAATGTGGAGTGGCATTATTTTATGTGGAAACCATACTCATGCATATAAGCATATGGTGAAAATATTTCTGCTATATATATGTGATAAGGATGACAGCAACCACTTCTCATGCCATATATGCCTAGTGGTAGTTCGGATAAAGTCCGAAAGAGGGTTGTGTTCTGGTGGATACAACCACGTTACTGACATCTCGTTGTGGCGAGGATGTGCAGTGAGGCATGATGGAGCCTGAGGGGTGGTGGCCCTGTCAGTAATACTGTGCAAAGCATTGTTGTGCTAACCATGCAGGGAATACATAAACCTCCTGAGTCGACCGTAGATCGAGTCTTGTTCCAGTAACCCCCATACTTGTTTCATACTTCCACTTGTCCCTGCCGCCGGTAGGGTATAGTTCAGTAAGTTGTCAACCCCTTTCTTGGCACACACCGTACAGAGAGGCCATGGCGAAAGATACCGGCTGCAGCCGGTAGGCATGCCACATGGTCTAGGGACATGGGTGTTTCCAGTTGGAGCCGAGGGGGTAGCTCCCCTAGTTTGCGCGTGTTATAAATTGTGTGATCTCATGCTAGTCGAGGTCGTAGCCTCCCCACTTAGAGTTTCGCTTAACGGGTGTCGTGGGTGATTCCAGACACCGGTAAGTTAAGCTGGTGTGTGCGAGTCAGGTGTGTTTTCAATTAAAAGACCGTAAGCGGAATTAGTCCCGATGGACTAAAGGAATCCGTTACTCGTGGGTAAAGAGTACACCCTCTGCAGAGATTATATCTATTCGAATATCCGTGTCCATGGTTAAGGACTACAGTCTGGGATGGGTCAAGTGTCGGTCTTAGTGTCGGTCTTCGAAGGAAAACTTCTAAACCAGAATATTGATCATGACATGTGACGAATGATGATTGTGATTATTATTATTATGGATTAACCATTTATATTGTTGTCGAATTATTGAGTATTCCTGGGATGGTTCTACCTCCTGAATACTCATTGTGATTATTATTATATAAGCCCTTTATGTGGTGTCACCCAGACGCCCGACTATGGCATGCTTGTTATTTATTTTCCTTATAAGCCCTTTGGGTGGCGTCGCTTCGACGCCCGACTGTGGTACACATGTTATTTATTTTTCTTATAAGCCCTTTATGTGGCGTCGCTCAAACGCCCGACTAAGGCATGCTTTATATTATTATCCTTTCGAGGCATCGTTTCAGACACCCGATCGGTTTATTTTATCTTCATTCTCAGATCGCTTATTCTTGTTTAATATGAATGACCTGCTTACGTGCATCATGAATTTTATTTTGGGACTGACTAAGTGATCATGGATTATTTCAGTGCATGATTAGCACCTGCTATGTTATACCTGTTTTCATGATGTTTGCGAGTACATTCAAAGTACTCACTGGCTTGTCCCTGGCTATTGTCTTGGCCAGATTTCTTGCTTGGAGAGGAGCTCAACGACGACAGTCCCGGAACCTAGGCAATGGAGATAGCAGCCGTGCGAAAGATAGGAGTTATCCAGGTCAGCTGTTCCTGTGGGAAATGGAGTCCCATAGACGTTGATGATCCGCAAACCGCTTCCGCCGTCACCCATTAGAAAAATTTTGTTGTACTCATAGACGAGAATGGTCTTGTACTGCATATTTTATATTTTGCTTGGAATTTCTGTATCAAGATTGTGTCTCATCAGCTAACAGTAATCCTGGGGCTGGTGAGCACAAGGACCATTGACTAGGAAATTTATATCCTGGAAAACCGGTCCTGACACGCACCCATGCGACACACAGCACACGACACAACACACACGCTCACGCTCAAGTGCTCAACCTACTCCCTACGTCCGTGAAAGACTGTACATTTAGAGATTTACACATTGACCAGGGCATAATTAACGCCCAAAAGTAGCAGACTTATGTGTGCATGCGACCATTGAGAGAAGAAGATTAAATGAAGGTCGTTGCATGCTGTAATTAAGGATAGACATGTAGCCTATACCTAGAGCACAAATTGGTGCATTAGTCAATCAATATCGATTTAGATTAAAGGCTAAATTCATTGGAAGTGTAGATGTACTACACTCTTTGTTTTTTAGCTGATGTACACTCTTTGTTGGAAGACCGAGGGAGTACACGTGCATGCACTCACATACACAACCAGGGTGGTTCACGCGCAAGGGTTGGACTCCTGTGGCGCTTGCGTAAAGTTTTGTTTAACTGATTTCTTTGCTCTGCCAACTGACAGGTGGGACCCAAAAACCAGGTGACAATTTAACCAGTCCATAAACTGCCACGTCGACTATGTGGCCGGTCAGTAGGGTGCAATACGGTGCTCTACGATGAGCTAGTGATCGTATAATCACTGCAAAACTATATATAGTGACCGCAAAGAGCGTATTGTTACATACGTTGACCGCCAGTGTATTTTTCTCGTTTCAAATTAAGCCACATTAACCGGAAAGGACGTAGCATGGATTAGTACTAGTACTGCTTTGATGTGTCCCATCAACTCATCGAATGAGGAGAAGCTTGCTTACTACGCCTCTCCCTCGCCCACGCGCACGGTGGTTCGCAGGACGAGGAGAGGGTTTTGACTACAGCGCCCTCTCCCTCTCCCTCGCCCTCGCACTCGTAGTGGACGTGCAACAGTTCAATCGGTGTCAGATTTCCAGAAGCATATTGTACTGTAGTATCATCATTGTTGGACTTTCCGAAGAGGCGAAGAGCCAAGTGCAAGGTTCACACGAGTACGAACTGTTGAACCTCCCGAAGAGGCAAAGAGCCAAGCGCAAGGTTTTATAGGAGTTGTCGTCCTAGTAGGAGTGTACTAGTAAAACTATAGCGAACGATGCTACTGTATGATGCCGCCACGTCACGTATATCCAAAGCTGTGCCACCCTTTTTTCTCAAAGAGCGTGTTGGAGCCCGTGCAACAACCACACAAGTTGCACATACACATAACACATTTACTAGTAATAAATTCTAAAGTACAAATGCCAGTATGCCACACAAGTTCATCTCCAATTCATGTGATAAATTTGTGCATGACTAGTCTACATATATTCACAGTGCTACCGTTCACAATTTACCGTACTCCACTTACACGTTATAGATGGGCTACATGTCCTCCTCCAGGTTCCAGTCCCAAGTGTTCTTCATGGACGGCACGATCCATAGCGGTGGGCAACGGGAATCATCGTCGCAGCTTTCTAGTCCGGTTCCACACGATGGAGACTCATCCAAGCTGAAGCAGCATAAATCAGGGATAGCGTGTCCTAGCATGTCGTTCATCCGGCGGTGCACACTGAAGACACAACCATGCTTCATGAACGACAGGCCTTCCATGTCATGCATGGAAGGTGGCATCCGCTTCACAATGGGGTAGCTTTCCCAAATGAAAAGTGAGTACTCTCCAAGAGTGTTCCTCGGCACCCACATAGCATCGCGGGGGTCGAACTCGGCGCCATTCATCTGGTACACGCAGCATCTCAAATCTGGACACATGGTGACGTACATAGTCAAGGTCCATGCATAATGATGTTGTGCTCAAATATGGTGGTCAGTAATACTATGCAGCAAATAGTACTACTCCGGTATAGAGGAAGTAAAATAACCGGCTTATTATATATAGCCACTCTTGGCTACATGGATGAGATAGTAAGACATGGAGAAACAAAAACGGTGGCAGCTAGTGGGTTCAAGTCTTCAAGGGCCTAGCTAGCTATACGCGTCCTCCAAGGTAAAAAGTACTCCTAGTAGTACGTAAGTAGAGTACTAGTACAACAATGAAAGAGAAGGCGAGAGGGTTAAAAATGGAATACCTGGGTAGATGGTGACGGTCCGATCGTGGTAGATTGTGTGACCATGTTGCACATCAGTGGTACCATGGGTAACGACTGCTAAGATAGTTGATCCCAATATTCCAAAGTCAGCTACAAGGTTCCAGGTTCGACCGAATCGCGGATGCAAATGCACATCCAGGATCGGCGATCTTATTTTGATCGCGGGATGACTGGTCCCTGCAAAATAATGGAGTACCGTTAGGGATGCAAATGATGGTTTGTGCATTCCGTTTGTAATCTCCCGTACCGTAGGATGGCAACCAGATGAACAAGCCCCTGGCTTGTCACCGCGAAGATGTGGCCTAGATGGCGCACAGCGTCTTCGAACGTGTAGGGGTACAAATCTGCCGCCGCCAACATGGGTCAGCCTCTGCCGTTACTGCCTCTTGCATTGATGGCAATCCTTATGTTGAACACCGTGATGAGATAGTAATTGTCATAGCCGTGTCGCTTTGTCGGCGGGTCTGCAATTGATATCTTCTTCAATCTCATGTCGGCCGATCCCAATGGTGGAGAAGGGGTCTACTGGAACGGCCGCACTGCTGTGGATGTTGTGCAAAATGATGGTGGTATCCGGCCGGAGGTATGCAAGCCAATCTTCGTTGGCACCGACCCAGACCTATATATAAGACGGTGGGCAGCGGAGAAATTACGGGATGGAAATGGAATAACTAAGTACTACATGATCAAACTCCATTACTGACCTGCTCATCGGACAAAATCCGACTACCTCTCAACGTCGGCAACTCTAGCAGAGTCAACATGCAACCATGGCCAGGGAGCGGTGGACTGTTCAAAGGATTGTCCCATAGAAGAACCTTCTCTTCGAGGACGCATGGAAGACCAACAAGCATGGCCTTTTCCCAAGCCTTTTTAAGCACCATCTTGAAAAAGTTGGTGTAGGAAGCACCGAGTCTTGTGGCTGTGAGGACGTCGGAGCGGCGTGCAATTTCTCCCAGAGGATCATCGTCCAAGGTCTCCCAGCCCCGACGAGGAGGAGAACCGCCTGGCGAATCCATGGGAGCAGCGACGAACTGCCTACTCTTCGGGGGAAGGGGAACTGGCGAGGAGGAGATAAGAGCGTAGTAACCGCAGGGCCTCGTCCCTTCCAACTGTAGATCGTTGCTTAGCGAAGGGGTGAGGCTATTATTTACTACTAGTACTAGCATTATGGGACGTTATGGGATTGCATTATACTGTAAATAATAGCACTAGTAAGAAATTTTTGGCACTAGCTAGTAGTTTTTGGCGTCGATTAAGAAATTTTTGGTATGTTTTTGCTATTTTTTGTACACGCCAACTAGTGTCAAAAACGTCCTACATTATGTGACGGAGGAGTACGTACTCGTACTGTAGCAGTACAAGTACTACTTCCTCAACTAGTAGTGTGATGTACTGTACTTCTAGTATAGTGCACCAGTTTTGAACTCTTGAATCTCAGGGCCAAGGAGCTGTAGTTGGAAGTGGAGGGTACTACGTAATGTTCTCTAGAACCATCACTGTACTATCAATGCAGGGAAAGTACACTTGCGTAGTGGCCTAGTGGGTACTCTCGGTGCTCTATTCAGCCGCTCCTCTCACGTAGCTGGCCTACTCAGCCACTCCTCTCACGCAGACACTAGCAGCCTGTTTATCAGCGATGGTTACTGCGGGGGCAGAACATTTGAGTTATTTGATACAGCAAGACTAGGTTTCTCGCTTCCATTTGTGGAGGTGTAATGGATCTCGTCGAACTTTGTTAGTAGTTCCTTCTTTATGAATGATATGAAGCAAAGCTTTTGCCTCCGTTTCAAAAAAACACGTCAAGAGGAATTTATTTTATAGTAGAGCCGATAATGGAGTGAAGTCCATGCGTGCAACGCCACAAGCTATAGAGTAGTAGTAGAGCACTTTACGTATAGAGCCATATTGCACAGTTCCCAATGCCTCGCCAGGCTTTTCTGGCTCCTCGGGCTTAATTGGGAGGCGCTAGTTTAAATATGCTACTAGCTGATGAGGAAGCTGCAAGCGAGGTGCGGCTAGGGCGAGCACGCGAGCCACAAGATGCTGGGGAGTGAAGGAAAACCCGTTCACGTGGCTAGGCTATCCAGTGCACATAGATTGTGGTGTCGCACGTCCGTTTGACTTCAAAACTCAAACTACCCGTGTAAAATATTGGCTCGCAGCGAAGTTACTATTTAAAAAAAGGCCGTCGTGCGTTCGCCCGGGATCGAACACACAAAATGAGGTATACACTCCCGCGACCACTAATAGTACTCGTTGGAGTATAACGCAACCTAGAATCGCCTTTTGTCGCTAGTAGTACATTGTTCCTTACAAGAAACCCCTAATAATGCAAGAAACCACTAATAATGCCAAGAAACTACTACCACTTGCATACGTGGCAGACTTAAGATAAGACTACCTTATCAACCATTGTACATGCTCTTACCAACCAGCCCTACCAAGGAACGACTACTCTACAAAGTGCCGTTATAGGCACGTTTCAACCCATGGCCTTGTTTGGATACATTTGCTGTGAATCTAACCCTGCCATCCAAACACCACTTTGGTTAGAGTTAGTTCATGGTTAGAATCTAACTCTAACCTCTGACTTAGAGTATCCAAACAGGGCCCATGTTGCCCATTAAGTCAACGCCTTCTATTCGACTGAGCGTTATGACTTGTGGGACCTACATGTCAGTCTGCATAAAAAATCCCCAAGTGACCTCCTACCACCGGCCATCCACCTAGTCATCCTCGGCCATGGGATGCAGCTACCACCGTTGGTAGAAGGCGAGGTCAAAACCGGGGGTGGTGCGGAGCCCATCTTGCGGCAGCCCGGATGCCAGCTCCGTCCGGCGCTCGCGGCCGCTAGCTAGCCAAGATAGCTCCGTCCAGCTACTTGACTGCAAGGTTTGCTAGCTAGATTGGCACGGCGGCGCGGCTTGCTCGCGTGCACCGCGCTAAGGCCAGCCATCTGGCTCGAGCGAAGGCCAGTGCGGTGGCTTGCTCGCTCGTGAGTCACGCTCGGGCTAGCCTGCCAACCAGTGCGGAGGCCAGCGCGGCATCCGGCCCGTCCGGCGGAGCGCCAACCAACTCGCTCATCACCGGCGCCACCGACGAACACGCATCAGTACTGTTTGAAGTAACGTTCAGCAAAAATAATGATTTGAGGGGGAATAACAGGATAGAAGGTCAGATGTGGGTCCCTCATGTCAACGGTCAAACAAAATGTGTTGGTTTAAGCTGCCTCGTTAGCACGGACGTGTCGGCCAACCCTGTCATAAATGGGTTTAAACTAACCTAATCGGTACCCCCTCTGTCCCATAATATAAGATGTTTTTGCAAGCTAAACTAGCTTGCAAAAATGTCTTACATCGTGGCACGGAGGGAGTACTAGGTAGTAGTTTTTGGCGTGAATTAAGAAATTTTGGGTATGTTTTTGCTATTTTTTGTACAATAGATTCTTCCTAGGGCTGGTTGAAAGTGGTTGTTTTTTGTTAAATACTCTACATATTGTAAGTAGGAGTGAAAGTTAAGGTTTGGAACCCAATAAGCAAGGCTAGTTACATAGTGCATATGTGTACATGATTGAAAGTAAATATCAACCATGAGTGACTAATATCTTGATGGAAAACTCAAAACTATGGAATACTAAGAAAAAACTACATGGTTGGAAATACTAGCAATGTTCATGTGCGTTGCAACGAATCATAATTAGAATAATACTTATTCACAAACTTGATACAAAACACTCTAATTTTGATATACATATATCACTAGAGATATATTATGTTTCAATTAGAATATATTCCTTGGCTGTTTTGGTGACGTCAGGGAGGGATGTGGTTGGTTTTAAGATACTAATTATGGGTTTTCTGCAAATTGGTAGACAAGTGGGATGTTGGTGAGAAAAGGCAACAACTTACCTCATAGTCGTTAGACGTAGATCTAATGGTCACAAACGACGGATGGCAGACACACCATCATCATCAACTTAGTGTTCTATAGGAGTACTAGCAAGATTCGTGCATTGGACGGAACATCAAGATGCATTTTTTTATAAAACACTTGTTGTGATTGACCTATGCGGGATTAATCCCATGTGTAAAAATTAATGATATCTCGAGAAATAGGAGATAAAGTGAAGAGGAGTGGGGCGTGGTGGTGATTGGTGGTCGGACTGAGCGGAGGCATGGGGATTGACGACGCCGGCAGCGGCCACTAGGCCAGTTTATTCCAGAGGCTTCCTTTCTTAATTGCTCAACAATGAGGTTGTTGGAGATAAGGATGAACGAGGGAAGGCCTTGTCTACAAATGTGGAGAGGGGTGCGGGTATCTATTAGTTTAATTTCCATCCATCGGATATAGATCGGATGGTCTATATTGCAAGATGGCACGCATACCGTCATCACCAACTCGGTTTTTTATAAGAGAAGAAATATAAGTATGGAGATACAAACATATTATCGATACTTGTCTCCGTAAACTAGCATCTACATTCTATTCAATGCCTCAGCATGTGAGGCCTTAGCACAATGACTTCTCGACTGTGTAAAACAAAGGTTTTCCCATCGCCGATAAGGAGGGGGTGACGGCGGCACGCTTTTTGGCTTGCTCTAGTCCTAGTAGTCATACTAGGTGGTCTAAGCACGCGTAGATTTATTCTTTTTCACGTCGCGTGTTCGCCATACTTCCACGACTGTTGATGAGTAGATGGTAAGTTATTCACGGGGAAACCCTTGTTGAGCATGTTTGCGAGAGAGAGAGAGAGAGAGAGAGAGAGAGAGAGAGTGCATGTGTGATATGTCTATAGACTGAGGCAATGATAATAGATTCTTTGTGTCTATGTGTGTGGAGGATAGAGAGAGACATGTACATGGGGCTTTGTGTTGTGTAACATGGAGGCACATATACATAATTAGAGAGTGAGTGTGTGAGATACACATGCGGACATGGGGAAAGATGAGTATCCAGATTAATGGGTGTTTGTGCGTGTCTGTGTGTGTTTGTGCGCGCGTTTGTGTGTGAGAGGGAGTGTGTGTATGTGGAGTAGAGAGACCACTAATGATGTAAACCTAGTATAAGGGAAGGGGGAATGGTGTGACATGTGTAGTAGCGGGATAGCATGGGTGCGGGCGGGGGGAGCAGACTATTTGGAAGAGATATCGAGTGTGTGTGGGAGAGGGGTGTGAGAGCGAGCGAGAGAGAGAGAGAGAGCTAGCGATGGAGAGAGAGAGAGGAAGAGAGGGGGCGTTTGTGTCCATAAATGGCATATAGATAGGGAGACAATGTTGATGTTGTTTGAAATTGGCCTATGTACGGAGACGCAAGGGAAGCGAGTCATCGTGTTGTGCTAGGGACTTCATGACAGATCTAGAATAGATGGTGTAGATAACAATGTGCGAGATCGAGAATGATGATACATTAGGGAGCTATGGAAAGAGTCATGACATATATGTATACAAGGAGGAGATGGGGCGGGTCCGCATGTGGGAGAGATAGAAAGATGAGAGTGGTGCACAAGGAGACAAAGTGTGCTTGTTTGTAGTGGGGGTGGTGTGTGAGGTGAGTGTGTGAGAACCACATAACTAGGGAGATAGACGTTTGGGGTGACGTTTTGTGTGTATGGGAAAGATACACTCTACATAGTGCGTGTGCTTGGGAAAGAGAGATGCCGGGAGACCTAGCTAGAGAGTGGGAGAAGAGATGTGTACATGCCCAAGAGACAAAGTGATAGAAACCTATATTGGGGTCCGGACTTTAGAAGAGAGAGGGGTGTTAATGTGCTCGTGTGTTGGTGTTTGGGGGAGAGAACGACTTCTCTGTGTGTGGGGGGGGCGACGAGGGGGGTGGCTTCAGATAAAGAGTGAGGTGTCTATATTTGAGGGACTTTAGCGTAATTGAGATATACATGGTCAATAGTGTGTGCACTCATGGTTGATCAATTTGTTTCACAGTTTGGACTATGAGATAACGATACTTTTGAACATGCGTGATATACCTTGATGTACCAGAATTAATAACCTAAGATTGGAATTTTGGAATTCAACTCCATCATTAGGTTTTGTAATTCATTTTAACGGAGGTACATTTTTTAAGCCGGGATTTCGTGATTTCAAATTCATATATCAAACCTAGAGATATACACATACGGGCATGTTCAAACTTTATAATCATCCCCTTTATTCATACACATACACATTTTTGCTTTTATCATCATATTTAGGATAAACACATTTGGGATTTCATTTGAATTGGACTATGATGGTATTTGCTTGTAGTAGCTCAATGATCCATATTTTAATTGAATGGACAATCTAATTTTTGAGTTGGAGACATTGATTTTCAAAACTTGCACTTTTTTGCGTGCAAAACAAACAAATTCTCGGCCATGATATCATAGTCGGTCGTACAAGAGCAGAATATAATTTCATGCGCCAGAAGCTTTCAAACTTCCCGCTCACATCGAAATATCTCGCGCCCGAAAGTTTAGCCCTGCGATATTCCTGTTTTACCCCTGCCACATGAACAGAAAAGGGCTGCTTTTGTAACTCCATTGTTTTCCCCTCTGCCCCCAACATTCTTCCCCAGAGCCCCTCCCCTCCCCTTCCCTTCCCCGACCCCCCTAACCACGACAAGCCGCCGAATCTAGTCCTCCGCCGCAGCGGTGGACCTCACACCCCAACGGATCTACCTTCCGCACCTTGGAACCCCCAACTACCAACTCACCACTTCACCGGAGCCGCTTCAGCGACTGGCTTGTCCACCGCTCCAGATCTCCTTGACCGCCATCATGTTCCACCGCACCGGATATGCTTAACTTGCGCCCTCGTCCACCACAGTGTAGGCCCTTCACTGACTCCCTCGTTCGTCCCTTCGCTGGCCCTTCATACAAGCCCTCGTCCACCGCAACAGATCCGCCTCACCGAAAGCACTATACAACGCGCCTGCCGAAGCCTTCGTCCACTTCACCGGACCCGCTCCACGGATGCTATATTCAACTCCACCGGCCCTGCTTTACTGACGCCGCAGCCTCATCAGGTTATTTTGATTTGTACTCCTTCGGTTTTTCTCTTTATCGTGCAACTGTTCACTTACCACAGATGAACTTTCTATTATGTCGACAGGTGCCGCAACCGTAGCACCGGAGCCGCTTCAGCGATGGCGACAGCCGGCCCAAACTCAACCGCAACACGAGCACCATCGACGATCCTTAGCTATCAAGTATGCCAACGATACCCATGCGCTGCCGAGAATCAGGCACTATTATCCAATGGCCGGCGCCTACGCTCACTTTCTTAGCATAAGCACCGCACCTTTGAATTTCTTCAGGGCATCATTAATTTTTTCATGAGACGCGTTATTCTGCTTGCACCTATAGGGCCATACTTCTGGCAGTGAACATGTTACATGTGCTAAATTACATACCAGTGCACATATAGTTAATATGCTTTAGTTTTGTCCTAAGTATTACTGTACTTCCTAGATATCACTGACTACTATTTTACTTCTTGCATGCTATATTTATGATAATGGTGTTGTTCTGATGTCACATGTTGGTTCCATCAGACTGCTTCATGTTCTCTATGCTTACTTACACATCAGCAAACTAGCATGTGGTTCCGCTGATTTTTGTTCGTTTTACCCTACATTTTCTGATGCTAGCTATTACATCACTGCTCCGAGCCTCTGTTCATTACTTTTTTGTGTGTTCTTGATCTTCCCAAGTTGCATGACTAATTTTATGCTTCTATTAATTATGGAGCTGCGAACCCCATCAAGCATAATATTTGTTCTTTTGGGGTTGGCACCTCGAACAAGCATAAAAATAGAGGGAAGCAGATATATTCTTGTGTATGCACACACCCTTCTTTCATTAGTTTAGATGAACCATTGATGATCAATTTGAACCAGTGCATGTGATTAAAATTAATTTTACCTAAATAGAGGGTGCAGAATAAACTACAACAAGTAGATTTGCAACCACGGGATGCTGACGATATCTTCAGAGAACATTGCAACAGCAGCGAGGCTTCACAACAACATATGGTAAGCCAGTGTGTTTTAGTACATGTGAAATGTGATGCGTGTGGGCTTCTTTCTTGGCTTGTGCCCTCAACTTGTAATCCTACAGAATAACAAATAGTTCAGTTGTCTACTTTGTTGTATTGCTTGATTCGAATGCTTGTTTGTTACTTGTTACGCTATACCTGAGTTGGCCAATATGTCAGTTATGCCTGCTGTACTATCATAAAGAAATGCATGCCTAGTTCATTTGAGTCCTTAACTTTTCCTCTGAACTTCATCACAAGATTGTCTTCGTAGTTTATATGAGGCCACACTGTTAAGTGCTTTCTCAGATTATTTCAACTGCTTAGATGGCTTGGCAACTTAAATATAGTGGTGGTACACTCCCTTTCAACTAGGGATGTCAGCTGGGCCCCATTTAATCCTGATCAAAGTCCACTAGTGGTATGATAGTTCAAAAGAGTTTTTGTTTTTTGAGGAAAATGAACCAGGGAGCTAGCAAAAACTAACTAGATGGGACTGGCGGATGTCGTTTATTTGCCACTTACATCCCTAGTTTCTTCTTACCATTTTAATTTCTTTTTGGCTGATGCTGCTTCGAACCATTTAAATATAGCTTGCCATGCTCGGCAATAATTCATATGTCATTTACCATGTAAGCTTACTACCTGGATCATGCAATAACTATCTCTTACGTATGTCCAGCGGAAACATTTCAGGATGTCGTTCACACTAGGACACAATGTACAACCCCAGAATCTATTTATGGAAGCAGTGCGCCATCCATGTTACCAGATGGTAGCAGTTCAGAGGCAACACCGCCGGAGAGCAGTCTGAGCACAGATATTATAGTTCTTGAGGCTCTACTAGAGGCAGAAAGAGATGGTGTGGCTACCATGAATGAGGTAATCTCGATCTTGAAGCTGGAAATTATGCAATTAGCTGCACGCATTATGCAAGCAACCCAAGAATTGGAGGAAGTAAGAATGTTGCATTTGAAGACAGAGGAGGTCCTGCTGCTTCTGCTATCTGAAGCCCAGGGTAACCCCAGTTCTTCTTTAGATAGCAGTTGAAATTGTCATTAGATTATTGTAATGTGTTGTAATGATCCGATTTTTTAGGCGAGGTAATCCTCAGTACTTGTATGATTGACATAAGGTGAACTATTTTTCATGTGAGCATATTGTATTGGATGAAATAACTGTTTGACTCAGAGTGTATCCAACCTACTGAATTCGAAGATCACGACATTTCTAAATCATAATCATATATAAAGGTGGAATAAATCTTTGTTGTGGTTTTGAAGAAATAAATAACAAAACGTAGAATTATCTATGGATATTCGTAATCGAATAAAAATTGGATTTGTATTTAATTGCCAGGGCCTAGGGAAAATGTGAATGCTAATTCTCCCAAGTTTTGAACGAAGCGGCTAAACACCCACTATCACTTGTGGGATGCCCGAAGCAAGTGTTTGCGAGATGGAAATTACTATCTACCCCTGACACTTGACATCCTTATCGACTGGATTTACACTGCTGTCGATAGGGGTAGACTAGTAACTTCAATCAGATGTGACACGATGGCCTCTGAGCCCATTCAGACACGGTGGCGCCAAACGTGGGTGGCAAAACACATTTGATTCAAGCTCGTCCAAAAGACATGTGTCTCTCCCTCCATTTCACCATTCATCCACGGTGAGCGGCAAAACAAACTCTCCTCATCCGAAATCGATGTAGGCTAATATTTTAAATAGTGGCAGATGTGTAACTTCCCTCAGACATGACACAACCACCCTACCTGTCAGCCCCGTTCATACACCGTGGGCGCCAACCGTGGGCGGCAAAACACCCTTTCCTCGCCCGAAATCGTTACCGACAAATATTTGGGAGATGCGAGATTACCGTCCTATCCCCAACCGATGTGATGTCCGAAATTTTAAATGTGGGATAAGTTCGTAACTTTTCCACATTTCAGACAAGCGCGTCCAAAAGTTTGAGATCCCCCTCCCCATCCATTTCCCCATTCATACACCTTCGGTGCCACGACAACCTCCCCACAGCGGCCAGCCTCCTCCGTCCGCCACACCATCCTCCACCTTGCCGGAGCCGCTACCCCTACACCGTCGTCCACTGCAAGAGATGCACGTCTCTCATCCACAGCGCTGGACCAGGATCCTTTCATCGCGTCGTCTCGCTTCATCGGCGCTGTCGTCCACCTTGCCGTTGCCGCTCCTATGACCGCCTCGTCCACGACAATAGGATTTATCCCCTGACCCGGCCGTCTACCATCTAAAGTCTTCTTCCCCACCGCCGACAGCCATCGCACCCGCAGCACCCTCAACGTATCAGTAGGGGCCTACACGGTGTCTCAAGAGAGGTGGTACTCTTCCATATGTGCTTAAGTTATTGATCTCACCCAGAAAATAGATCTTAAATTGTTTACTATATTTTTCTTGTCCGTACCAAATCATAGTGGCTAGTTGAATGCAAAAATTGGTTGCTAAGTAGCTTTGTCCGGTTTGCACCTTTAGATCTGCCATCTCACGGTCGCTATACTCGTAAAGCTTATGGTTTCCCCCCTTTATATTCACTACCATCATCATAGGTGCTTCACAGATTCGTGTCGTGCTAGCACTGCTCCTCAAGACCTCAACCCATCAAGCGAAACAACATGCCACTCATAATTCCAAAGCTTATGTGTTGAAATACGAATCTGATATGATGCTCATATTACTAAAACAGAGAACATTTAATTGGTCACCTAATGTTCCTATATTCGTTTCGAAAAGCATGTGCGCCACCCACTGGTCCAGCTAGTTCAACTTTCCTGATTTTACTCTTGATGCTTAGGGTTTTCCCCTTTTATCTACTCTACTATGATGTGCGTAGGTGCTTTCTGTCGTACTAGCATTACTCCACCCTTCAAGCTAAACAACACAACACTCAAAATTCCAAAGCTTAGTTGTTCAAATATGATAGTGATATGATACTGATATTAGTTAACAGACACATTTAATTGGTTAGCTAAAGGTCCCACTTGAGTTTCCAAATGCATGTCGCGACATATAGAGAGACAGCAGAATTGCATTTCTTTGTCACTTGTTGACTGTAGTTTCTTGTCCATACCAAATCTTAGTTGTTATTTCAATGCAAACATCGGTTGCTAACTACCCTTTGTGCAGTTTGCAACTTCAGATATGCCATCCCACTGCCACGGTCAACACTATACTCATCATGCTTACGGTTTCCCCATTTTATGATGACCACGATCAGCCTACGTGGTTCGTGTCGTAATAGCACTACTCCACCCATCGAGCTAAACAAGCTTAGTTGTAAAAATTCAAATATGATATTATGCTGATATTAGTAAAACTGAGAGATGTTTAATTTGTCAGCTAAATGTTCCTACTTTAGTTTCGAAATGCATGTGAGCCACATATGGAGAGACCGGAAGGAATAGTATTTCTCTATGCGCTCTGGTTCATCATGGGTGGCCAACCGACATTGTATAGAAAGACTTGTAATATCTTCAATCTGCTTGCTCTTTTTCTCTTCTTTAGGATGATCCTCTTCTCTTGCGGTCGACTGGTCAGGTCGAGTTATTCTCCCTTTGTATATTTTGAATCTGTCAGGTCAGGTCGACTTGTTCTTCTTTACTATATGTTGAAGCTCTCATATTTTGAGTAGTAGGCCACATTATATTAATGCACACACCGAATTATAGCATGCATAGCACCTCTTAGAAGAATTGCAGAGATAGCACAAAGGGGTTTACAGTGAGGAAGTATTGGATTAGAATCACTTCTGCATTACAAAGATAATCTCACTTGTTGTTATGTTTTCATGCATGTCAGGTATTGAACATTATCAAAATGAATATGAGAATGGGCGCACGAGAGGAATATTGCGGAACAATCCACTGGCTAACAAACTTGGCATGATGGAGGATGGCCTATCTTATTCAACCATCAAGGTGCATGCTCTAACTTGGCAAGGTTGTATTGGTCGCACATATTTTGCATCTGACCTCTTGCATTACTTCTACTATTACACCATCTGCTTAGTTTTAGCATCATATATGAGTATATGCCATACTTATCCATTTTCTGTACCTATTCCATGTGTTGTCATACTATGTTTTTCCAGTCAAATGTTGTTCTTTCGTCATAGATGTCCAAAAGGAAGAGGGTAAGTGCAGATCCTCAAGGAGTACAAACTAGGTATTTGGAAAAGGTAGTGATACCTGTTAAATCAGATATATCAGCAGCCACAGAAAACACAGGCCCAACTATACCAGACTTTACCCCTACTCCAGTGGCCAAACCCCTATTAGAACTGCTGAGAGCCCAGCGTCAGGTACTGTCTATGATATCAATTCAAAATTTGAACTCCTAAATTTTTGCATGTGCCTTACCTTCTCTCTTGTATGAAAACTAATTTAAGATGAATCTCCTTGCTCAAAGGATCATAGGATCTCACGACAATAATGGGCTCTCCATTTCTCTTGTCAGTACCTCTTACCCTTTGTTAGCATACTTACACTCATTGTTTGATTATGTAGCATCACTATAAATGTTCGCTTCTTTATCCTCCCATTGCTTGAAATTATAAGATCTATATTTACTCTTAGATAAATGTAGAATTAACACAATGGTTATGAAGTTATGGATTGCTCATGTAAGTACCTGTTGTCATGTACTCCCTCTGTATCGAATTAATTGTTGATCAATTGGATGTATTTAGAACTTAATAGTGCTAGATACATCCATTTGAGCGACAAGTAATAACGGACGGTGGTGGTATTACTGTACATGCATCGCGAGATAGTTGATTGTCTAGCATTACTCTGCATCTTATCTGCCCTGCCCTCCACTTTCTCCAAATTATCATATCTACATTTACTCTTACCAAAATGTTGAATAAAGCCAATGCCACTGCACATGTTGATGTCTGCATTCCTCTTGTCAGTTCCTTTTGCCTTGTAACACTGTACTTAATTACTTGCTATTTGATTATGTATCATCAGTCTACACCTGAGCTTCATTATCCTCTATTTATTCCAATATTATTTGATCTATATTTACTCTTTGAAAAATTTAGAATAATGGCAACGCTTATAAAGAATTTTCTTTGGGGAATTTATTGAATTATCCTTCCATCAACATGGAGAAGGGCTTTGTCCAGCCCGTGTTAACATGTAATGTAAGTTCATCCTTCTCAAGCCTTCAAACTTTGTTCTAGTATAGATTTGGATAGGCATCATTTCCTCCACTGCTGTTTACCTCTGATTGGATGTTTGCAACAACTACCAGTTTTAAATTATAGTTGTAAAAACATGGTCCTTATGTAGAATAGATCCATTTATTTGCTTATATAATTGTGAAACCTGTTACGTGTCTCCTTGTTTCTCTTTCAGAGTCGTATCTCTTATGCCAGGCAGAACTTTAGGAAAGATAGTGAGCCAAACCATCTTGAGGATAGCGAGATGACCCCAAGGTCCTGTCTTGATGAAGACAGTGAGCTGAAGCTACTCACCAGCAGGTGTGAGACAACCTCTGTGCAGTCGCTGCCTCAGTCAATTCGACTTCTTCAGTCTCAACTTAAAGCGGAAAGGCTTGCTTTAGCTCAGCTCCGACTTGAAGTCAAAGATGTAATGAAGATATCAGGGGATTGCCTTGCGCACTATGGTGCCATACAGCTAGGGATGAAGCATCTATCGTCGACACAACTAAGGTCTCATCAGCTTGTTTGGCTGCTTGCGGGGCCCAACCTTGCCAGGTCTATTGCCTTCTGAAGTGCTCTCAGTTTTGTATATTCTTTTGTCAGCGCATTTATATGCACTGGTGGTGACCTTTGATGCCCAGTGTATGTAATGCGCAGTCATGTTGCGCTTTATTATCACCGGTAGCGAACTTTGATTCCTAGAGGATGTAATATGCCGTAATTTCTTTATTGTATAGTCTAGGTTTATTCTTTGGTCGATATGATGTAATTTAGGCCGGAAGGTTCAGTGGATCTTAGTGTTGTCGGTCTTCAGGCCGACCCGTTACTCATATGGGCCAAAACGTGGGCCTATAATCATCTTGGGCCATTAGCAGGTCTAAACCTATATTTACTGTAGTGACACTGGGCCTCCTACGGGCCGTAGAAACAATGGGCCTTCTACGGTCCGTAGAAACAATGGGCCTTCTACGGGCCGTAGAAATAATGGGCCTTCTACGGGCCGTATCATCAATGGGCCTTATACGTGCCATATGATCGATTGGCCAAACATGGGCCAAAAACAGACCGCATTATGGCCATAAACAGGCTAGAGTTGGAGTCGTCCGTTCATGGGCCGACCATAATGGGCCGTTATTACTAGGCTGTATTTAATGATGCTATGAAAACGGTCCAACGTATTAATGGGCCACAAACGGGCCGACTGTAACCACGGGCTGAATTTGGCCCACAAACAGAAAATGGCAGTAACGGGCCGTAAGTAACCGAATGCTGGAAATGAGCCCAAGAATAAATGGGCCCTGAGAAGGCCGAAAGATAACATGGGCTGCAAACAGCCCAATGGATTGATGGGCCATTAATGGGTATAAAGTGATAAATTGTTCATTACGGGCCAGTTTCACCACGGGCCGTTAATGGGCCAAGAGTTACAAAGGGCCTCAAATGGGCCGAAAGACGTCATGGGCCATACATGGGCCGGAACTTAAAATGGGCTGGAATCATATTGGACGGCCCAGATGACGCTACTAGGCCTAATTCGGATAGGTCGTAACGAACCCTGGGTTAGCGGGCTGTAAATTGGCTATATGCGAACAGGCCGTTAACAGGCTTTCCTTGGGCCGGCCCGCCATCTTTTGACTAAGTCAAACGGGCTGGCCTTTTCACAGGAATGGGCCTCTGTTCGGCCGTGCCACGTGTCGATGTATCATAGGCGCCTTTGGTCTAATGAGTGGATGACATCTGTCCCAACAATGAGCCGACACGTGTTTCCTCCAGCCAATGATGATTTTACACGTGGAAAATTCCCATTGGTCGGGGCTGTTAGCGGGTTATCGGATCCAAAACCAGACCCGATAGCGTAACAGTGTTCCGTTACGGTGGATGCCATGTGTCGGTCACCATTGAAGAAAGCACTTCTGTGACGCGCGATTTATCGTCATGGAAGTGGACACTTCCGTGATGATAATTTTGGTAATGTCATGGAACACGTATACGACAGCACATGTATGACTATCTTGATTCTGTCATAAAATTGTCTTGGATGTACATGCATGACAAAAAAATGCGACCTACTGTGACAAACACGTATCATCACGGAAGTGTATTTTTTTGTAGTGTTCCCTCCAATAATGGTATCAAGAATATATCTATTCCAAGGGGTGATGCCCACATAAAAATTGCGAAGAAGAACATAAGTGGATTGCTTCCTAGTGTATCTATTCTGAGCATTGCAAATTCTATACCAAGCATCTTTCAAATTTTCTCCCTCTCTTTGTTTAAAATTAAGAACTTCATGATTGGGAGTACTAATGATGATAGAAGGGCTAGCCATAATAGCAAAACCAACAATCTAACACATGGATACACAAGAAGCAAGCAAAAAGATACGAACGGAAAAAGAGGCGAGCAGAAAAGAGGGCGGATAAAACAGCAAGGGTGAAGTGGGGGAGAGGAAAACGAGAGGCAAATGGCAAATAATGTAATGTGAGGGATAAGAGCTTGTGATGGGTACTTGGTATGTCTTGACTTGATGCAACCTCCCCGACAACGGCGCCAGAAATCCTTCTTGCTACCTCTTGAGCATGCGTTGGTTTTCCCTTGAAGAGGAAAGGGTGATGCAACACACTAGTGTAAGTATTTCCCTTAGTTTTTGAGAACCAAGGTATCAATCTAGTAGGAGGTAACACACAAGTCACCTAGTACCTGCACAAACAAACAAGAACCTCGCAACCAACGCGATAAAAGGGGTTCTCAATCCCTTCACGGTCGCTTACGAAAGTGAGATCTGGTAAAGATAATAAGATAAATATTTTTGGTATTTTTATGATATAGATTGGAAAATAAAGATTGCAAAATAAACGGTAATAGAAATAGCAAATTGATATGGAAATAATATGATGGAAGATAGACCCGGGGGCCATAGGTTTCACTAGTGGCTTCTCTCAATATAGAAAATTCTACGGTGGGTGAACAAATTACTGGCGAGCAATTGATAGAAAAGCAAATACTTATGAGAATACAGTATATAGGCATCACGTCTGTGACAAGTAGACCGAAATGATTTTGCATCTACTACTATTACTCCACACATCGACCGCTATCCAGCATGCATCTAGAGTATTAAGTTCATAAGAACAGAGTAACACATTAGGCAAGATGACATGATGTAGAGGGATAAACTCAAGCAATATGATATAAACCCCATCTTTTTATCCTCGATGGCAACAATACAATACGTGCCTTGCTGCCCCATGCTGTCACTGGGAAAGGACACCGCAAGATTGAACCCAAAGCTAAGCACTTCTCCCATTGCAAGAATGATCAATCTAGTAGGCCAAACCAAACTGATAATTCGAAGAGACTTTCAAAAATATTTAAATCATGCATAAAAGATTTCAGAGAAGAATCAAATATAGTTCATAGATAATCTTGATCATAAACCCACAATTCATCGAATCTCGACAAACACACCGCAAAAGGAATTACATCCAATAGATCTCCAAGAGAATCGAGCAGAACTTTGTATTGAGATCCAAAGAGAGAGAAGAAGCCATCTAGCTAATAACTATGGACCCGAAGGTATGTGGTAAACTACTCACACATCATCGGAGAGGCTATGGTGTTGATGTAGTAGCCCTCCGTGATCAATTCCCCCTCCGGCGGAGCCCCGGAAAAGGCCCCAAGATGGGATCTCACAGGTATAGAAGGTTGCGGCGGTGGAAATAGGGTTTCGTGGTGCTCGTGGATGTTTTTGGGGTATATGGGTATATATAGGAGGAAGAAGTACATCGGTGGAGCTGCAAGGGGCCCACGAGGGTGGGGGCGCGCCTACCCCCTGGGCGCGCCTCCCTGCCTCGTGGCCTCCTCGCTTCTTTCTTGGCGTCCACTCCAAGTCTCCTGGATCACGTTTGTTCCAAAAATAACTCTCTCGGAGGTTTCATTCCGTTTGGATTCCGTTTGATATTCCTTTTCTACGAAACACTGAAATAGGCAAAAAATAGCAATTTGCACCGGGCCTTTGGTTAGTAGTTAGTCCCAAAAATAATATTAAAAGGTAAATTAAAGCCCATTAAACATCCAAAACAGATAATATAATAGCATGGAACAATCAAAAATTATAGATACTTTGGAGACATATCAATGTCCAAATAATTGCATCATGACAAAATTCAACTTCATTTGCCTAGTAAATATTCCTGAGCAAATTTTCAAAGTTCCTGTCTGAGGGAATTCATTGTGAAGGAAGTACTAGCTAGGTTAATACAATTGAGTTTAATTATTGCATGGTCCTTCATATGATCAAATAATCACTCTCCACCAAATTTGAGCCCATGTAACTCATCTGTGTGATCCCAACTCCAAATCTTAGTTTCTGGTCAGATTTTCAGTTCGTGAAGCAATCATATGCGGGAGATAGAACCGCTCACAAGGTATTGCAATCTAGTTTTTATTGGCCTACTCACTTCAAGGATGCATGTAAGTTTGTCTTTATCTTATGATGAATGTCAAAGGATAAGTAATATTGGTAAGCGTCAGGAAATGCCAATGAATTATTCACTTGATGTTGAACCATTTGATGTTTGGGGCTTTGATTACATGGGACCTTTTCCTTCCTCTAATGGGTATACACATATTTTGGTTGTTGTTGATTATGTCACTAAGTGGGTAGAAGCTATTCCAACTAGTAGTGCTGATCATAACACTTCCATTAAAATGCTTAAAGAAGTTATTTTGCCAAGGTTTGGAGTCCCTAGATATTTAATGATTGATGGTGATTCACATTTTATTCATGGTGCTTCCCGTAAAATGCTTGCTAATTATGATGTTAACCATAGAATTGCTTCATCCTATCATCCTCAATCTAGTGGTCAAGTTGAACTTAGCAATAAAGAAATAAATTAATATTTCAAAAAGTTGTTAATAGGTCTCGAAAGATTTGGTCTAAGAAATTAGATGATGCACTTTGCGCCAACAGAACAATATATAAAATCCTATGGGTATTTCTCCTTATAAAATGGTTTATGGAAAAGCTTGTCATTTGCCTCTTGAGTTAGAACATGAAGCATATTGGGCAATTAAAAAACTCAATTATGATTTCAAACTTGCTGGTAAAAAGAGGTTATATGATATTAGCTCACTAGATGAATGGAGAACCCAAGCTTATGAGAATGCAAAAGTATTCAAAGAAAAGGTTAAAAGGTGGCATGAAAAAAGAATCCAAAAGCAGGAATTTAAAGTTGGTGAATATGTTCTTTTGTACAACTCCCGTTTTAGATTCTTTGCAGGAAAACTTCTTTCCAGATGGGAAGGACCTTATATTATCAAAGAGGTTTATCGTTCTGGACCCATTAAGATCAATAACGCCAAAGGCACTAATCCAAAGGGCAATGGGCAAAGAATCAAACATTGTATCTCAGGTACACCTATTAATGTTGAAAGCAATAGTATCCAAACCATGACACCGGAAGAACACATAAAAGAAACCTTCCAAAACATTCCAGAATCCTGAAAAGGAGGTATGTGATACGGTAAGTAAACAGACTCCGAAAAATCCACAAAAATATTTTCTATTAGTTTTGGAATATAACAAAAATTAGGAAAATAAGAAACAACCAGGAAGGCAACCGAGGTGAGCACAATACACTAGGGCGCGCCTGCTCTGCCTAGCGTGCCTTGGTGGGTTGTGCCCTCCATGGGAACCTTCTCGACTCTGTTTTCCTTCTGTATTGCTTGTGTCCCAAGATAAAAATCTTTATATACCCCCTGGACGTATTGACCACCGCATCACAGAGAAATCTTCTATTCTTGTTTTGTGTTGTTTTCTTGTCAGATCTAGATCGCCATGGCTCCACCAAGCTCCTCCAAGGACAAGTTCTTCGAGAAGGTCATCAACCCATACTTGTCGGAGGTGATGAAGGACCCTCAAGCTATTGAGATGCGTGAGGGGGAGCTCCACATCTGGGATGTTCAGGGGCCTAAGAGGACAGGGAGCGTGGAGGTCAAGCTTGAGGCAGTGGAACAAGACATCTTCAAGTGCCAAGGGATGGCGGAGCATGGACTCAGTGCCAATCACTCCATGATCACGGAATTCATCCGTGATCACATGGTGGATGGCCGGTCCATGAAGGACATCGTCTTCACCTTCAATGAGCAAATCAATTTTCTGCAAAAGCCAAATCTATGATCTCCAAAACCAAGTTTTTGAGTATGAACCAAGGTTTGATGGTATGAGTTTAGCTGCCAGTTGCAGGACGTGGTAGACTCATGAATCCTCTTTTGATGGTGAGTCGCTGCCCTGGAAGTCGGAGGATAAGCTCACTACTACTTCACCACCACCACCATCATCATCTTCCCCACCAAAGGAGACTTGAGTACATGGGTATGGTCACTCCCCTTGGCTTTTGCCAAGCTTGGGGGAGGTGCCCTGGTATCGTATCACCATCACTTTTATTACCTTTACCTATCTTAGTTCGATCTTTAGTTATCACTTGAATTAGTTGAATAAAAGTTTAGCATGGTTTATTTTTGAGTCTTAGTCTCATGATCTATCTATGTAATCGAGTGAGAGTTATATAATAAAGTTTAGTTTGAGTTTTTCTTCTTTACTTTTTTTTCAATCAAATAAAAGGAAATAATGGAAAAAAGATCATATGCTAATCTTATGGTAGGTGATGACATCACATAAGGAAAGTACAAGTGGTAGAATTTATTGAAAGTTGACAAACATAGCATTGGTCAATGATGCAATTCATGAAAGAATTAATAAGGGAAGAGAAGATTCACATGCAAATACACTATCTTGGACATCTTTTATGATTGTGAGCCCTCATTAAATATGATATGCCAAAATTGTTGACGTTGGACAAGGAAGACAACATAATGATTTATGTTTGTTCATATTCACATAGAAGTTATATTGTCATAGATCCTTCAACATTTGGTGCTTGCTCAAATATCTTTGCTAGACAAAATTCCGCACTAAGTAGAAATACTACCTGTGCATTCAAAAACCCTTAAACCAAAAATCTTGTTTTGAGAGTCCACCATACCTACCTATGGATTGAGTAAGAACCTTCAAGTAAGTTGTCATCGGTGCAATAAGGCAATACAAATTGCTTCTAAATGTATTTTACCATTTAGTGTAAGAGAAAATTGAGCGTTGTACGAACTTGTGATGGCAAAGTAATAAAATCCATGGACTGCATAATAAAGGTTGCTATCATAAGGGGTAATATAATGTGACGTTCGTTTGCACTGAGAGATTGAGCATACAAACCAAAATGTGCATGAAAACCTCTGCTTCCCTCTGTGAAGGGCCTATCTTTTACTTTTATGTATTTACTTTTATGCAAGAGTCAAAGTATTCTTCCCTATTCCTTTTTATTTTCTCTTTTTGCAAGCATCATGTGGTGAGTAAAGATCTAGGCGGATATATCCAGTTGGATATGAGTGAGCATGAGTTATTATTGTTGACATAACCCTTGAGGTGAGTACGTTGGGAGGCAAAAATTATAAGCCCCTATATTTTTATGTGTCCGGTTGAAACTTTTTGCTCATGTGTATACGGTGAGTGTTAGCAATCATAGAAGATTAATGGTTGAGTATGTGGACTTGCCAAAAGGCTCTGATGCGAGACCCTTCCTAAAAATATGATGAATTGTAGTTGCAAAGTTAACTGAGAACATAGTTTGTTGGTTTTCAATAGAGTTTATGCTTTTTACTTCGATGTTGTGATGAATTTTTACTTGCTCATGAGAAGTTATATGATAAAGTTTGTTAATGTTATAATAATAAGCACGATGCTACTATGTCCACATTTTGTTTTTATAGACACCTCTCTCTCTCTCTCTCTAAGCATGTGGGCATGTTTTTTGATATCGGTATTTCGCTTGAGGACAAGCGAGGTCTAAGCTTGGGGGAGTTGATATGTTCATTTTGCATCATGTTTTCCTACTGTTATTTATATTTTTATGCATAATAATGCTTTATGGAGTAATTCTAATGCCTTTTCTCTCGTAAAATGCAAGGTTTACACAAAGAGGGAGACCAAGAGCTGGAATTCTGGACGTGAAAAAGCTACATCAGAGCTACCTATTCTACACAACTCCAAATGAGATGAAAATTTATGGATAATTATTTTGGATTATATAAAAAATACTGGAGCAAATAACTACCAGAGGGGAGCCACCTGATGACCACAAGACACTAGGGTGCACCAGGTCCCCCAGGCATGCCCTAGTGGGTTGTGGCCAGTCCGGCCCACTCCGGTGCCCATCTTATGGTATATAAGTCATTTTAACCTAGAAAAAAATAAGGAGAGGACTTTCGGTACGGAGTGCCATCGTCTCAAGGTGGAAGTCTCAAGGTGGAACTTGGGCAGGAGCACTTATGCCCTCCGGCGAAGCGATTCTGCTGTGGGAACTTCCCTCCCAGAGGGGGAAATCGAGGCCATCGTTATCACCAACAACCCTATCATCTTTGGGAGGACAATATCCATCAACATCTTCAACAACACCAACTCCTCTCAAACCCTAGTTCATCTCTTGTGTTCAATCTTTGTGTTGGAACCTCAGATTGGCACCCGTGGGTGACTAGTAGTGTTGATTACATCTTGTAGTATATTACTATATGGTTTATTTTGTGTAAGATTATATGTTCAGATCCATTATGCTATTTAATACCCCTCTGATCTTGAGCATGAATATCATTTCTTAGTAGTTACTTTTGTTCTTGAGGTCACGGGAGAAGTCATTGTAACATCCCAATTTTTCAATTTGGATGTTAATCATTAGGTCATCATATGCATCCATGGTTTGAATTTGTTTTATTTGGAAGTTTTCATCCTATAAGCCTTAAGCAACTCAAGAACCAATCGAGAGAGTTGGAGGTTTTCACAAAAAATTCATTTTTGAATTTTTCAAAATTGGTAATTGGATCAAAGTGGTTTTATTCAAATTATTTTTCCAATTATTTCAATTTAAATAAGTGAGAGAAGATAATATGACTTCTTCAAAAAATCTAGGAAATATTAGAAATTTAATTTTGAATAAAAATATATTTATTTGAATTTTATTTGCAATTTTATTTGGTTGAATTTTATTAAATTATGGAAAAATATGCATTTTTAAAAAATTGTATTTAGCCCAGAAAAATGTTCACTTTGTCCTAAATATTAGGAGAAGACAGCAAAAATTATTTCTAGAATTTTCGGGATTTTATTTTATTTTATTTGGATTTTTTATTTGTGGCGAATTTAAAAAAAAGTTTTCGGACCGAACTGGGCCGAAGGCCCAGCTGGCCCGAGCCGCCGCCGCCTTCCACGACCGTGCGGGAGCCGGACTCGCCGGGAGTCCGGGACCGAGCCGCCGCTGGCTTTGCCCCTCCGCCAAGCCGCCGCACCCCCCGACCCGCCTTTGTAAGGTCGAGGGCCGGCCCCTCTCCTCCCATCGAGCCGCGTCGTCGACGCCTTAGCCGCCGCTGCTGCCCGCGCCGCCGCCGCTCGCCGGTGCCCGCGTCGTGCCGCCTCCGCCGCTAGCCACCGCTGCCGCCGGAGACGATCTGATCTAATCCGCCGCCGGTTTTTCTCGCGAACCGGTATAACCGCCGACAAAACCCGCTCGATTTTTCTTTCAGATCAGTTTATTTTATTAGGTTAGTTTAATTAGCGAGCGTTCGTTCATTTAGATCTGTTAGTAAGTGCTTTCGTTCGTTAGTTTCTGCTAGCAAACGTTCGTTCGTTAAATTTTTCTTTTTAGTTTTATTTTCAACCAGGGACCTATCCGCAATTAGTTTTCTTACAGATTAGTCCCTGATCTTTAAACCCTCACCACATTTTGCTCGCTTATCCAAATCCAACGAAACCAACGCCAAATTCTTCGTTACGATCCCCTCTGTTCAAATAACCAACTTAAAAATGTTTTTAAAATTTTAAATTTTGGTTTCAAACAGATTTGAATTTGAACTTCTTTTGACTGTAGTTTGAGTTTCGTAATTCCGATTTGATCAATTCTTTTTGCAAATCGAAGCTCTTCACTTGATCTTTCTACTTAGATCTTTTACTTGGGTTTTACCTTTGCATCTTATGATTGAGTGCTTATGTATGCTATTGTCTGTTTACGATAGAGTTTTCAGAGTGCGAGGCTTGCTACTACGAATCTCTGAGGTTTTCCGATCGTCAGCAAGGCAAGTAACACTTTGATCGTATCCCTTTATTACCTAGTTTTTATGCATTAGTCTCAACCCTCAAACATTGGATGAGTAGGATTGGTAACATGTGGGTGTGGTTAAGTAGTTTATGAGGTAGGAACCTGTTGTCTTTTATCAACCCTGGGAATATATGTTATGCTCATACTGTTTTGCTATGCTCGTAGATGGGGATTGGTATGTGAGATTCATGAAAGATGCGAGAGTAATATTATCTAAGGGAAACTTAAGGTGGCTACTTTAATACAAATCTGGGTGGATTGGTTGTGGGCACCTGGGGAATCCAGTGTTGTCCTAGGATATCCCGGGGTACCCGTGTGATCATCCTATGGAATGCCACCTAGGCTCAAAGGGATCATAAGATTATTCATGCTAGAAACTTACGTGTGCAGTGACATGCCATTATGGGCTCTGGCATAGTTGAGTAAGTTGTGGGAAACCTTTCCATGATGGGCTAGCAGATGTAGGGGAATTGTAGGTGTACCGGCCTATCTATCGGTTAAGGGGACCTCCTCGGAAAGACTGTGTCTCGATCATCCGTTTCTCAAACATCATGCAGTGCGAGAAATTCAATGAAGGAGATCGAGTCTTGTGGGAAAGGTGCGCAAACCTCTGTAGAGTGTACAAACTAATCATGATTAGCCATGTCCCCGGTTATGGACATCTTGAGTATCTGGTATTTGAATTATTTGGTTGATCTCAACATTTACTTAATAAGTTTGTTGGGTTAATAATATTATTTTGGGATTGAGTTGGAGGTACCTTATCATTAATGACATAAATTTGGTAGTTAAATAATATCTATTCCTTTTGTTGTAGGAAAAAATGGCATTATGCAAAATGTTAAACCTAGAGCCTCCACGAGCCATATATGCATGTAGTGATAGTTGTTATTTGTTCATTTCTCTATAGTGTTATCTTGCCAGCATATCCCATGTCCTGACCTACACGGCTGCAACCAAAATTTTCAAACAAAGAGTAAGGTGTGATAGGTCGTTGTCGTGCACTCAGTTTTGTCGTGGAGTTGGATGGACTCATTTATCCTTGAAGCTTCCACAATTATCTTATTTAGATGGCCTTCAACCATATTATTGTAATAAGTTCTCCTTATGAGACACTCGATGTAATAAGGGTGTGATTGAACTCTACTATAAATCCTGGAGTACTGTATGTGTCAGCAATACCGATCCAGGGATGACACTTAAGCACAGAGACTTCGATCCATTCGGGTCGGGTCGCTACAAGATGGTATCAGAGCACACGCTGAATGTAGGACACGACCACTAGGAAAAGCCATAGGATACTCTTCTCTACTCATTTTTAACTCTTCTCCATTTCTACTCTATAGATGGCGGACCCAAGGAACAAGTTCCCTCAACCGGATGATGACACCCCTTTCAGATGACACTTGAAGGAAGTCACTAGGTACCTGAACATTGGCATACCAAGCTTCACCGGAACCTTCACCGCCACGTTACTAGAAGAGGAGCGCTGGACGATTCAAGTTCGTGTTCCAGGAAGGACTTTTGCACCAATTACCGAGTCCATCGAGTTTTCCTTTGATGCACCAACCCGGAGTTTGGGAAAGAGCATGGCCACCCACATCGCCATTGGACGCATAAGAGAGGTGTACAACAATGATCTTAAAGACACCACCTACCAGAAATGTGGACGCCGAGATGAGCAATGGGACATGATTCGCACCAGGAAGGATAAATCTATTGCAGCTCACATACATAAGTTGAACTAGCACATTCGTCATTATGAGAACCAGGTGTGCGCTAACATGATAGACACGAAGAAGGTGGTGACCCAGAACATGGAACTGGAAGAGGAACTCAAGGCTACACGAGATGGATATGAAGAGAAAATTGATGTACTACTGGAGCAGAATGAAGACCTAAAGAGGAAGCTAGGAATATTCATGGGGGAGCCTGGCCCTGGAGTGGACATTCGTTCAGAAGATTACATCATACTAGACGACACAGACTCCGACCCCGACAGCGATGATGATTATGAAGACGAAGCTAGAGAAGATATTATGGAGTCTTCCACCGATCAAAATTTCTAGTCGACCACCATATTACCATTAGAGTTCTTCCATGTATATAGTAATCGTTCATGAGATTTTGTAACGGTAGCTTAGATCGATTGTATGAATTTTATTTGATATTGAGTGGTGGAATGAATATGTTTGTCACATGTGCATATGGGTAGTGAACTATCTCTTTAGACCTCACTCTATTCTATTCTCACCCCTCTAAACCTATCAGATGCCTCCGAGACGTGACCCTGCATTCGCCTTTCCACCGGAGCTCACCCAGTTGATCCAACAGCAGAATGCCTTGATGTAGATGCTCATCCAGAACCAAGGCAACAACAACAACAACAACAACAACAACAACAACAACAACAACCCACTGCCACCACCCCCAGTTGACAACCCAGCCCGTTTTCTAAGGTTGAATCCGCCGGTGTTCTCTAGCGGCACCGAGCCGATTGTTGCTGATGACTGGCTCTGCAAGATTGGAAGGGAGCTGACCACCGCAGGTTGCGCAAATGCTGAGAAGGTGCGCTTTGCCGCACATCAACTGGATGGACCCGCAGCCTCATGGTGGGAGAACTACACTACCACTTTCCCCGTGGCCAATGTGACTTGAGATCAATTTCAGCAGGCTTTCCGCACTACACATGTCTCAGCTGGAGCTATGAGTATGAAGAAGCGTGAGTTCCGCAACTTACGCCAGCGAAATCGTACTGTGGCGCAGTACGTGGATGAATTCAGCAAGTTAGCACGTTATGCCCCAGATGATGTGGCCACGGATGCCGCGAAGCAGGAGAAGTTTCTTGAGGGGTTGAATGATGAGCTGAGTATGCAGTTGATGGTGGCAACATTCACCAACTATCAGGAGCTGGTAGACAGGGCCCTCATGATTGAAGGCAAGGAGCAGCAGATAGAGAGCCGCAAATAGAAGTATGGACAGGGGAAGTACAACTCTGGAGCTCAGCAGAAGCCACGTTTTACCCCGTACTCCAGAGGACACACCCATCATAACATGAAGGCCATTCTCACAATGGAGGAAGTTCACACAACCACAGTTGTTGGGGATATTACTACCAGTATGACCCGCCCAGGAGGGGCCGAGTCAGCCCTAATGGCGGGTTACATAAGAAGCCCAATAAACATTCAAGATGATAGTTTACTAAACTTATAGAAGGCCCAAAGGCCTGGGGCCGGCTTAAGGCCTGATATTGTAAACCGCCGTATGTAAGGAAAGACTTGTAAAGAAAGGCATGTAAAGGAAGTCACCGAGCCGGACACGATTATGAGCCGGCCGGGACTCTGTAGGCCACCAGGCGTCAACCCGTGTATATAAGGGGACGACCCGGTGGCGGTTTAGGGAAAGAAACAACCAAATCGATAACCAAGCCGGCGAGTTGAGCCCCTTGGCGATCGAAGCTTCAAGCAATACCAATCCCAACTAGACGTAGGCTTTTACCTTGATCGTAAGGGGCCGAACTAGTATAAAAACTCTCTCGTGTGTCCCTTGTCCCGATTAACCCCTTTAAGCTTCCTAGTGCGATGGCCCTACGACTAAGTCCTTGCTCTAGGACATCTGCCGTGTCAACTCCACGACAGTTGGCGCCCACCGTGCGGCCAGCGCACGGTGGATTTGAGTTCTTGAAGGGCAACTTCGAAGGGCTCAAGGGATACGCTGTGGGCCGGATGACCAAGAGTCGTCGCGGCAAACTCTACATCGACGACAAAGGCTGGGGGCCCGAGGCCGGCTCGATCGGGTACGGGTATCGGGTCCCCTTCGGTGGAATTCACGTCTTCATCGGCCGGATCGGTGAGTCAGACCTTGAGCCGGACGTCCACACCAACCTCATCAAAACGGCTCAGCGCGCCAGGTCCGCCCGTGTTCAATCTGTCATGAAACATGCCTTCGTAGGCTGCATCCATGGCGGTGAATACTCCGAAGGATCGATGGAAGGCGGGGAGACGGCCATCTGCTCTGATACTGCATCATCAACAGGTGAGACGGACTCGTTGTACCAGCTGCAAGACGGCATGCTCGGGGGCTGTTCCGATGGCAGCAGTATTCCAGACCCCCTTGAGCCGCCGAATTGGGTCGGAGTCTTCATGGCGGGGACGCAGCCCGGGCAGAACTCCACCGCAGTGGTAGCAGCGGCTACCAGATCGGCAGCAGCCGGGTCAGGAGACCCCGCGTACCCCCCAGCTCAGGTTCTAATGGACCTCACGGATAGGCTGACAATTCTGTTAACCGCTGTTGTAGAACCGGCGGATAAAACCCAGCACGACGCAGAAGTGGCACGCGTGCGGGAGGAGATGGTGCAAGCTAAGGAAAATCTATCCGTGGAGGAAACCCGGATGGCAGCAGAACGAGCAGCGCTGGATGCTCATGCTCAGCAGCTTCAAGCGGAAACTTTCCAGCTCTCGGTGGATCTTAATGCATCAAACGAGGTCATGAGGAGGAGGCATCAGAAAACTCGGTCGCGTCTGCCTCTAATGTTGGATCCGAGGAACCTGTTCCATACACCCGGGGCTGGGGGGAGCAACCCGCCGGAGGCAAACCGAGTCACGACACCCGGTGCACCAGTTCAGCCACGCGCCATGGAGCCACCTCGCATGAATACAGCTCCTCCTCGTTATGTATCAACACCTCCGGGTCACTTCTCCAACCCTATGGAAAATCTCATCGCAGCGTCGGCTCGTTTGGCAGCTCTCCCAATGGAAGGCGACTCGCCAGCAGCAATTGAAACCCGGAGGGTAAGAAAACTACTTCAGACAACTTTGGCCCAGCAGGATGCATACTCCTACAGTCGAGACAGGATTCATTCAACTCCTCGCCCAAGCCGGAGCTCGAGTTACAGTAGGCACATGGAGTCCGCAAAGATGTCAAGTAATGCTCAATGCCACAGCCGGCCATATAGGCATGAGCCGGTGCTGGCTGGAGCCCTTAACTTGGCGGATCAAGAGAGGATTTGTCAAGAGGCGGAACGAGCGGCTCAGATAGCGGCAGAGCTGGCGGCTTACCAAACCTTTCCAGCTTATCCAGCAACCTCGGTTGAGGCAGGAGTGGTCACAAGAACCGGAGGCATGCCTTGCTTGGTACCGGCCATACGCAATGAGCGGTTGCCAAGAGATTTCAAGGGGCCTCGTAAGGTGCCTAATTACACGGCTGACCTACAGCCGGGGGCTTGGATTGAGAGTTATGAGATGGCTATGGAGTTATTGGAGGTTAGCGATGCTGCAATGGCTAAGTATTTTACCATGATGTTGGATGGAACAGCTCGGACATGGTTGAAGGGATTGCCACCCAATTCTATCGGCTCATGGGCAGAGTTGAAAGCACGGTTCATCCAGAACTTTAAAGACACGTGTAAGAAGCCAATGTCGATTCTGGACCTGACCAATTGCAAGCAAGAGGATGGTGAATCTACAACCCATTGGGTGCGCCGGGTCAAGGAGATAATACATTCGTCTGATAAGATGGATGCCGGCTCAGCAGTTTTGATGTTGGAGAAAAATTGTCGTTTCGAACCTCTGAAGCAGAAGCTGGGCGGCTTAAACGTGACTGTAATGACATGGGAATGTTGATGGCGGCTCTTGTCAAGTATGCTGATTTTGATACCACCAAGGACCCGGTGTCTGACAAAGAAAAGGCAACGAAGGGAAAGAAGAACGGCAACGGCAAGGGTCACTAGCATAACCCGGCGAATCAGGGAGGTAATAAACGTAAGGCTGATGAGTTTGTTGCTAATACCAATACGTAGGGTGGTAATCAGCAGCGCAAGGGCAGACAACCCCCTCGATTGGGCGGGTCAGGCCCCACCCTTGAGCAGTTGTTGAATGAACCTTGTCCAAAACACGGCACCCGGAAGAAACCAGCCACCCACTTGTGGAAGGATTGCACGATCATGAAAGCATTTAAAAATTCAAATGCGTTTGATGGGGGTCACGGCCCAGGTGGCGGTTCAGGTGGAGGCGGCTTCCAGGGACCGGGCGCCGGTTCAAGGGGAGGAGGTTTTCACGGTCAGGGTTATCCTGGTCGCTAAGGAGGATATAATCAGCAACCCAGCCAGGGGAATCAGCAGCAGCAATCCGGTTATCAGAGCAACCCGAAGCAGTTGAGTAGTGGACAGTATCATGTATTTACTACCAGTTTATGTAAGAGTGACCAAAAACTTCACAAGAGGTCCACCAATGCCGTTGAGCCGGCAATTCCACATTATCTACGTTGGTCAGAGCAGCCTATTGTGTGGAGCAGAGAGGATCACCCGCCCCGGGTTGATAATCCGGGTCACTTGGCTTTGGTAGTAGCACCTCAGGTTGGTGGATACAAGTTTACTAAGGTACTCATGGATGGAGCCAGCAACATCAACATCCTCTACTATGAGACGTTCCGCCGGATGGGATTGACGGATAAGAATCTTAAGCAATCCAACACTGTTTTTCACGGGGTGGTACCTGGTAAGTCGGCATACCCAGTTGGTAAGATTAAGCTGGAGGTAGCCTTTGGGGATGATTATAATTCCAGAGCGGAGAAATTAACCTTTGAGGTGGTAAAGATCAAGAGCCCATATCATGCTTTGTTTGGGCGACCGGCTTATGCCAAGTTCATGGCTCAGCCGTGTTGCTTATATTTGCAGCTCAAGATGCCGGGTCATAAGGGCACCATTACAGTACATGGGAGCCGGAAGATAGCCTTGGAATGTGAAGAAGGTGATGCTGCCTATGCTGAATCTGTTTGCGCAACAGAGGAGTTAAAATTCTACAAGGATCATGTTGACCCGGCAGACATGACGTCATTAAAGAAACCAACAACAGAGCATGAGCCGGAGTTAAAATTCAAATCAGCTGATGACACCAAGATGGTTGACTTTGTACCTGGCGACTCATCCAAATAGTTCATCATCAGTGCAAACTTGGATCCGAAATAGGAAAGCGCGCTCATCGAGTTCATCCGTGAGAACCGGGACATCTTTGCATGGAAACCTTCAGACATGTCGGGTGTCTCGAGGGAACTCGCTGAGCACGCTCTTAATATCGGTCCAAAATTCAAACCTGTCAGACAGTTTCTCCGGCGGTTCAATGAGGAAAGACGCAAGGCCATTGGGGAAGAGGTGGCCCGGCTCTTGGCAGCCGGGTTCATTGTGGAGATCTTTCACCCTGAATGGTTAGTTAACCTGGTGCTTGTACTAAAAAAGAATGGCACTTGGCGTATGTGTGTGGATTACACAGATCTGAACAAGGCTTGTCTGGCTGATCCTTTTGCTCTTCCCCGTATAGATCAAATCATTGATGCTACGGCGGGTTGCGCACGGTTGAGTTTCTTAGATGCTTATTCCGGTTATCATCAGATTAAGATGGCAGTCAAGGATCAAGAGAAGACAGCTTTTATAACTCATTTTGGAGCTTTCTGCTATGTGTCTATGCCTTTTGGGCTTAAGAGTGCCCAGGCGACTTACCAGCGGTGTGTGCAGAATTGTCTTCACAATCAAATTGGGCGCAATGTTCATGCTTATGTGGATGATATAATGGTGAAATCCAGGGAAGAGGAAACCTTGGTCATAGACCTGAAAGAGACTTTTGATAATCTTCGGGTTTATAAAATGATGCTTAACCCGGCCAAGTGTGTTTTTGGAGTGCCAGCCGGCAAGCTCTTGGGTTTTTTGGTGTCTAAGTGAGGTATTGAAGCTAACCCGGAGAAAATCAAGGCAATTACATCCCTAGCCAAACCAACCTGCGTCAATGATGTTCAGCGACTGGCGGGTCGTGTGGCTGCTTTGAGACGGTTCATAAGCCGGTTAGGGGAAAAGGCCATGCCTCTGTATCAGTTGATGAAGAAAACGGATGTTTTTGTTTGGAGCGAGGCTGCGAACACTGCCTTTGAGGATTTGAAGGCACAACTGGCTGAGCTGCCAGTCCTGGCTTCTCCAATTGAGAAAGAGCCGCTATTGTTATACGTGGCTGCCAACTCACGGGCTGTTAGTGTGGCTATTGTGGTAGAGCGCAAGGAGGCTGGCAAAGAGCATCCGGTTCAGCGACCGGTTTATTATGTTAGTGAAGTGCTAATTGAGTCTAAGCAACGATATCCACATTAGCAGAAGCTTGTTTATGGGGTGTTCATGGCGAGCCGGAAGCTTAAGCATTACTTTCAGGGACATCCAACCACTGTGGTTAGCTCTGCTCCTTTGGGAGACATTATTTAAAACAGAGAAGCCACGGGGCGAGTCGCCAAGTGGGCAATTGAGCTTGGGTCTCATAGGTTGAAATATGTTCCATGTACTGCAATTAAGTCTCAAGCCCTGGTTGACTTCATCAATGACTGGACAGAGATGCAGATGCCGGAAGAGAAGCCGGACAACATATATTGGACTATTCATTTTGATGGATCCATACAATTGGAAGGCTCGGGGGCTGGAGTCGTGTTAACTTCCCCACGAGGTGACAAATTTTGTTATGGGTTACGGTTGATGTTTCCATGCACTAACAACGCAGCAGAATATGAAGCCTTGCTCCATGGTCTTCGAGTGGCAAAGGAGATGAGCTTGAGCCGGGTCAGATGTCTTGGTGACTCATATCTAGTGGCTCAACAAGTATCTGGCAAGTGGGATTCCAAAGACCCTCTCATGGCGGCTTATCGTCGAGAGGTCGATGCTGTTGCATGATATTTTAAAGGTTATCAGGTGGAACACATTGACCGTCGAAAGAACGAAGCAGCGGATGCTTTAAGCCGACTGGGGTCTCAGCGTAAGCCGGTGCCACCCAACACCTTTTTGGATGTTTTGCATAACCCCTCTGTCAAGTTGCCCACAGAAGAAGATTTAGCTGTTCCTGACCCGGAGGCGTAGTTGGTAGCGGCTCTTCATGTCATCCCAGATTGGACGGTGTTGTTCTTGGCTTACATGACCCGGGGAGAGTTGCCAGCGGATGAGACCCTGGCTCGGCAGATAACCCGGCGATCTAAGTCCATGACGATTTCGGATGGAGAGTTATTTCATCGCAGTGTTTCCGGAGCATTTCAACGGTGTGTTTCCCCCGAAGAAGGTCAAGAAATCCTTCGTGAGATCCATGAAGGCGATTGCGGTCATCACGCTGGGTCAAAATCTTTAGTAGCCAAGGCATTTCGTCACGGTTTTTACTGGTTGACGGCTCACGCTGATGCAGAAGATCTGGTCAGTAGATGTGATGGATGTCAAAAATTTGCACGACGAGCGCATGTGCCGGCTCAAGAGCTCTAGATGATTCCAATCACTTGGCCGTTTGCGGTCTGGGGGCTTGACATGGTGGGACCTTTCAAAAGGTCTAAGGATAAAAATACACATCTCTTGGTGGCAGTTGATAAGTTCACCAAGTGGGTTGAGGCGGAGCGTGTGAGTAAGTGTGATGCAGCCACGACGGTTCAGTTCATGAAAAAAGTAATCTTCTGTTTCAGTTTTCCACATACTATTATCACAGACAATGGCACTAATCTGTCCCAAGGGGCTATGGAAAAGTTTTGTCAGCGAGAGCACATCCGGCTTGATGTTTCTTCTGTAGCTCATCCTCAATCCAATGGTCAAGCTGATAGAGCCAATCAGGAAATTCTGAAAGGGCTAAAACCCTGACTTATGGTTCCTTTACAGCGAACGCTGGGTTGTTGGGTAGAGGAGTTACCCTCAGTGTTATGGAGCATCAATACTACGCCCAACAGGTCTACGGGTTACACACCCTTCTTCATGGTTTATGGAGCAGAAGCAGTATTGCCTAGTGACATCCGTCATGACTCGCCCCATGTGGCGGCTTATGTTGAAGCTAACAATGAAAAAGCCAGACAGGATGTGCTTGACTTGCTGGATGAAGAAAGAGACTTAGCAACGGCGCGGTCAGCAATTTATCAACAGGACCTGCGCCATTATCACAGCCGCCGGGTTAAGTCCAGGACTTTTCAGGAAGGCGACTTGGTGCTCCGGCTCATCCAGGATCTTTTAGATGCAGACAAGTTATCCCCACCTTGGGAAGGACCCTTTGTGGTCAGTAAAAATTTAAGCAATGGGTCATATTACCTCATTGACGTTCGAGAGCATGCAGACTCACGTAAGTCGGAAGAGGAGACCCGCCGGCCATGGAACATTGCTCAACTTCAGCCATATTACACCTGAGCCACTAGCTCTCAACATGTACAGACGTTCACGTTGTATATACTATGATAAGCAATAAAGTAAGACCATCGGTCTCTTTTCTTTTCACAGACTATACATCTTTATTATTTCTTACTTACAAATGACTATTAAGGAGCTAATCATATTTGAATCAAGTTTAACCTTTTTGGTCGAGCTTATGATAGTATCCGAATCTAGCTGCAAATCTCAAGGTCACTTGGGGGCTTCCTGTTCAAACATAGGTCGTATTCGAACCAAAGAGAACATAGTTGTTGTAACCCTCTTGATCGGCTCAAGGCCAAACTCACTTGGGGGTTCTTGCTCGTATCCGAATCATAGCTTAAACCCTTTTGAGTCCGACTTGGATTGTATTCGAATCAGGGTCGTTAAAAACCTCTCAAGGTCATTTGGGGGCTTCTTGTTCAAACATAGGTTGTATTCGAACCAAAGAGAACATAGCTGTCGGTACCCTCTTGATCGGCGCAACGCCAAAGCCACTTGGGGTTATATGGTCGTATTCAAACCTTAGCTTAACCCCTTTGGTCCGGTTTACTGATCGTATTCGAATGAGAAACCCCCAACCTTTTGAATACAGAGTTAAAATTATGTTTATTATATGTTGCTTGCCTTTTAGCTTTTGTTGTTTCAATATTACAAATAAGATAGCCTGGTTTTCTTCACCGGCTAAATTATTGGACAACACAGCCGCCCGGGTTATTCAAGCCGGTGGCTCAAGGATCCAAAGGTACGAGCTACTAAGATATGATGATCATTGAGTATTCAAGAAGTATTAATTTTTCATACATATTGAATTATCAAGTTCACCACCCAGATTATTAAAACCGGCGATCTAAGGATCAACAAGGACAAGGTATGGTTCTTACTTATACGCGCCTACCCGTTGCGTTAACTCAAGAGTTAGTATTAACCCTTATCCTTTCTTTATATTTGTCTCTGTTTTTTATTGAGGTAAATATATTGGCCGTAAATTAGGTGTTTAAGCCCGTTTGGTTCTAAACCGCCTTGCCAGTCTTTTCCTTGTATTCACAGGAACAGAGTTCAAACATTGCAAAGACAAACATTAAACGATGCATACATTGACATCTGGAAGCAGATTCACATAGAAGTATTTTATGCGCGATGGCATAAGCAAACATGCGGTGTTTTAGCAACTAAGTTATTACAAGGCTTTATAAGCCCATGAAGATTATCATCGTCCCTCCCTCACCGGTTCACCACCTTCTGTTTACTGGAAGTTGGATTTTGACCAATCAAAACCGTTCATGGCGACAAATTCGGCTTCGTCGTCAATCAGGCCGACCGGGTCAATTTCTAGGGAAAAGGTATATTCTCTCACTGGTGGGATCAGATCTGCTACTTTGTATGAAGGAGTGGCCATCTTCTTATTTTCACTATCAAAACCCAGTTGGTACTTGTCAACATTGGTGTCATCTCCAAGACTAGTCGCTTGAGGCCGAACTTCACGTACACACACTATGAAATCATCCTGATCAAATGGAGACCCGTCCTCCTTCACAGTAGGGTAACCTCTTGCTACGTCCGCCGGGTCTAGGTCTGGCACCCAAGCCTTGGAGCGGCTTAGGGCAGTCAAAGCTCTGACTCGCACGCAGGAGCGTTTTACTTCTTGGAATCTGGCAGGAAGGATGGACAGCTTCTTCAGGACATCGCTGAGCCGGTTGGGTCCTTGATTTGCAAGAGAGATAGTGGCCAGGGCCCGTTGTGCACCAATATACAACTGTTCAACCAAGGTGTATACTGCCTTCAGTTTAATCAACGGGTCTTGGCTCAGATTTTTACTTCGCGGACCTGCATATATTTTTAACAGAGTAAGTTGGCAGATTATACTCCAGTTTGGCAAAAATTATACAAAAGGTCAAATCATGCAGCTTACCAAAGATAGCAGCGACCATCTGAGACACCCGGCCCTTTAAACTGTTCAGCTCTATTGAAATCTCTTTCACAGCTGTTTCGGCTGTCTCAGCTCGTCGGGTCAGAAGTGTTTTCTCATTTTCCCAAGCCTTCTCCTTGGTAGCAAAGCTGGTCTTCAAATTTTCCGTTGCAGAAAGGCTCATTTGCAGTTTGGAAGTGGAAGATTTGATTTCAGACTCCTGACTTGCTAGCCGGGTCTTTGCATCCGACAATTGAGAGTTCAATTCAGACAAGGCATTCTGTGAAACGTTCAGATAAGTCAAGAACTTGGTTTCAAATTCAAATATCCTAATTCAAGATTCAAGTCTCAAAGTACTTTACGAGTAAACCACTTGACACTTGGGGGCTAATGTATGCCAAATCAAATTTTTACGACTCTACAAACATATTTAAAGTCCCAAGTCCCTTACAAAGTAACAGCACTTGGCACTTGGGGGCTAATGTACGCAGTTTAGCAAGTTTATCAAGGTTAAACCGGAGGGTTAAGTACTTTGAAGACGGTTTTAAATTCTAAAGTACCGATTCATTGATGATCAAAATAAACCGGTCCTTGGGGACTATAGGTGAAGTTTTTGTTTCTATTAATATCAGGCAAAGATTCAGAGGTAAAAGTCTTGGCCTGTACTTTAAGTCTACAAATTATTCCATTTCTCTCATAATATGAAGACTTGGGGGCTGAAGGAATATTAGTAAACCGAAAACAACGTACCTCATACTTCAACTGAAGCTGCTTGACCATCTCGATCTCAGACTCACGACTGGAGTGTACATGACTGAGATAGCCGGATAAGATATCACTGGCATTGAGATGGTCATAGTTGGCAACATCAAAGCGAACCTTCTACCTCTCCAATGCTTCTTGCTTTGCTATGCACCGAGCCAACACCGTTGGGTTCCCCGGCTCAACAAAGCGGCTCCCAGTAATTTGAACATCTTGAGCACATGGAGACGGCGGGTCGGTTGAGCTTGATGGTCCAGCTGTAGAAGGATTCATAGTGGCTTCGTTAAGGGACGCCTCCGGAGGATTTGCTTCATTGACAATAGGCGGGTCTTCTGGGGCGTCAGTTAATGGAGAAGGCGGCCTAACCGGGTCAGATGCTAGCACTGGCGAGTCTTCTGCCGATTTTGCTGCCTTCGCCTTCTTGGATTTAGCCTGGCCACTAAGGAAAAAATATTGCAGGATTGTCAGCATCAAGATACAATTGAGCAACCCAGAAGAAAAGAGGATTTCTGATTACCCGGGAGTAGTCTTGAAAGCCGGAAATTGTGTTTGTGATGAGTCGCCTGAGGACCGAGACACCTCCTGAAAAGGTAAAAGAAAAGAGTTAAAAGAAATACAAGGAGCAGGATTCATTAAAACGAGTTAAGGACAGTAATAAGTAAACCTCGTTCGGGCGTTTCCGAGGGGTCTGTTGAAGGACGACAGCCGGTTCATCTTCAATCCCAACTTCACGGCGGCTTTCATGTTGCCGCTTTTTCAAATGAAAGTTGGGATCCAAGTGAGCTAAGGGGTTAGAAAACCTTACTTTACGGATCACTCATCGAACTTTGTGTCTTGGTAAGGGCTCTGAGTCGGAGGAAATGATAGTTACCTCTCCTTCCCCGGCCTGACTGGCCCAGTGTCATCCTGGTAAGGATCAGTGTCAATAAGATTGTTAAAAATTTGGCCAAGGGAATCAAGGGCTACCTACGAGTCAGACGTGTCATCAAGTTTCATTAAATCTTCAACAGTGGTTTTCTTTTTCTACTTCAATCTCCGGGTTGATTTCTTGGCGTTCATGGCAGCGAGTTTCGCCTTCTTGGCAGCTTTGTGATCATATTTCACTTTCCAAAAGTTAGAGTTGGCCTACAAAGACAAGAGGAAGGATCAGTGATAAACAGTACGGCTGGACAAAATACAAAGGAAAAAAGATCAGAATATCCTTACTTCTGGTACCGAGTTAAATTTACAAAAGGGATTTAACCCAACAACAATGCAATCTTCATACTTCGCATTCACCAAAACGTTTGACATTGCGACAATGTCCTCCTCGATTAGTTGAACCGAGGTATGACGGAGAGAGTCGTCCGGATCTCCACCATATTCATACATCAATTTTGAATGACGGCTTAATGGAATAATCCGCCATGAGATCCAGCAGTGGGTTAGATCGACTCCGGTTAAACCATTCCCCAAAAAACTATTGATTCTTTTGATAGATGGAAGCAGCTTCTTGCGTTCAGCAACGGTAAGTTTATCTGGCAGGGCGAACTTGGAGTCAAGACGATCGGGGAGGTAACCCGGCAGTGGCTTCTCGTTGGCGGGTGAGATGTCCTGACAGTAAAACCAAGTTTGGTTCCAGTCCTTTGGGTGACATGGTAAAACTATGAGAGGGAAGACAGCACCCTGCCGACGCTGAATTGAGATGCCTCCAAGTTCTAAGCTAAGGCCATTGGTGCACTCGTTCTACCGGTTCAGATAGAAGTACTCTCTGAATAGTTCCACAGTCGGCTCTTGCTGAAGATATACCTCACAGAGCACTTGGAAGTTACAAATATTGGATATGGAATTGGGCCCAATATCCTGAGGATGGAGTTTGAAAAAGTGAAGAACTTCTATGAAAAACTTTGAACCGGGCGGTGAGAAGCCCCGGTTCATGTGGTCAGTAAAGACGATCACTTTGCCGTCTTTTGGGTTGGGTCGTTCTTCTTCCGGGTCAGGAGCACGATAAGACATGATGCTTCTTGAGGGCAGAAACCCAATGAGGAAGAACTTTTTTAAACGCTCCTCAGTTATGGTTGAGGGGACCCAATTGCAGATGGTTGGTGTCTTTGACGGCATGACGTGCAAGGGACTGAAAAAGGAAAAACAACATGCCGATTCAATTTACGGCAAAATTAACAGTTAAAGGTTGAAGTTGTAAAACAAGTAACAGCGGCTTAAACTAAGGGCTAATGACATATAAGGAAAAGAAAGCCGGAGTGGTAAGCCGCCATGACTACAGACTTTCTCAGAAAGCAGATTCAGCTAAGTGTTGGCATAAACAAGTTTCACCAAGCTATCATTATTATTTTGGATCAAATGGCTGTCCCAAAAAGAAAATATTCTAGACCTAAAAGTCTAGTACAGATGAGTTTATCAGCTAACAAAGCATCTATACAGGAAAAAGGGATCTACTGCTATCAAAAATGAATGCAAAACAGTTACTGCAGCAGTTCTACACTATCTGACGATCAGGAAAGGGTATCGGAGGTGAAATCTATCAAGAGTCTGTAACGGGCGGCGACGAACACCGACGAACTCGAGAAGCCGTAATGCAGATCTAAGGCAGATAAAGAAAGGGACTTACAGATGCAGGGCTACTGCGGAGGTTCGTCGCATTTCTCTAGTCAAATTAGGTCGATGCAGCGGCCTGAGGTGGAGAAGATGAGGAGATCTGCGGCGGCGGCGGCAGAGCTCGAGCGGTAGTGAAACAGTGAGAGGAGGAAGACGACTGAAGGGGAAGAATGAAAAAGACCTAGGTCGTGAAAATGATTATCCAACTAAATGGATGCCTCGATTCTCGGAAGGCATTAAAAATATAAAAGATCTGTTGGAAGATGACGTCATGAAAGTTTTTTGTGTTTTCAGAAGATGACGTCACGGCGGGTTACAAAAGTTTTCAGACAAAGGATGGATTCCATCTAAGTATTGAAGATTGACAAAGAACAAAGTTCAAAGTCAACCTGGGGCCTAATGTTGGGGATATTACTACCAGTATGACCCGCCCAGGAGGGGCTGGGTCAGCCCTAATGGCGGGTTACATAAGAAGCCCAATAAACATTCAAGATGATAGTTTACTAAACATATAGAAGGCCCAAAGGCCTGGGGCCGGCTTAAGGACTGATATTGTAAACCACCGTATGTAAGGAAAGACTTGTAAAGAAAGGCATGTAAAGGAAGTCACCGAGCCGGACACGATTATGAGCCGGCCGGGACTCTGTAGGCCACCAGGCGTCAACCCGTGTATATAAGGGGACAACCCGGTGGCTGTTTAGGGCAAGAAACAACCAAATCGATAACCAAGCCGACGAGTTGAGCCCCTTGGCGATCGAAGCTTCAAGCAATACCAATCCCAACTAGACGTAGGCTTTTACCTTGATCGTAAGGGGCCGAACTAGTATAAAAACTCTCTCGTGTGTCCCTTGTCCCGATTAACCCCTTTAAGCTTCCTAGTGTGATGGCCCTACGACTAAGTCCTTGCTCTAGGGCATCTGCCGTGTCAACTCCATGACAACAGTGGACCTAAGACTGGAAATGGGAATGGAAGTAACAGCAGTCAGAGCCGTTCCAACCCCGCATCACCCGCCAAGAAGGATCTGAGTCACATTATTTGTTTCAAGTGCGGGAAGACTGGACACTATGCCAATGATTGTTCTGAGGCAAAGAATGGTAATGGCGATGGAAGCTCTGGAAATAAACCAAATCCTTTCACCAGAGGTCAGGTGAATCATGTCAACATGGAGGAAGTTGAATAGCATCCTGATGCGGTTATTGGTAAGTTTTTGATTAAGTCATCTATAGCTATTGTCCTTTTTGACACCGGTGCATCGCATTCATACATATCAAGGGGATTTGTGGATAAGTTTAAGTTGCCCACCGTAGTCCCTAAGACACCTATGTTAGTAAGCTCACCACGAGCGGAGTATATGGCTAGCCGAGGATGTTTTCAGTTGCCATTGACCATAGGTAGGCATGTTTTCCCGCCGACCTCATTATTCCGGAATCACAAGGATTGGATGTGATACTAGGCATGCGCCGAGGAGGACTCAAGTAAATTCACTCTCAGGAGTTGTATAGGAGGAAGTGCCCATTGTGAAGGATTATCCAGATCTATTCCAGAGGAATTACCAAGCATGCCACCAGATCGAGACATAGAGTTTTTGATCGAGTTTTTGTCAGGCACCGGACCAATATCGAAGAGACCGTATCGGATGCCCGCAAATGATCTGGAGGAAATTAAGAAGCAGATTAAGGAGTTATTGGAGAAAGGTTATATTCAACCAAATTCATCACCATGGGGAGCTCAGTGCTCTTAATTGAGAAGAAGGATGGATCTTTGAGAATGGTTGTTGATTATTGTGCACTAAATGAGGTGACGATCAAGAACAAATACCCACTACCGATGATCGATTATTTGTTTGACCAGCTGCAGTGAGCTAAAGTATTCTCCAAGATCGATCTTCGATCAGGATACCACCAACTGAAGATCCAAGAACAGGATATACCCAAGACGGCTTTTTTGGGGGAACGCGGTATTTCAAAAAATCCTATGATCACGCAAGATCTATCTAGGAGATGCATAGCAATGAGAGGGGAGAGTGTGTCTACATACCCTCGTAGACCGAAAGCGGAAGCGTTAAGTAACGCGGTTGATGTAGTCAAATGTCTTCGTGATCCAATCGATCAAGTACCGAACGCACGACACCACCGCGATCTGCACATGTTCAGCTCTGTGACATCCCTCATACTCTTGATCCAGCTGAGGCCGAGGGTGAGTTCCATTAGCACGACGGCGTGTTGACGGTGATGATGAAGCTACCGACGCAGGGCTTTGCCTAAGCACTACGACAATATGACCGAGGTGCAAAACTGTGGAGGGGGGCACCGCACATGGCTAAAGATCAACTTGTGTGTCTATGGGGTGCCCCCTCCCATGTACATAAAGGAGTGGAGGAGGGGTCGGCCGGCCTCCTATGGCGCGCCCCAAAGAGGGAATCCTACTGCTACTAGGAGTAGGTTTCCCCCTTTCCTAGTCCAACTAGGAGGGGGAAGGAAGGGAAGAGGGAGAGAAAGGAAGGGGGGCCGGCCCCCCTCCCAATTCGGATTGGGCTTGGGGTGGCGCCCCACCTCTTGGCTGCCTCCTCCTCTCTTCCACTAAAGCTCATATAGGCCCATTAAGCCCCCGGGGGGTTCCAGTAACCCCCCGGTACTCCGAAAAATGCCCGAACTAATCTGAAACATTTCCGATGTCCAAACATAACCTTCCAATATATCAATCTTTACACTCGACCATTCAAGACTCCTCGTCATGTCCATGATCACATCCGGGACTCTGAACAACCTTCGGTACATCAAATCACATAACTCATAATACAAATCGTCATCGAACGTTAAGCGTGCAGACCCTACGGGTTCGAGAACTATGTAGACATGACTGAGACACATCTCCGGTAAATAACCAATAGCAGAACCTGTATGCTCATATTGGCTCCTACATATTCTACGAAGATCTTTATCGGTCAAACCGCATAACAATATATGATGTTCTCTTTGTCATCGGTATGTTACTTGCCCGAGATTCGATTGTCGGTATCGTCATACCTAGTTAAATCTCATTACCAGCAAGTCTCTTTACTCGTTCTGTAATGCCTCATCCTGTAACTAACTCTTTAGTCACATTGCTTGCAAGGCTTATAGTGCTGAGCATTACCGAGAGGGCCTAGAGATACCTCTTCGACAATTGGAGTGACAAATCCTAATCTCGATCTACGCCAACTCAACAAACACCATTGGAGACACATGTAGAGCATCTTTATAATCATCCAGTTATGTTGTGATGTTTGATAGCACACTAAGTGTTCCTTCGGTATTCAGGAGTTGCATAATCTCATAGTCATAGGAACATGTATAAGTCATTAAGAAAGCAATTGCAACAAACTAAACAATCATAGTGCTAAGCTAACGGATGGGTCTTATCCATCACATCATTCTCTAATGATGTGATCCCATTCAGCAAATGACAACACATGTCTATGGCTAGGAAACTTAACCATCTCTGATTAACGAGCTAGTCAAGTAGAGGCACACTAGGGACACTCTGTTCGTCTATGTATTCACACATGTATCAAGTTCCCGGTTAATACAATTTTCTAGCATGAATAATAAACATTTATCATGATATAAGGAAATATAAATAACAACTTTATTATTGCCTCTAGGGCATATTTCCTTGAGTCTCCCACTTGCACTAGAGTCAATAATCTAGTTCGCATCGTCATGTGATTTAACACCAATAGTTCACATCTTTATGTGATTAGTTCACATCTCCATGTGACTAATACCCAAAGGGTTTACTAGAGTCAATAATCTAGTTCATATCGCTATGTGATTAACACCCAAAGAGTGATCATCTTTTGCTTGTGAGAGAAATTTAGTCAACGGGTCTGCCACATTCAGAGCCGTATGTATTTTGCAAATTTTTCTATGTCTACAATGCTCTGCACAGAGCTACTCCAGCTAATTGCTCCCACTTTCAATATGTATCCAGATTGAGACTTAGAGTCATCCAGATTGCTGTGAAAACTTGCATCGACGTAACTATTTACAACGAACTTTTTGTCAGCTCCATAACCGAGAAACATATCCTTACTCCACTAACGATAATTTTGACCGATTTCCATTGATCCACTCCTGGATCACTATTGTACCCTCTTGCCAAAATCTTGGTAAGGTACACAATAGGCCTGGTACACAACATAGCATACTTTATAGAACATATGGCTGAGGCATAGGGAATGACTTCTCATTCTCTTCCTATTTTCTGTCGTGGTCGGGTTTTGAGTCTTTACTCAACTTCACACCTTGCAACACATCCAAGAACTCCATCTTTGACTACTCCATTTTGAACTACTTCAAAATCTTGTCAAGTTATATACTCATTGAAAAATATATCAAGCGTGTTGATCTATCTCTATAGATCTTGATGCTCAATATGTAAGTAGCTTCACCGAGGTCTTTCTTTGAAAAACTCCTTTCAAACACTCCTTTATGCTTTCCAGAAAATTCAACATCATTTCCGATCAACAATATGTCATTCACATATACTTATCAGAAAGGTTGTAGTGGTCCCACTCACTTTCTTGTAATACAGGCTTCACCGCAAGTCTGTATAAAACCATATGCTTTGATCACCTTATCAAAGCATATATTCCAACCCCGAGATGCTTGCACTAGTCCATAGATGGATCGCTGAAGCTTTCACACTTTGTTAGCACCTTTAGGATTGACAAAACCTTCTTGTTGCATCATATACAACTCTTCTTTAAGAAATCCACTAAGGAATGCAGTTATGGCATCCATTTGCCAGATTTCATAAAATGTGGCAATTGCTAACATGATTCATACAGACTTAAGCATCGCTACGAGTGAGAAAATCTCATTGTAGTCAACATCTTGAACTTGTCGGAAACCTTTTGCAACAATTCGAGCTTCGTATATAGTAATACTACTATCAGCGTATGTCTTCCTCTTGAAGATCCATTTATACTCAATGGCTTGCCGATCATTGGGCAAGTCAACCAAAGTCCACACTTTGTTCTCATACATGGATCCCATCTCAGATTTCATGGCATCAAGCCATTTTGCGGAATCTGGGCTCATCATCGCTTCCTCATAGTTCGTAGGTTCGTCATGGTCTAGTAACATGACTTCCAGAAAGGATTACCGTACCACTCTAATGCGGACCATACTCTGGATGACCTATGAGGTTTGGTAGTAACTTGATCTGAAGTTTCATGATCATGATCATTAGCTTCCTCAAAAATTGGCGTATGAATCACTAGAACTGATTTCTGTGATGAACTACTTTCCAATTCGGGAGAAGGTACGATTACCTCATCAAGTTCTACATTCCTCCCACTCACTTCTTTCGAGAGAAACTTCTTCTCTAGAAAGGATCCATTCTTAGCAACGAATATCTTACCTTCGGACCTGTGATAGGAGGTGTACCCAACAGTCTCCTTTGGGTATCCTATGAAGACACATTTATCCTATTTGGGTTCGAGCTTATTAGGTTGAAGATTTTTCACATAAGCATCACAGCCCCAAACTTTAAGAAACGACAACTTAGGTTTCTTGCCAAACCATAGTTCATATGGTGTCGTCTCAATGGATTTAGATGGTGCCCAATTTAACGTGAATGCAGCTGTCTCTAATGCATAACCCCAAAACAATAGTGGTAAATCAGTAAGAGACATCATAGATTGCACCATATCCAATAAAGTACGGTTATGACGTTCGGACACACCATTATGCTGTGGTGTTCCAGGTGGCATGAGTTGTGAAACTTATTCCACTTTGTTTCAAATGAAGACCAAACTCGTAACTCAAATATTCGCCTCTGTGATCAGATCATAGAAACTTTATTTTCTTGTTACGATGATTTTCGACTTCACTCTGAAATTCCTTGAACTTTTCAAATGTTTCAGACTTATGTTTCATTAAGTAGATATACCCATATCTTCTCAAATCATCTATGAAGGTCAGAAAATAATAATACCCTCTGTGAGCCTCTATACTCATCGGACCGTATGCATCGGTATGTATTATTTCCAATAAGTCACTTGCTCGCTCCATTGTTTCGGAGAACGGAGTCTTAGTCATCTTTCCCATGAGGCATGGTTCGCAATCATCAAATGATTCATAATCAAGTGATTCCAAAAGTCCATCCACATGGAGTTTCTTCATGCGCTTTACACCAATATGACCTAAACAGCAGTGCTACAAACATGTAGCACTATCATTATTAACTCTGCATATTTTGGCATCAATATTATGAATATGTGTATCACTGCAATCGAGATTTAGTAAACCATTTACATTGTATGTAAGACCACAGAAGGTTTTATTCATGTAAATAGAATAACAATTATTCTTTTACTTAAATGGATAACTGTATTGCAATAAACATGATCCAATCATATTATGCTCAACGCAAACACCAAATAACATTTATTTTAGGTTCAAAACTAATCCCGAAGGTAAAGGGGGTGTGCGATGGTGATCTTATCAACCTTGGAATCACTTCCAACACACATCGTCACCTCGCCCTCAACTAGTCTCTCTTCATTTTGTAACTCCTGTTTCGAGTTACTAATCACAGAAACCTAACCAGTATCAAATACCCAGGGGCTACTATGAACACTAGTAAAGTACACATCAATAACATGTATATCATATATACTTTTGTTCACTTTGCCATCCTTATTATCCGCCAAGTATTTGGGGCAATTCCCCTTCCAGTGACTATTTCCTTTGCGGTAGAAGCACTCAGTTTTAGTCTTGGGTCTAGCTTTGGGCTTCTTCATGGGAGTGGCAACTTGCTTGCCATTCTTCTTGAAGTTCCCTTTCTTTCCCTTGCCCTTTTACTTGAAACTAGTGGTCTTGTCAACCATCAACACTTGATGCTTTTTCTTGATTTCTACCTTCGCCGATTTCAGCATCGCGAAGAGCTTGGGAATCATTTCCGTTACCCCTTGCATATTATAGTTCATCACGAAGTTATAGTAACTTGGTGATAGTGACTAGAGAACTCTGTCAATCACTATCTTATCTGGAAATTAACTCCCACTTGATTCAAGTGATTGTAGTACTTAAACATTCTAAGCACATGCTCACTAGCTGAGCTATTCTCCTCCATCTTGTAGGCAAAGTACTTTGTCAGAGGTCGCATACCTCTTAACATGAGCATGAGTCTGAAATACCAATTTCCACTCTTGGAACATCTCATATGCTCCATGTCATTCAAAACATTTTTTGAAATCCCGGTTCTAAGCCATAAAGCATGGTGCACTAAACTATCAAGCAGTCATCGTATCGAGCTTGTCAAACATTCATAACGTCTGCATCTTCTCCTGCAATAGTTATGTCACCTAGCGGTGCATCAACATTATAATTCTTCTGTGCAGCAGATCATGGACCAAGTCCGCATCACTACTAGTATCATCTTTCAACATGGTTTTTCTCTAGGAACATATCAAAAATAAACGGGGAGCTACATCGCGAGCTATTGATCTACAACATAGTTAAGCAAATACTATCAGGACTAAGTTCATGATAAATTAAAGTTCAATTAATCACATTACTTAAGAACTCCCACTTAGATAAACATCCCTCTAGTCATCTAAATGATCATGTGATCCAAATCAACTAAACCATGTCCGATCATCACGCGAGATGGAGTAGCTTTCAATGGTGAACATCACTATGTTGATCATATCTACTATATGATTCACGTTCGACCTTTCGGCCTCAGTGTTCCGAGGCCATATCTGCATATGCTAGGCTCGTCAAGTTTAACCCGAGTATTATGCATGTGCAAAACTGGCTTGCACCCATTGTATGTGAACGTAGAGCTTATCACACCCGATCATCACGTGGTGTCTCATCACAAAGAACTGTCGCAACAGTGCATACTCAGGGAGAACACTTATACCTTGAAATTTTAGTAAGGGATCATCTGATAATGCTACCGTCGTACTAAGCAAAATAAGATGCATAAAAGATAAACATCACATGCAATCAAAATATGTGACATGATATGGCCATCATCATCTTGTGCCTTTGATCTCCATCTCCAAAGTACCATCATGATCTCTATCATCACCGGCATAACACCATGATCTCCATCATCTTGATCTTTATCAACCTGTCGTCGCATGGTCATCTCGCCAACTATTGCTTTTGCAACTATTGCTATCACATAGCGATAAAGTAAAGCAATTATATGGCGCTTGCATCTTATGCAATAAAGAGACAACCATAATGTAACATCCCAAAATTATAAATTTTGGAATGTTATATTAAATAGATAGTTATGATTGATTGTGTGAAATTCGAAACTTTTTGAAAGTTAATGAGAGGGAATAAAAGGACTTCCCAAACTTTCATTTTGCATTTATGATCACCGTGAATTCAAATTATTTTCACATACAAAACCCTGGAGAGAAGATGACATGACTTCTTCCATTTAAATAAATGAAAAGGGTTTTTGAAAATATTTGAATTTCTTTTGAAAAAATTTCCAACTCAGAAACATTTGCAACTCAATGATTTCACGAGAGAAGATAAAATGACTTCTTCAAATTATATAAAATATGAGTAGGAAGTTTCAAAGAAACCAAATTTAACGCCCCTTTGAAATCATTTTCAATTTGGAGTTATTTTGGTTTTTGTTCAAATTATTTTTCTCCAAAAATAAAATATATGGAAATTAGGGTAAAATGATTCCCTACATTAGAAAATTAGAGAAAATGGGTTTGAAATTAATTCGGTATTTTTCTAAAATGATTTTATTGAATTTTATTAGAGCAATAGCACTCTTTGATTTATTTGAATTTTTGTAGATTTTATTTGACGCTAGAAAAATGTTCACGTTGTAGGAAATCTTTTTCTAAAAATTTGGATATATTATATGCCTAGGTTCTATTATATTTTATTTTATTTTGCTTTATTTTATTTTTGTTGTGTTTAAAAAAATTCCCCCATCGTCGACTGGGCCGGCCCAGCGCCCGAGCCAGGCCACGGCCCAACGGCCCATCCCGCTCGTCCCCGAGCTCCACTCGGTCTCCCGAGCCAGCACGAGAGCGCCGCCGCCACCGTGACCACCTCCAACTCCCGCCGCCGCCTCCCTTGCCCCCTCCTCCACGCCTCGGAGCCGCCACGTCCGCCTATATAAGCGCCACCCCAGATCCCTCTCCCCTCCTCCTCGCAACGCGCCGCCATCACCTCTCCTCGCCGTTGCCGCTACCGCACATTGCCGCCGATGCCGCGCAGCTGCGCCATTTACGCAGCCACCGCCCCACCTTGCCGCTTGTCTGCTCCACCGACCCGCGCCTTGTCCCGCCGCCGCGTGGAGCCGCCGCCGCCAAACGTCTCTAGAGCCCGATCCGCCATCATTGATGATATGCTACTGCCGCCGCCGGTCTTCACGCTGAAAACCGCCCTGGTCCGGTTTATTCTTTTTAGGTTTTCTTCGGTTTTCTTTTTAGCCGGTTTTATTATTTAGTTAGGTTATTTAACGAGCGTTCGTTCCTTAGCTTCTGGTAGCGAACAATTTCATTCTGTAGGGTTCTGTAGCGAATGTTCGTTCAATAGGATTTTTCTTTTTATTTTAGATTTCGGCCAAGGACCCATCTGTGAATATTTTATTTACAGATTAGCCCTGATTTTTCAAACCCTCGCAACTTTTACATCGTTTGTCCAAATCCGACGAAACCAATGCCCACTTCTTCGTTATGATCTCCTCTATCCAGTAAAACAACTTAAACATGTTTTTGAAAGTTTCAAATTTGATTCAAACAGTTTTGAATTTAAACTTGTTTTTATCATAACTTGAGTTTTATAACTCCGATTTAGTTGATTCTTTTTGCAAAGCGGAGCTCTTGACCTAAACTTTCTGATAAGGCCAAATCCACCTAATTTTGGTACTGTTAGAAATTTTTTTATGTTGCAAGAGTTAATTGCTTGTTTTCGAAGTTTTCCGAGATCTTTTCTTCGATTCTTTTGCTTGATCGCTTATGTGTGGTTACTATTGCATGCTCACGATAGATTGACTAGAGTGTGACGAGTAGAACTATCAGGCGTTACGACTGCGAATCATCTTCATCAACAGTACGAGGCAAGTTCACACTTTGATCATATCCCTTTATTACCTAGTTTTTATGCATTAGTTTCAACCCCTCAAACATCACATGAGTAGGATTTATAACATGTGAGTATTGGGAAGTAGTTGATGAGGTAGGAACCTATTGTCTTGCATTCAACCCCAGGGAGTTACTACGTTATGCTTATACTGCTATGCTATGCTCATAGACGTAGTTTGGTTTGAGTGATTCATGACAGATGTGAGAGTTATTATTAATGGTTAACTTAAGGTGGCTACTTTAATACACCTCTGGGTGGATTGGTTGGGGCACCCTGGAGTACCCAGTGGTTTGCCCAGACACCTGGAGAACCCAGTGCTTGCCCAAGGGGATCCCGGAGTACCCGTGTGATCATCCTATGGAATTCCACCCAGGCTCAAATGGATCATAAGATTATTCATGCTAGAAACTTTCGTGTGCAGCCAAAAGCTATTATGGGCTCTAGCATAGTTGAGTAAGTTGCATGACCTCTTTCAGTGGTGGGCTAGCAGATGTAGGGGAAAGTAGGTGTAACTGTCCACCCAGAGTAAAGAGTTAAGGTTTCTGAAAGACTGCGTCTCGGTCATCCGTTTCTCAAACACCATGTAGTGCGAGAAATCCAATGGAGGAGATCGAGTCTTATGGGGAAAAGTGCGCAAACCTCTGCAGAGTGTAAAAACTAATCATGGTTAGCCGTGTCCCCGGTTATGGATGTGTTCGGTATCTGGTTCTTGGATTATCATGTTGATCTCATCACTTTACTTAATTAATTTGTTGGGTTGTTAACTTTTAATTGGGATTGAGTTGGAGGAACCTTCTCAATAATTTTCAACCAACTTTGTAGTTAAATAAAATATATTCCTTTGTTGTAGGGGAAAATTAGCTTTATGCAAAAAATTAAAATTAGAGCCTCCACCAGCCAAATATGCATGTAGTGATAGCCATTATTCAGCATTGCTCTACAGTGTGAAATTGCCAGTACATTCAATGTACTGTCCAACATGGCTGCAATGTCTCATGTTGCAGGAATCTTATGATGAGTAAGTGATACGTTAGGGTTACGATTTCTACACTCAACTTTGCCGTTGGTGTAGATGGGAATCCACAACCTTGTTGTTACTTCCGCTATTTGGATTGAGGTAATAGTATTTATGTTACTTTATACATGTGATTTACCTCTGTTATAAATCCTCGAGTATTGTGTGTGTCAGCATACCGATCCAGGGATGACACTTAAGCACAGAGACTTGATCCATTCGGGTCGGATCGCTACACATAAGGTTCCTGCCAGTTGCCGATAACTTTAACATAACAGGATCATCTCATACAACAATTTATATCTCATCATGTCTTGACCATATCACATCACAACATACCCTGCAAAAACAAGTTAGACGTCCTCTACTTTGTTGTTGCAAGTTTTACGTGGCTGCTACGGGCTTCTAGCAAGAACCGTTCTTACCTACGCATCAAAACCACAATGATTTTTCGTCAAGTGCGATATTTTAACCTTCAACAAGGACCGGGCGTAGTCAAACTCAATTCAACTAAAGTTGGAGAAACAAACACCCACTAGACACCTGTGTGCGAAGCACGACGGTAGAACAAGTCTCATGAACATGCTCATGTAATGTCGGTCTCGGCCGCTTCATCCAACAATACCACCGAATCAAAGTGTGACATACTGGTAAGCAGTATGACTATCATCGCCCACAAATCCTTGTGTTCTACTCGTGCATATAACATCTACGCATAGACCTGGCTTGGATGCCACTGTTGGGGAACGCAGTATTTCAAAAAAATCCTACGATCATGCAAGATATATCTTGGAGATGCATAGAAATGAGAGGGAAGAGTGTGTCTACATACCCTCGTGGACCGAAAGCGGAAGCGTTAAGTAACGCGGTTGATGTAGTCGAACGTCTTCGCAATCCAACCGATCAAGTACCGAACACACGGCACCTCTGCGATCTGCACAAGTTCAGGTCGGTGACGTCCCTCGTACTCTTGATCCAGTTGAGGCCGAGGGTGAGTTCCATCAGCACGATGGCGTGTTGACGATGATGATGAAGTTACCGACGCAGGGCTTCGCCTAAGCACTACGACAATATGACCGAGGTGTAAAACTGTAGAGGGGGCACCGCACATGGCTAAAGATCAACTTGTGTGTCTATGTGGTGCCCCCCTCCCCTGTATATAAAGGAGTGGAGGAGGGGGTCGACCGGACTCCTATGGCGCGCCCCAAGGGGGGAATCCTACTCCTACTAGGAGTAGGTCCCCCCCCCCTTTCCTAGTCCAACTAGGAGGGGGAAGGATGGGAAGAGGGAGAGAAAGGAAAGGGGGGGGCAGCCCCCCTCCCAATTCAGATTGGGCTTGGGGGGGCACCCCACCTCTTTATCGCCTCCTCCTCTCTTTCACTAAAGCCCATGTAGGCCCATTAAGCCCCCGGGGGGTTCCGGTAACCCCCCGGTACTCCACAAAATGCCCGAACTAATCCGAAACCTTTCCGGTGTCCAAAATAACCTTCCAATATATCAATCTTTACGTCTCAACCATTTCGAGACTCCTCATCATGTCTGTGATCACATACGGGACACCGAACCACCTTCGGTACATCAAATCACATAACTCATAATACAAATCGTCATCGAACGTTAAGCGTGCGGACCCTACGGGTTCGAGAACTATGTAGACATGACCAAGACACATCTTCGGTCAATAACCAATAGTGGAACCTGGATGCTCATATTGGCTCCTACATATTCTACAAAGATCTTTATCGGTCAAACCGCATAACAACATGCGATGTTCCCTTTGTCATCGGTATGTTACTTGCTCGAGATTCGATCGTCGGTATCCTCATACCTAGTTCAATCTCGTTACCGGCTAGTCTATTTACTCGTTCCGTAATGCATCATCCCTTAACTAACTCTTTAGTCACATTACTTGCAAGGCTTATAGTGATGAGCATTACCGAGAGGGCCCAGAGATACCTCTCCGACAATCGGAGTGACAAATCCTAATCTCAATCTATGCCAACTCAACAAACACCATCAGAGACACCTGTAGAGCATCTTTATAATCACCCAGTTACGTTGTGACGCTTGATATCACACTAATTGTTCCTCCGGTATTCGGGAGTTGCATAATCTCATAGTCATAGGAACATGTATAAGTCATGAAGAAAGCAATAGCAACAAACTAAACGATTATAGTGCTAAGCTAACGGATGGGTCTTGTCCATCACATCATTCTCCAATGATGTGATCTCGTTCATAAAAGGACAACACATGTCTATGGCTAGGAAACTTAACCATCTTTGATTAACAAGCTAGTCAAGTAGAGGCACACTAGGGACACTCTATTTGTCTATGTATTCACACATGTATCAAGTTTCTAGTTAATACAATTCTAGCATGAATAATAAACATTTATCATGATATAAGGAAATATAAATAACAACTTTATTATTGCCTCTAGGGCATATTTCCTTCACTTTTACCACACGGTATGGGCTATATGTGTACACGGTCATGTCTTTCGGTTTGACTAACGCCCCTGCCTACTTTATGAGTATGATGAATAAGGTGTTCATGGAGTTCTTGGATAAGTTTGTTGTGGTGTTCATTGATGATATATTGGTGTACTCAAAGAATGAAGAAGAACACAAGGAACATTTGCACTTTGTTGGGGATATGACTATTGGGTATGACCCGCCCAGGAGGGGCCGGGTTATCCCAATGACGGTTCATCTAAACAAAGCCCATGAGCATGTGAAGGTGGCGGTTCATGAAGTAGGCATGTTAAGGGGCCCAAACCAAGAGGCGGCTTAGGGCCCGTGAGTATAAACCGCCATGTATATGTAACTTGTATTATAAGGCATGTAAGATAAATCACCGAGCTGGACACGTTTGTATGAGCCGGCCGGGACTCTGCAGGCCGCAGGACATCGACCACTGTATATAAGGGGATGACCCGGCAACGGTTTAGGGCATGGAACAACACATCAAAAGCCAGGCAAAGCGTATTTGCTCCCTGGTAATCAAAACCCTAGCAATATCACCTCAAACTGTAGTAGGCTTTCACCTTCACCGCAAGGGGCCGAACCAGTATAAACTCTCTGTGTCCTTTGTCCTATTTAACCCCTTTAAGCTAACCTCGTCACAATGGATCCACAACTAAGCCCTTCTATAAGGACATCTGCCGTGACAATTCCACGACAGTTGGTGCCCATCGTGGGGCCAGCGCACGGTGGTTTTGAGTTCTTAAAGGGCAGCTTTGAAGGGCTCAAGGGATATGCTGTGGGCCGGATGACCAAGAGTCGTCGTGGCAAACTCTACATTGATGATGCAGGCTGGGGCCCCGAGGCCGGCTCAATTGAGTACGGGTACCGGGTCCCCTACGGCGGAATCCACGTCTTCATCGGCAAGATCGGCGAACCGGGCCCTGAGCCGGACATATGCACCGACATCATCAAGACGGCTCAGCGTGCACGACCCGCCCGGGTTCAACCCGCCATAAAGCGTGTCTTCGTTGGATTCACCCATGGGGATGAGTTGGAAGGCTCTATGTCTGGCGGTGAGACGGCCATCTACTCTGATGATGAGTCTTCCACGGGCGAGACCAACTCAATGTATCAGCTACAAGACGGGTGGCTTGGGGGCTGTTCCGATGGCGACAGTATTCCGGACCCCCGTGAGCCGCCGAACAGGGTGGCGATCTTCATGGCTAGCACCCAACCGGTTCTTGGTTCAACAGCCGCCGCGGCTATGACTTCTAGTGAAACAGCGGTAACAACAGCTGGGGCTGGCGGTTCAGCGCGCCTGCCGGCTCAGGTTTTAACAGATCTATTGGATGCTCTGGCGACTCTGATGGATATTGAGGTAACCCCAGACAACCAGGAGCAGCACAAGGTAGAAGTAGCTAAGTTGCGTGATGAGATAGCGCAAGCCAAGGTGGAATTAGCAGCAGAAAACGCCAGGATGGCTGCAGAGCGGGCCGATTTAAGTGCCCAAGCACAGCGGACTAAAGAAGATTCATCCCGGCTCACGGTGGATCAGAACGCGTCAAACGAAGTTTTGAGGAGAAAATACCGGAGTCGTCTGCCCTCATGTCAGGACCCCGATCCTAAGTCACACCGATCTAGCATGTAACACATCATATCACTTTGCGGCCTCACGCACGGTATTCCCACGGGTGCCACCTTACCTGGCCCAGGACCGTTTGCGCCTTTTGGCTCACGTATATGATAGTGTCGCTAGCATCCATATGCCAAAGAACCCGGGCCGACATGACTAGTCGTGAACCCAAAGTGGCACTAACTTACAGGGACAAGCATACATGAACCAACATCGAACGTGTCAGTCATCAGTGTGTGCATCCGGGCTGTAGCAACTAGGCTAACAGGACTCCGGGAACCCGGGCTGTAGCAGGCTAGCAGGACTCCGGAAGTCACTGCGTGACATTTCCTGAAGGGATAGACACAGGAACGAAGTGGATCACATGCCGGCCAGTCTAAGTGTTCCGGAGCAGTAGCAACTGGGCTAGCAGGACTCCGGTAAATCGGGCTGTAGCAGACTAGCATGGCTCAGTGGAAGCACTAGACTACATTTCCACATAAGAGAGGCTACTAAGGATAGACAACTAGGTTGTCGGATCCCACACATACCAAGCATTTCAATCATACACACAATATGCTCGATATGTGCAAATACAACATGGCATCACAACATGACTCTACAACTCAAGTATTTATTCAATAGGCTCCGAGGAGCGAGATATTACAAACATGGGTCTCATGACCCAACATTCAGAGCATACAAGTCAAAGCACATGTGGAAGCTTAACATGTCTGAGTACAGACATCTACAAATAAAAGGCTGAGAAGCCTGACTATCTACCAGATCCTGCCGAGGGCACAAGATCGTGGCTGAGGTATCAAGCCAAACGTCGAAGTCCACACGGAACTACAAGCGAGACTGAAGTCTCTCTGCACATAAATTAAGCAAACGTGAGTACAAATGGACCCAGCAAGACTTACATCAGAACTAGCTACATATGCATCAGTATCAACAAAGGGGGTGGTGGAGTTTAACTGCAGCAATCCAGCTTTGACTCGGTGGCTATCCTAAACTAGGACTGCATGTAACTCTTTTGAGGTGGCGCACACGAGTCCACATATTCACCAATCAATACACCACTATGGATCTGCCCCCGTCTCCCTATGAGAATGCCATCCATAGCACTCACGCTTATCTTGCGCATTTTAGAGTATCCACTTTCACTTGTCTATGAACTATACAGGCAACCCAGAAGTCCTTCACCGCGGACACGGCTATTCGAATAGATGATGTTAACCCTGTAGGGGTGTACTTCTTCACACACACTCTCGCCACTTACCACCATGTACATGTCATGTATCTCGGCAACCTTCAAGCGGAGGCCTGGCGAGGGAGTCGGCCACGACTTGACTAACCACACAAGTCTCTAGTCTAGGTTTATCGCCTATTCGGGTTCCATCCGCGAGGAGATCCGGCCGGGGTTTCGCTCACAGCCCCAAACGATGTGTGCAAGGTTCCCGAGACACCAAACAGGCGCCCGGTACACCGTGCCATGGTGTATCTACCGCATCATAGCCCACCCCTAGGGTCAGCACTACGCACGGCCTCCAGCACATATCCTACAAACACCAGAAACTAGTTGCAACTCCTGGACAGAGATCAAGGCGATTAATAAGTCGAGAGAGTCAATTAAGGATCCCAATGTGTGGTAGTAGTTGTTCATGGATCACAAACACAGAACTTAGTTCCTAAGGACGTTTTCAATGAGACAACCCACCATGTACTCCTACATGGCCTCTCACCGCTACCTTTACTAAATCGTGTTCACACACTTAGCTCACACACAGTAGGACATGTTCATCACCATTCCAATTCATTCCCGATGAATCAGACCCGACTCAACTCTAAGTAGTAGCAGGCATGACAAACAAGCATGAATGAGTAGGCACATCAGAGCTCAAACAACTCCTACTCATGCTAGTGGGTTTCATCTATTTACTATGGCAATGACAGGTCATGTAGAGGAAAAGGGGTTCAGCTACTGCAGCATGTAACAGTTGAATCGATGTTGTCCTAATGCAGTAAAAGAGAGCAGGAGCAAGAGAGTGGGATTGTATCAGAATGAGCAAGGGGGTTTTGCTTGCCTAGCACTTCTGAAGATAGTATAACTCTTCATCGGTGTCATCAAACTCATCGTCAAAACCACGTCTACTGAGAGGGGACAAACACCGGCAACAGAGAAAGAACACAATCAATGCAATGCGACAATATGATGCATGATCATGACATGGCAATATGATTTGATTTGAGCTAATGCGTCTAGCAACCAGATTAAATGATGTTGGTTTGAATCAAAGATTCAAATGTCATTTATTTCATTTGCCCTAAACAGTAGTCATAAGTTATTCTAACATGCATGCAAAAGGTACTGATGGATAGATTGGATTTTTATGATAATTTTTCATATATAAATTATTTCATTTGGAGTTACGGTTGATTTTTTTCTATGATTTTTAGAAGTTTAAACAATTTTATGGATTTTATAATTCATTTCTGAAATTTAAAATCGCTAGAAAATGATTATGAGGTCAGCATGACGTAAGCCTGGCGTCAGCAGGTCAACTGGGCTGCCCCTGGTCAAACCTGACCAGTGGGACCAACTGGTCAGTGACTAACCTGAGTTAGTTAGTGCTAAGTTAAATACTAACCTGAGTTAGTTAGAGCCTGGGCCCACATGTCAGTGGCTCATCTAGTTAACTAGCTTAATTAACATCAATTAAATCTAACACTCATTAAGTAGGGGCCTGGCCCACTTGTCGGTGACCCAGGGGAGGTCAAACCCCTGGTCAGCGGGGTCAAACCCGCCGGACCTGGTCCACGGCTCGTCGCCGGTGAAGCACGAGACGGCGGAGGTGCTCGGGTTTTGCCCAGGGTTGACCAAATCGATTGTGGTTTGGTCCTACGCGTAGCTGGGGCTCGCACGCATCTAGTAGGGCAAGCGGGAGGCGCTAGGGTAGAGCGGGCTCGCCGGAGTCGAGCTCATGGCGGTGGCCGGAGTTCGGTTGCGCGTGGGATCACGTTTTAGTGCGTAGAAGAAAGGGGCAATAGGCTAGGAGGGCGCTATGCATTGCGGGGAGTAGGTTGGACACTCCGGGGTGACCATTTGGTCACCGGAGCATCGTCGACGGCGAGCTCAGGCGACGGTGCATTTTGGTCATCAAGGGGGCGACGGCTACGGCGATTAAACGAAGCAGGGAAGAGGGGGAAGCGGTGGCGGAGCTCACAGCGGTGCCGTAGGGATGGTTAGCGGGCTCGGGGACGTCCTCTGTTCGGCGGATCAACGATGATGGTGGCTGGAGCCCGAGGTGGAATACGACGGTGATGTCGACATTACTGGCCTCCCAGGGTCACGTGCTTTGGCGTGCGGCTCTACGACATCGAGGCGGAGCTCGTGGGGGTGTTGGCCGGGCGTGGGGATGCTGGTGGCCACAGTAACGACGAGCGGCGACGACAGCTCTGCTCGGCTTTGGGAGAGAGAGCGAGAGAGGGGAGGCAGGGAGAGAGGGGAGCGCTCGAGGGGGTCCATGGGTCTGTGTGGCAATGCCAGAGGCGTCCAAGGCGTCGAGGCAGCGGCGCGAAGCAGGAGGTGGCTCGGTGCGTGGCCAGCGTGCGACGAGCACGCGCCCGTCCTCTTGGCAGAGGAGGAAGACGACCGGGGAGGAGGCGGTGGTGGGCTGGGCCGGCCAGCTACAGTGCTGGGCAGGTTGGTGGGCTGCACAGGTGAGGTCAGGTAAGATTCTCTCTCTCTTTTATTTTTCTGTTATTTTGTTTTGATTTAGTTTGGAAACTAAACCATTTTAAAACTTTCTGTAAATTTTTATGTGAGCTCAGAGAGCTAGCCCAAGGTCACATGCAAACTTACAAAATATTTGAACATTATTTCTTATATACCAGAAATAATTCCAACCCAAATATGTTATTGATTTATATCAAAGGCCCAAAATAAATTATTTATGTGACTCCAAAAATATTGGTTTGAATTTCACCTCATGCCAATATTTTCACAGAATAACACGAACATTTTCTTGGACTCATTTGATGAGATTTAAATGTTGGTTATTTTTAGAGGTTTTCTGAGGCTTTTGAAAATTCATCAATTCAAATTTCATTTGAATTTAAACATGATGCTCACATGGAAGCTAGCATAGGTCAGACCAGAATTAGGGATGTGACAACTCACCCCCACTAAACAAGAATCTCGTCCTGAGATTCAAGCATAGGGTAAGAAGAAGGGGGGACGTAGACTAACACAATCTTCACGATCCAGGTTGCACTTCGTAAGAACGTTGATTCGTCACCATCTTTGTCTCGACATCTTGCTTCGGAAACTTCAACCAACGCGACAACGAGAGAGAAAAAAGGAAAACTCTAGAAGAATCGATCTTCTCGAGGATCGAACAATTCAGGATCAACTCGGGATGAGATGTAGAAACATCTCTTGAGCTGACAGACAAAACATATATGAGGAGCGATGGGAAGAAGCAGATGACGAAGGTTCAAATTGGTAGGAAACAATTCCATGCTTAGGATAGGAAGGTGAATGGTTTCAAGATAGTGATGAAATAATTGCCATGATTCCATTACGGGACACCTCGGGGGAGGTGACTCGTAGAATTATTCCCTTAATTAGCAAAAAGAATTACTTTTGATACAGAGATCATTGAAACTCTCTATACTAGCCTAAGGCAATCACAATCAATCATTTGAAGGAGTTCGAAAGATTGGCATACTCAGACTAGAATGGATGATGTAGACTACCTTGTTAAAGACAACGCAATGGATGATTTTGCTTATCATCGGAAATGGATGGGACCCATGGTATGTCCACTTTTGAAGATGATCTTGGACAACAACTGCTGAAAAGGGCAGCCCATGGGAAATTGGCACAATGGCGGTGCAAGCTGGGAACAAAATGCAACTGTTGGGAATGTTCTAACCATCATATCTGCCTGAGATTCAGATCCGATTGGTGATAGGATACTTCAGACTCAGCATGTCTAAAAAGAAAGTTTGCAACACAAACCGACGAGATGGCGTTGCGAGATTCTCAGGAAATGGACTACGATAGCAAGCTCCAAAACATGAGTTGGTTCTGCTACATACATGTGAGCATGTTGTCCAAGACAAGCATGACCACATAGTAGTCTTATAATAAAACACTATCGAGTTTAGGTGGGGAACCATCATCAAGGATTTCGAAGTCTTTACGCAAGTCCATGGATTAGATCCCAAGCATAGACTTCTTTTCCTTGAACAAGTCAATCAGTGGCTTGGTGTGCTAGGGATTCATATAGAATGAAGGTTGCAAGTCTCCAGACCACAGAATACTTTGCACATGTGCATGACTGACTTCGGATGATTCCAGAGGAAGCAAGACAAACTTTCTCAAATTCATGGCGGCAACTTGCACCTAATGCACATGAACTTGGAGAAAATCACTTCTTACACCAAGCATATACTTCATGAATGGGACATGAAGATAATGCTTACAAAAGTTTCCAACACTAACTTTAATGTTCAACATAATCATGGAGATGATAAATATGCTGCTGATGGGCTCAACAACAATTCATCGAGATTTCCATATAGATGGAATCCCATAACTATGTGAGCAAAGTGATAGCATTAGTCAGACCAAAAGATATAATGATGTATGCTCGAGGGATCAACCATGAGTAAGACAACATTACGAACATCGTTGGTTCTGATTTGATTTGATGATAGCCCATACTCAAATCAAAGATTGGGTAAGACAATAGGTCCAACAACTAATCACGAGGACCAATTGATGAAGATATCATCTTTCTTCAACACACACACAGAAGATATCCCTTAGAGATGAACTAAGTTAAGCAAAGATTTTACCTTCCAACTCTCCAAGTTGTTGTCTAGCTCAACCAACTAGCTCAGGGATATCCAACACAGATTCTTGGAGAAGGGGTGATTTATAAGAAAACCAACTTGATCACGAACTCAACATAGCGGTCAGGTGACAACCAGGTAATACTTCCGAGAAGATCTTCTAAAAATCACGAACCACCAATATGTCACTAAGCTCGAGAACAATCTTGCTTCTCAGGCAAGACGATATGATCAAATAAGTAAGGCTTGTACTATCCTAACTCATTGATCGAAAAGTGCACTGGAAATAAGGCTAGGTAGCACGATCAACCTTAGGGCAATGATTCAAAAATCAACACGCTAAGAATGAGGTTATTGTCCATTTGACTACCAAGCAACGGAGTTGCTAGGAGTATAGATTTCACGCATCATGATTTCTGTAAAGAATGCTGCAACATCCATACTTCCCTAGCTCCAAAAATTATGAAAGAAAATTCCCGCTGTAGTAAATTTATCAGAGCTTAATATTCAAAAGGTTTCAACATTTTATCACATTCTGACTTTTCTAGGGAATTATTGCAACAGCGGTAAACTTTCTGTTTTCAAACAGCAACATGTGGACTTCTAAAATAGGCATGGTAAAGGCTATCAATGCCACTTTTATTGAAATAAAAGATGAAAAACATTGTTCTAAATAACATCAAGCAAATCCTAACAAAATAAATTGACGCTCCAAGCAAAACACATATCATGTGGTAAATAAAAATATAGCTCCAAGTAAAGTTACCGATGAACAAAGACGAAAGAGGGGATGCCTTCCGGGGCATCCCCAAGCTTAGTCTCTTGGCTATCCTTGAATATTACCTTGGGGTGCCTCGGGCATCCCCAATCTTAGGCTCTTGCCACTCCTTATTCCATAGTCCATCAAATCTTTACCCAAAACTTGAAAACTTCACAACACAAAACTTAACAGAAAACTCGTAAGCTCCGTTAGTATAAGAAAATAAATCACCACTTCAAGGTACTGTAATGAACTCATTCTTTATTTATATTGGTGTTAAACCTACTGTATTCCAACTTCTCTATGGTTTATAAACTCTTTTACTAGCCATAGATTCATCAAAATAAGTAAACAACACATGAAAAACAGAATCTGTCAAAAACAGAACAGTCTGTAGTAATCTAGATCAAACATATACTTCTGGAACTCATAAAATTCTCAAATAAATTGCTGGACCTGAGTAATTTGTCTATTAACCATCTGCAAAAAAGAATTAACTAAATAGAACTCTCCAAATAAAAATGTCAGCAGTTCTCGTGAGCGCTAAAGTTTCTGTTTTTTACAGCATGATCAACAAGACTTTCCCAAAGTCTTCCCAAAGGTTCTACTTGGCACAAACACTAATTAAAAGCATAAAACCACATCTAAACAGAGTATAGATGAATTATTTATTACTAAGCAGGAACAACAAGCAAGGAACTAAAATAAAATTGGGTTGCCTCCCAACAAGCGCTATCATTTAACGCCCCTAGCTAGGCATGATAATGACAATGATGCTCACATAAAGGATAAGAATTGTAACATAAAGAGAACATCATGAAGAATATTACTAGCACATTTAAGTCTAACCCACTTCCTATGCATAGGGATTTTGTGAGCAAACAACTTGTGGGAACAAGAATCATCTTGCATAGGAAGGTAAAACAAGCATAACTTCAAAGTTTTAAGCACATAGAGAGGAAACTTGATATTATTGCAATTCCTACAAGCATATGTTCCTCCCTCATAATAATTTTCAGTAGCATCATGAATGAATTCAACAATATAACCAGCACCTAAAGCATTCTTTTCATGATCTACAAGCATGCAAAATTTACTACTCTCCACATAAGCAAAATTCTTCTCCTGAATAGTAGTGGGAGCAAACTCAACAAAGTAACTATCATATGATTGAAAATTAAGATCAAGATGACAAGTTTCATGGTTATTATTGTTCTTTAAAGCATACGTGTCATCACAATAATCATCATAGATAGGAGGCATGCTTTCATCATAATAAATTTGCACATCAAAGCTTGGGGGATAAAAAATATCATCTTCATCAAACATAGCTTCCCCAAGCTTGTGGCTTTGCATATCATTAGCATCGCGGATATTCAAGGAATTCATACTAACAACATTGCAATCATGCTCATCATTCAAATATTTAGTGCCAAACATTTTATAGATTTCTTCTTCTAGCACTTGAGCACAATTATCCTTTCCATCATACTCACGAAAGATATTAAAAAGGTGAAGCGTATGAGACAAACTCAATTCCATTTTTTTATAGTTTTCTTTTATAAACTAAACTAGTGATAAAACAAGAAATTAAAAGACTCGATTGCAAGATCTAAAGATATACCTTCAAGCACTCACCTCCCCGACAACGGCGCCAGAAAAGAGCTTAGTTGACGGGGTGTGTTAGTGTCGCTTTCCTTGCCTCCCCGGCAACGGCGCCAGAAAAGAGCTTGATGTCTACTACACAACCTTCTTCTTGTAGATGTTGTTGGGCCTCCAAGTGCGGAGGTTTGTAGGACAGTAGCAAATTTCCCCCAAGTGGATGACCTAAGGTTTATCAATCCGTAGGAGGCGTAGGATGAAGATGGTCTCTCTCAAGCAACCCTGCAACCAAATAACAAAGAGTCTCTTGGGTCCCCAACACACCCAATACAATGGTAAATTGTATAGGTGCACTAGTTCGGCGAAGAGATGGTGATACAAGCGGTATATGGATGGTAGATAAAGGTATTTGTAATCTGAAATTATAAAAACAGCAAGATAACTAATGATAAAAGTGAGCGCAAACGGTATTGCAATGCTAGGAAATAAGGCCTAGGGTTCATACTTTCGCTAGTGTAAGTTCCCACAACAATACTAACATAATTGGATCACATAACTATCCCTCAACATGCAACAAAGAGTCACTCCAAAGTCACTAATAGCGGAGAACAAACGAAGAGATTATGGTAGGGTACGAAACCACCTCAAAGTTATTCTTTCCAATCAATCTGTTGGGCTATTCCTATAAGTGTCACAAGCAGCCCTAGAGTTCGTACTAGAATAACACCTTAAGACACAAATCAACCAAAACCCTAATGTCACCTAGATACTCCAATGTCACCTCAAGTATCCGTTGGTATGATTATACGATATCCATCACACAATCTCAGATTCATCTATTCAACCAACACAAAGGACCTCAAAGAGTGCCCCAAAGTTTCTACCGGAGAATCACGACGAAAACGTGTGCCAACCCCTATGCATAGGTTCATGAACCCGCAAGTTGGTCACCAAAACATACATCAAGTGGCACATGGTATCCCATTGTCACCACAGATATCCACGGCAAGACATACATCAAGTGTTCCCAAGTCTTTAAAGACTCAATCCGATAAGATTACTTCAAAGGGGAAACTCGATTCATTACAAGAGAGAAGAGGGGGAGGAGAAACATAAGATCAAACTATAATAGCAAAGCTCGCGATACATCAAGATCGTGCCAAATCAAGAACACAAGAGAGAGAGAGAGATCAAACACATAGCTACTGGTACATACCGTCAGCCCCGAGGGAGAACTACTCCCTCCTCGTCATGGAGAGCACCAGGATGATGAAGATGGCCACCGGTGAGGGTTCCCCCCTCCAGCAGGGTGCGGGAACAGGGTCCCGATTGACTTTTGGTGGCTACGGAGGCTTCTGGCGGCGGAACTCCCGATCTATGTTGCGTTCTGGAAGTTTTAGGGTACGGTGATATATATGGGTGCAGGAAGTACGTCGGAGGAGCCACGTGGGGCCCACGAGGCAGGGGGCGCACCCTAGGGGGGTGGGCACGCCCCCCACCCTCGTGGGCAGCCCGTGTCTCCCCTGACGTGCACTCCAAGTTCCCTGGGTTGCTTTCCTTCCAAAAATAACTTCTCCAGTTGATTTCGTTCCGTTTCGGCTCCGTTTGATATTCCTTTTCTTTGAAACACTGAAATAGGCATAAAACAGAAAATCTGGGCTGGGCCTCCGGTTAATAGGTTAGTCCCAAAAGTAATATAAAAGTGGATAATAAAGCCCAATATTGCCCAAAACAGTAGATAATATAGCATGGAGCAATCAAAAATTATAGATACGTTGGAGACGTATCACGGTGTCATCTCAACGGATTTTTAGATGGTGCCCTATTTAACGTGAATGTAGTTGTCTCTAATGCATAACCCCCAAAATGATAGTGGTAAATTGTTAAGAGACATCATAGATCACACCATATCTAATAAAATACGGTTACGACATATGGACACACCATTACGCTGTGGTGTTCCAGGTGGTGTGAGTTGGGAAACTATTCCACATTGTTTCAAATGAAGGCCAAACTCGTAACTCAAATATTTGCCTCCGTGATCATATCGTAGAAACTTTATTTTCTTGTTACGATGATTCTCAACTTCACTCTGAAATTCTTTGAAGTTTTCAAATGTTTCAGACTTGTGTTTCATTAAGTAGATATACCCAAATCTACTCAAATCATCTGTGAAGGTTAGAAAATAACGATACCTGTTGCGAGCCTCAACAATCATCGGACCGCATACATTGGTAAGTATTATTTCCAATAAGTCAGTGGCTCGCTCCATTGTTCCGGAGAATGGATACTTAGTCATCTTGCCCATGAGGCATGGTTCGCAAGCATCAAGTGATTCCTAATCAAGTGATTCCAAAAGCCCACCAGCATGGAGTTTCTTCATGCACTTTACACCAATATGACCTAAATGGCAGTGCCACAAGTAAGTTGCACTATCATTATTAACCTTGCATCTTTTGGCTTCAATATTATGAATATGTGTATCACTACAATCGAGATTCAATAAACCATTCACCTTGGGTGTATGACCACAGAAGGTTTTATTCATGTAAATAGAATAACAATTATTCTTTGACTTAAATGAATAATCGTATTACAATAAACATGATCCAATCATATTATGCTCAACACAAACACCAAATAACATTTATTTTAGGTTCTGTTGGGTAACGTAGCATAAATTCAAAATTTTCCTACGTGTCACCAAGATCTATCAACGGAGTCATCTAGCAACGAGGGAGGAGTGGATCTACATACCGTTGTAGATCGCGCGCGGAAGCGTTCAAGAGAACGGGGTTGATGGAGTCGTACTCGTCGTGATCCAAATCACCGATGATCCTAGCGCCGAACGGACGGCACCTCCGCGTTCAACACACGTACGGAGCAGCGACGTCTCCTCCTTCTTGATCCAGCAAGGGGGAAGGATAGGTTGATGGAGATCCAGCAGCACGACGGCGTGGTGGTGGAAGTAGCGGGATTCCAACAGGGCTTCGCCAAGCGCTGTGGGAGGAGGAAGATGTGTCATGGGAGGGAGAGGGAGGCGCCAGGGCTCGGGGTGGTGCTGCCCTCCCTTCCCCCCACTATATATAGGGCCAAGGGAGAGGGGGGGGGGCACAGCCTTGGCCCTTCCTCCAAGGAAGGGTGCGGCCAGGGAGGAGTCCCTCCTCCCCAAGGCACCTCGGAGGTGCCTTCCCCCTTTAGGACTCTTCCTTTCCCTCTTCTCTTGGCGCATGGGCCTCTTGGGGCTGGTTCCCTTGGCCCATATAGGCCAAGGCGCACCCCCTACAGCCCATGTGGCCCCCAGGGCAGGTGGCCCCACCCGGTGGACCCCCGGGACCCTTCCGGTGGTCCTGGTACAATACCGGTGACCCCGAAACTTGCCCCGATGGCTGAAATAGGACTTCCCATATATAAATCTTTACCTCCGGACCATTCCGGAACTCCTCTTGATGTCCGGGATCTCATCCGGGACTCCGAACAACTTTCGGGTTACCGCATACTAATATCTCTATAACCCTAGCGTCACCGAACCTTAAGTGTGTAGACCCTGCGGGTTCGGGAGACATGCAGACATGACCGAGATGACTCTCCGGTCAATAACCAACAGCGGGATCTGGATACCCATGTTGGCTCCCACATGTTCCACGATGATCTCATCGGATGCACCATGATGTCAAGGACTTAATCAATCCCGTATACAATTCCCTTTGTCTAGCGGTACAATACTTGCCCGAGATTCGATCGTCGGTATCCCGATACCTTGTTCAATCTCGTTACCGGCAAGTCTCTTTACTCGTTTCATAACACATCATCCCGTGATCAACTCCTTGATCACATTGTGCACATTATGATGATGTCCTACCAAGTGGGCCCAGAGATACCTCTCCGTTTACACAGAGTGACAAATCCCAGTCTCGATTCGTGCCAACCCAACAGACACTTTCGGAGATACCTGTAGTGTACCTTTATAGTCACCCAGTTACGTTGTGACGTTTGGCACACCCAAAGCACTCCTACGGTATCCGGGAGTTGCACAATCTCATGGTCTAAGGAAATGATACTTGACATTAGAAAAGCTTTAGCATACGAACTACATGATCTTGTGCTAGGCTTAGGATTGGGTCTTTGTCCATCATATCATTCTCCTAATGATGTGATCCCGTTATCAATGACATCCAATGTCCATGGTCAGGAAACCGTAACCATCTATTGATCAACGAGCTAGTCAACTAGAGGCTTACTAGGGACATGGTATTGTCTATGTATCCACACATGTATCTGAGTTTCCTATCAATACAATTCTAGCATGGATAATAAACGATTATCATGAACAAGGAAATATAATAATAACTAATTTATTATCGCCTCTAGGGCATATTTCCAACAGTCTCCCACTTGCACTAGAGTCAATAATCCAGTTCACATCGATATGTGATTAACACTCAAGGTCACATCCCCATGTGACTAACACCCAAAGAGTTTACTAGAGTCAATAATCTAGTTCACATTACCATGTGATTAACACTCGATGAGTTCTGGGTTTGAACATGTTATGCTTGTGAGAGATGTTATAGTCCACGGGTCTGAATCTTTCAGATCCGTATGTACTTCGCAAATCTCTATGTCATCTTGTAGATGCAGCTACTACGCTATATTTGGAGCCATTTCAAATAACTGTTCTACTTGGAGCTATTCTAAATTGTTGCTCCATTATACGTATCCGGTATCTCTACCTAGAGCTATCCGGATAGGTGTTAAGCTTGCATCGACGTAACTCTTTACTCGAACTCTTTATCACCTCCATAACCGAGAAACATATCCTCATTCCTCTAAGGATAATTTAGACCGCTATCTGGTGATCTACTCCTAGATTACCTTTGTACCCTCTTGCCAGATATGTGGCAAGGAACACATCAGGTGTGGTACTCAGCATGGCATACCGTATAGAGCCTATGACAAAAGCATAGGGGACGACCTTCGTCCTTCCTCTTTCTTCTGCCGTGGTCGAGCTTTAAGTCTTAACTTCATACCTTACAACTCAGGTAAGAACTCCTTCTTTGGTTGATCCATCTTGAACACCTTCAAGATCATGTCAAGGTATGTGCTCATTTGAAAGTACCATTAAGCGTTTTGATCTATCCTTTATAGATCTTGATGCTCAATGTTCAAGTAGCTTAATCCAGGCTTTCCATTGAAAAACACTTTCCAAATAACCCTATATGCTTTCCAGAAATTCTACGTCATTTCTGATCAACAATATGTCAACATATATTTATCAGAAATTCTATAGTGCTCCCATTCACTTCTTTGGAAATACAAGTTTCTCATAAACTTTGTATACACCCAAAATCTTTGATCATCTCATCAAAGCATACATTCCAACTCCGAGATGCTTACTCCAGTCCCTAGAAGGATTGCTGGAGCTTTGCATACTTATTAGCATCTTTCAGGATTGACAAAAACCTTCCGGTTTGTATCACATACAACCTTTCCTCAAAAAAACGTCGAGGAAACAATGTTTTTGACATCCTATCTGCAAGATTTCATAAATAATGCAGTAATCGCTAATATAATTCCAACAGACTCTTAGCATCGCTACGAGTGAGAAAGTCTCATCATAGTCAACTCCTTGAACTTGTCGGAAAACATCTTAACGACAAGTCGAGCTTTCTTAATGGTGACATTTACCATCATTGTCCGTCTTCCTTTTTAAAATCCATCTGTACTCAATAGCATTACGACCATCGAGCCGTTCTGCCAAAGTCTACACTTTGTTTTCATACATGGATCCTCTCTTGGATTTTATGGCCTCGAGCCATTTATTGGAATCCGGGCCCACCATCGCTTATCCATAGCTCGTAGGTTCATTGTTGTCTAGCAACATGACTTCCAAGATAGGATTACGTACCACTCTGAAGTAGTACGCATCCTTGTCATCCTACGAGGTTTGGTAGTGACTTGATCTGAAGTTTCATGATCACTATCATAAGCTTCCACTTCAATTGGTGTAGGTGCCACAGGAACAACTCCTGTGCCCTGCCACACACTAGTTGAAGAGACGGTTCAATAACCTCATCAAGTCTCCACCATCCTCCCACTCAATTCTTTCGAGAGAAACTTTTCCTCGAGAAAGGACCCGATTCTAGAAACAATCCCTTATTGCTTTCGGATCTGAGACAGGAGGTATACCCAACTGTTTTGGGTGTCCTATGAAGATGCTTTTATCCGCTTTGGGTTCGAGCTTATCAGCCTGAAACTTTTTCACATAAGCGTCGCAGCCCCAAACTTTTAAGAAATGACAGCTTACGTTTCTCTAAACCATAGTTCATATGGTGTCATCTCATCGGAATTACGTGGTGCCCTATTTAAAGTGAATGTGGTTATCTTTAATGCCTAACCCATAAACTATCGTGGTAATTCGATAAGAGACATCATGATATGCATCATATCCAATAGGGTGCAGTTATGATGTTCGGACACACCATCACACTATGGTGTTCCAGGCTGTATTAGTTGTGAAACAATTTCCACAATGTCTTAATTCTGTGCCAAACTCGTAATTCAGATATTCATCTCTATGATCATATCATAGATCTTTTATCCTCTTGTCACGACGATCTTTCAACTTCACCCTGAAATTACTTGAACCTTTCAATAATTCAGACTCATGATTTATCAAGTAAATATACTCAACATCTACTCAAATCATCTGTGAAGTAAGAACATAACGATATCCACTACATGCCTCAGCACTCATTGGATTGCACACATCAATATGTATTACTTCCAACAAGTTGCTTTCTAGTTCCATTTTACTGAAAACGAGGCTTTCAGTCATCTTGCCCATGTGGTATGATTTGCATGTCTCAAGTGATTCAAAATCAAGTGAGTCCAAACGATCCATCTGTATAGAGTTTCTTCATGCATATCTACCAACAAACATGGTTCGCATGTCTCAATCCTTTCAAAAATGAGTGAGTCCAAAGATCCATCAACATGGAGCTTCTTCATGCGTTTTATACCGATATGACTTAAGTGGCAGTGCCACAAGTAGGTGGTACTATCATTACTATCTTATATCTTTTGGCATGAACATGTGTATCACTATGATCGAGATTCAATGAACCATTCATTTTAGGTGCAATACCATTGAAGGTATTATTCAAATAAACAGAGTAACTGTTATTCTCCTTAAATGAATAACCGTATTGCGATAGACATAATCCAATCATGTCTATGCTCAACGCAAACACCAATCTCGATGGTAGAGGGAGCGTGCGATGCTTGATCATATCAACATTGGAAACACTTCCAACACATATCGTCATCTCACCTTTAGCTAGTCTCCGTTTATTCCGTAGCTTTTATTTCGAGTTACTAACACTTAGCAACCGAACCGGTATCTAATACACTGGTGCTACTAGGAGTACTAGTAAAGTACACATTAACATAATACATCCAATATACTTCTATCGACCTTGCCAGCCTTCTTATCTACCAAGTATCTAGGGTAATTCTGCTCCAGTGGCTGTTCCCTTTATAACAGAAGCACTTAGTCTCGGGTTTGGGTTCAACCTTGGGTTTCTTCACTAGAGCAGCAGCTGATTTGCCGTTTCATGAAGCATCCCTTTTTTGCCCTTGCCCTTCTTGAAACTAGTGGTTTCACCAACCATCAACAATTGATGCTCCTTCTTGATCTCTACTTTTGTGGTGTCAAACATCGCGAATATCTCAAGGATCATCATATATGTCCCTGATATATTATAGTTCATCACGAAGCTCAAGCAGCTTGGTGGTAATGACTTCGGAGAACCATCACTATTTCATCTGGAAGATCAACTCCCACTCGATTCAAGCGATTGTTGTACTCAGACAATCTGAGCACAAGTTCAACAATTGAGCTTTTCCCCCTTAGTTTGCAGGCTAAGAAAATCGTCGGAGGTCTTATACCTCTTGACGTGGGCACGAGCCTGAAATCCCAATTTCAGCCCTCGAAACATCTCATATGTTTCGCGACGTTTCAAAACGTCTTTGGTGCCTCAACTCTAAGCCGTTTAACTGAACTATCACGTAGTTATCAAAATGTGTATGTCAGATGTTCGCAACATCCATAGACAACGTTCGAGGTTCAGCACACTGAGCGGTGCATTAAGGACATAAGCCTTCTATGAAGCAATGAGGACAAACCTCAGTTTATGGACCTAGTCCGCATAATTACTACTATCAACTTTCAACTAAATTTTCTCTAGGAACATATCTAAACAGTAGAACTGAAGCGCGAGCTACGACATAATTTGCGAAGACCTTTTGACTATGTTCAGGATAATTAAGTTCATCTTGTGAACTCCCACTCAGATAGACATCCCTCTAGTCATCTAAGTGATTACATGATCCGAGTCAATTAGGCCGTGTCCGATCATCACGTGAGACGGACTAGTCATCATCGATGAACATCTTCATGTTGATCGTATCTACCATACGACTCATGCTCGACCTTTTGGTCTCTTGTGTTCCGAGGCCATGTCTGTACATGCTAGGCTCGTCAAGTCAACCTAAGTGTTTCGCGCGTGTAAATCTGTGTTACACCCGTTGTATGTGAATGTTAGAATCTAACACCCGATCATCACGTGGTGCTTCGAAACAACAAACTGTCGCAACGGTGCACAGTTAGGGGGAACACTTTCTTGAAATTATTATGAGGGATCATCTTATTTACTACCGTCGTTCTAAGTAAACAAGATGCATAAACATGATAAACATCACATGCAATCAAATAGTGACATGATATGGCCATCATCACTTTGCTCCTCTTGATCTCCATCTTCGGGGCTCCATGATCATCATCGTCACCGGCATGACACCATGATCTCCATCATCATGATCTCTATCATCGTGTCTTCATGAAGTTGTCTCATCAACTATTACTTCTACTACTACAGCTAACGGTTAGCAATAAAGTAAAGTAATTACATGACGTTTATGTTGACACGCAGGTCATAAATAAATTAAGACAACTCCTATGGCTCCTGGCGGTTGTCATACTCATCGACATGCAAGTCATGATTCCTATTACAAGAACATGATCAATCTCATACATCACATATATCATTCATCACATCCTTTTGGCCATATCACATCACATAGCATACCCTGCAAAAACAAGTTAGACGTCCTCTAATTGTTGTTTGCATGTTTTACGTGGCTGCTATGGGTTTCTAGCAAGAACGTTTCTTACCTACGCAAAAACCACAACGTGATATGCCAATTGCTATTTACCCTTCATAAGGACCCTTTTCATCGAATCCGATCCGACTAAAGTGGGAGAGACAGACACCCGCTAGCCACCTTATGCAACTAGTGCATGTCAGTCGGTGGAACCAGTCTCACGTAAGAGTACGTGTAAGGTCGGTCCGGGCCGCTTCATCCCACAATGCCACCGAATCAAGATTGGACTAGTAACAGTAAGCATATTGAACAAAATCAACGCCCACAACTACTTTGTGTTCTACTCGTGCATAAACTACGCATAGACCTAGCTCATGATGCCACTGTTGGGTAACGTAGCATAAATTCAAAATTTTCCTACGTGTCACCAAGATCTATCTATGGAGTCATCTAGCAACGAGGGAGGAGTGGATCTACATACCCTTCTAGATCGCGTGCGGAAGCGTTCAAGAGAACAGGGTTGATGGAGTCGTACTCGTCGTGATCCAAATCACCGATGATCCTAGCGCCGAACGGACGGCACCTCCGCGTTCAACACACGTACGGAGCAGCGACGTCTCCTCCTTCTTGATCCAGCAAGGGGGAAGGAGAGGTTGATGGAGATCCAGCAGCATGACGGCGTGGTGGTGGAAGTAGCGGGATTCCAACAAGGCTTCGCCAAGCGCTGTGGGAGGAGGAAGATGTGTCATGGGAGGGAGAGGGAGGCACCAGGGCTCGGGGTGGTGCTGCCCTCCCTTCCCCCCACTATATATAGGGCCAAGGGAGAGGGGGGTGCAGCCTTGGCCCTTCCTCCAAGGAAGGGTGCGGCCAGGGAGGAGTCCCTCCTCCCCAAGGCACCTCGGAGGTGCCTTCCCCCTTTAGGACTCTTCCTTTCCCTCTTCTCTTGGCGCATGGGCCTCTTGGGGATGGTGCCCTTGGCCCATATAGGCCAAGTCGCACCCCCTACAGCCCATGTGGCCCCCAGGGCAGGTGGCCCCACCCCGTGGACCCCCGGGACCCTTCCGGTGGTCCCGGTACAATACCGGTGACCCCGAAACTTGTCCTGATGGCCGAAATAGGACTTCCCATATATAAATCTTTACCTCCGGACCATTCCGGAACTCCTCGTGATGTCCGGGATCTCATCCGGGACTCCGAACAACTTTTTGGTTACCGCATACTAATATCTCTATAACCCTAGCGTCACCGAACCTTAAGTGTGTAGACCCTACGGGTTCGGGAGACATGCAGACATGACCGAGATGACTCTCCGGTCAATAACCAACAGCGGGATCCGGATACCCATGTTGGCTCCCACATGTTCCACGATGATCTCATCGGATGAACCACAATGTCAAGGACTTAATCAATCCCGTATACAATTCCCTTTGTCTAGCGGTACGATACTTGCCCGAGATTCGATCGTCGGTATCCCGATACCTTGTTCAATCTCGTTACCGGCAAGTCTCTTTACTCGTTTTGTAACACATCATCTCGTGATCAAATCCTTGATCACATTGTGCACATTATGATGATGTCCTACCGAGTGGGCCCAGAGATACCTCTCCGTTTACACGGAGTGACAAATCCCAGTCTCGATTCGTGCCAACCCAACAAACACTTTAGGAGATACCTGTAGTGTACCTTTATAGCCACCCAGTTACGTTGTGACGTTTGGCACACCCAAAGCACTCCTACGGTATCCGGGAGTTGCACAATCTCATGGTCTAAGGAAATGATACTTGACATTAGAAAAGCTTTAGCATACGAACTACATGATCTTGTGCTAGGCTTAGGATTGGGTCTTTGTCCATCATATCATTCTCCTAATGATGTGATCCCATTATCAATGACATCCAATGTCCATGGTCAGGAAACCGTAACCATCTATTGATCAACGAGCTAGTCAACTAGAGGCTTACTAGGGACATGGTGTTGTCTATGTATCCACACATGTATCTGAGTTTCCTATCAATACAATTCTAGCATGGATAATAAACGATTATCATGAACAAGGAAATATAATAATAACTAATTTATTATTGCCTCTAGGGCATATTTCCAACAGGTTCAACACTAATCTCGAAGGTAAAGGGAGCGTGCGATGGTGATCTTATATCAACCTTGGAATCACTTCCAACACACATCGTCACCTTGCCCTCAACTAGTCTTTGTTCATTTTATAACTCCTGTTTCAAGTTACTAATCATAGCAACTGAACCACTATCAAATACCCAGGGGTTACTATGAATACTAGTAAAGTACACATAAATAACATGTATATCATATATACTTTTGTTCACTTTGCCGTCGTTCTTATCCGCCATGTATTTGGGGCAGTTCCGCTTCTAGTGACCATTTCCTATGCAGTAGAAGCACTCAGTTTAAGGTTTGGGCCTAGCTTTGGGCTTCTTCATGGGAGTGGCAACTTGCTTGTCATTCTTATTGAAGTTCCCTCTCTTTCCCTTGCCCTTTTACTTGAAACTAGTGGTCCTATCACCCATCAACACTTGATGCTTTTCTTGATTTCTACCTTCGCCGATTTCAGCATCCCAAAGAGCTCGGGGAATTGTTTTCGTCATCCCTTGCATATTATAGTTCATCATGAAGTTCCAGTAACTTGGTGATAGTGACTAGAGAACTCTGTCAATCACTATCTTATCTGGAAGACTAACCCCCACTTGATTCAAGTGATTGTAGTACTCAGACATTTTGAGCACATGCTCGCTGGTTGAACTATTCTCCTCCATCTTATTGGCAAAAATACTTGTCAGAGGTCTCATACCTCTCGACTCGGGCATGAGTCTGAAATACCAATTTCAACTCTTGGAATATCTTATATGCTCCGTGGCGTTCAAAACATTTTTGAAGTCCCGGTTCTAAGCCGTAAAGCATGGCGCACTAAACTACCAAGTAGTCATCATACAGAGCTTGCCAAATGTTCATAATGTCTGCATCTGCTCCTGCAATAGGTCCGTCACCTAGCGGTGCATCAAGGACATAATTCTTCTGTGCAGCAATGAGGATAATCCTTGGATCACGGACCCAGTCCGCATCATTGCTACTATCATCTTTCAACTTATTTTTCTCTAGGAACATATCAAAAATAAAACAGGGGAGCTATACGCGAGCTATTGATCTACAACATAGATATGCAAAAACTATCAGGACTAAGTTCATGATAAATTAAAGTTCAATTAATCACATTACTTAAGAACTCCCACTTAGATAGACATCCCTCTAGTCATCTAAGTGATCACGTGATCCATATAAACTAAACCATGTCCGATCATCACGTGGGATGGAGTAGTTTTCAATGGTGAACATCACTATATTGATCATATCTACTATATGATTCACGTTCGACCTTTCGATCTCAGTGTTCCTAGGCCATATCTGCATATGCTAGGCTCATCAAGTTTAACCCGAGTATTTCGCGTGTGCAAAACTGGCTTGCACCCGTTGTATGTGAACGTAGAGCTTATCACACCCGATCATCACGTGGTATCTCGGCACGACAAACTGTAGCAACGGTGCATACTCAGGAGAACACTTGTACCTTGAAATTTAGTGAGAGATCATCTTATAATGCTACCGCCATACTAAGCAAAATAAGATGCATAAAAGATAAACATCGCATGCAATCAAAATAAGTGATATAATATGGCCATCATCATCTTGTGCCTTTGATCTCCATCTCCAAAGCGCCGTGATCACCATCGTCACCGGCTTGACACCTTGATCTCCATCGTAGCATCATTGTCATCTCTCCAACTATTGCTTCTACGACTATCGCTCTACCGCTTAGTGATAAAGTAAAGCAATTACATGGCGATTGCATTTCATACAATAAAGCGACAACCATATGGCTCCTGCCAGTTGTCGATAACTGTTACAAAACATGATCATCTCATACAACAATTTATATCATCATGTCTTGACCATATCACATCACAACATGCCCTACAAAAACACGTTAGACGTCCTCTACTTTGTTGTTGCAAGAACCGTTCTTACCTACGTATCAAAACCACAATGATTTTTCATCAAGTGTGTTGTTTTAACCTTCAACAAGGATCGGGCGTAGTCAAACTCGATTCAACTAAAGTTGGAGAAACAAACACCCGCCAGCCGCCTGTGTGCAAAGCACGTCGGTAGAACCAGTCCCATGAACGCGGTCATGTAATGTCGGTCCGGGCCGCTTCATCCAACAATACCGCCGAATCAAAGTAAGACGTTGCTGGTACGCAGTATGACTATTATCACACACAACTCTTTATGTTCTACTCATGCATATATCATCTACGCATAGACAAGGCTCTGATACCACTATTGGGGAATGCATTATTTCAAAAACATTACCTATGATCATGCAAGATCTATCTAGGAGATGCATAGCAACGAGCGAGGAGTGTCCACGTACCCTCGTAGACCAAAAGCACAAGCGTTTAGTAATGCGGTTGATGTAGTCAAACGTCTTCACGATCCAACTGATCAAGTACCAAACGTACGGCACCTCCGTGATCTGCACACGTTCAGCTCGGTGACGTCCCTCGAACTCTTGATCCAGTTGAGGCCAAGGGAGAGTTTCGTCAGCACCACGGCATGGCGACGGTGATGATGAAGTTTACCGGTGTAGGGCTTCGCCTAAGCACTACAATGATATGACTGAGGTGTGTAACTATGGAGGGGGGCACTGCACACGGCTAAGAGAAACTTTGTTGTGTCTTTGGGGTGCCCCCCTCCCACGTATATAAAGGAGGGGGGAGGAGGAGGCCGGCCAAGGTGTGGCGCACCAAGGGGGGAGTCCTACTTGGACTCCCGGTCCAAGTAGGATTCGCCCCCCCCCCTTCCTATTCCAAGAAGGAGAAGGGGGGAAGAGAGGGAAGAGAAGGAAAGGGCCCCCAACCCTAGTCCAATTAGGATTGGGCTTGGGGGTGCGCACCTCCACCTGGCCGCCGCCTCCTCTCTTCCACTAGGCAGGGCCGGCCCTGTGTTTCGGGAGGCCCTAGGCGAACTCGAGGACATGGGACCCTATGTCCTAAGACCATATATATGTATATGTATCCATGATACATAGACATATTAAGACTAAACTTCCAACAACACGTCCTTAGTTTGAGATTTAACTATAATAATTTTTGGACAATGTCATATTACGACACAAATACTAAAAATATAGCAAAATGGAACTAAGATAACATGATTACCTTAAATAAAAACCAAATTTGACTGGCTCCATCGACAACAATAATACTCCGGTGATTCAAAAAAAGTTTCTTCGAGCGTTTCTTGATGCAAAATCATTAAGGGCACAATCAAGATCAACATTGTCAAGATATCCTTCTCAATGCAGCACATAGCCAAGTCATTTAAACTGTCTTGCAACATAGTTGACCTCAAATAATTTTCCAATAGTTTCAGTTTAGAAAAACTTCTTTCACCTGAGGCTATAAGCACAACCACTGTTGATAGGATCCGATAGGCAAGGGAGACATTTGGATAGCAATCTACATCCATAACAAATTGAAGAATCTCGCAAGAGAAACATTTAGATAGCAATCTACATCCATAACAAATTGAAGAATCTCAAGCGCTGACATCAAACCATCTGGCAAAGTTACTTGCAACACTTTCAACTCACAGACAAAACCATCAAGATCAACATCAGATGAGTTATCATCAGAAAAAGCTTTCACAAAAGTAGTGCAACATTCCCGTAGATTGCTACCATCCAAGGACTTTAGATTTTTTTGAATTGAATAAAAACCCAAACACCTTTGCAAATTTCTTCAACTGCTCAAAGAGACTAGTCAATGAAAGAATTGTAGTGTCGACGATGACTAAAAAAATATGAAGAAAAGAGGATACAGAAAATGTCGACGGTTGACGAGAGGACAAAGTCGCGAAGACGAACTGACGAGCGACGAAGACACATGACAAGATCTTTGATTTGTTTCAGAAGCAAAACAAGCGGCCGTGGCGCCGTGCCTTGCGTCTGGCTGGCGTGACGCTTCGCCATCGCTAGCTAGCTATCTGCAGGGCCGGCCCATCTCGTTTCTTTTCTCATGTATAATTGTTTTCATACCTATTTCTTGTTGGGCTATACTAACATGTATCCTACATCATGGGCCCCTTCCTGGCCTGGGCCCTGGGCCGTCGCCCCTCCCGCCATACCCCAGGGCCGGCCCTGTCACTAGGGCACATGAAGGCCCATTAACCCCCCTGGGGGGTTCCGGTAACCCCCCGGTACTCCGGAAAATGCCCGAGCCTATCCGAAACCATTCCGGTGTCCAAACATAACCTTCCAATATATCAAACTTTATGTCTCGACCATTTCGAGACTCCTCGTCATGTCCGTGATCTCATCCAGGACTCCAAATAAACTTCGGTTCATCAAAACACATAACTTATAATATAAATCGTCATCGAACGTTAAACGTGCAGATCCTATGGGTTTGAGAACTATGTAGACATGACCGAGACACATCTCCAGTCAATAACCAATAGAGGAACCTGGATGCTCATATTGGCTCATATTCTACGAAGATCTTTATCGGTCAAACCGCATAACAACATACGTTGTTCCCTTTGTCATCGGTATGTTACTTACCCGAGATTCGATCGTCGGTATCATCATACCTAGTTCAATCTCGTCACCGGCAAGTCTCTTTACTCGTTCTATAATGCATCATCCCGTGACTAACTCATTAGTCACATTGCTTGCAAGGTTCATAGTGATGTGCATTACCGAGAGGGCCCAGAGATACCTCTCCGATACACGGAGTGACAAATCATAATCTCGATCTATGCCAACTCAACAAACACCATCGGAGACACCTGTAGAGCATCTTTATAATCACCCAGTTACGTTGTGATGTTTGATAGTACACAAGGTGTTCCTCCGGTATTTGGGAGTTGCATAATCTCATAGTCTGAGGAACATGTATAAGTCATGAAGAAAGCAATAGCAGAAAAACTAAACAATCATTATGCTAAGCTAACGGATGGGTCTTGTCCATCACATCATTCTCTAACGATGTGACCCCGTTCATCAAATGACAACACATGTCCATGGCTAGGAAACTTAACCATCTTTGATTAACGAGCTAGTCAAGTAGAGGCATACTAGGGACACTCTGTTTGTCTATGTATCCACACATGTATTAAGTTTCCGGTTAATACAATTCTAGCATGAATAATAAACCTTTATCATGATATAAGGAAATATAAATAACAACTTTGTTATTACCTCTAGGGCATATTTCCTTCAGTCTCCCACTTGCACTAGAGTCAATAATCTAGATTACATAGTAATGATTCTAACACCCATGGAGTCTTGGCGCTGATCATGTTTTGCTCGTGAGAGAGGCTTAGTCAACGGGTCTGCAACATTCAGATTCGTATGTATCTTGCCAATCTCTATGTCTCCCTCCTTGACTTGATCGCGGATGGAATTGAAGTGTCTCTTGATGTGCTTGGTTCTTTTGTGAAATCTGGATTCCTTTGCCAAGGAAATTGCACCAGTATTGTCACAAAAGATTTTCATTGGACCCGATGCACTAGGTATTACACCTAGATCAAATATGAAATCCTTCATCCATACTCCTTCATTTGCTGCTTCTGAAGCAGCTATGTACTCTGCTTCACACGTAGATCCTGCCACGACGCTCTGCTTGGAACTACACCAACTGAAAGCTCCACCATTCAATATAAATACGTATCCGGTTTGCGACTTAGAGTCATCCGGATCAGTGTCAAAGCTTGCATCGACGTAACCATTTACGACGAGCTCTTTGTCACCTCCATAAACGAGAAACATATCCTTAGTCCTTTTCAGGTATTTCAGGATGTTCTTGACCGATGTACAGTGATCCACTCCTGGATTACTTTGGTACCTCCCTGCTAAACTAATAGCAAGGCACACATCAGGTCTCGTACGCAGCATTGGATACATGATAGAACCTATGGCTGAGGCATAGGGAATGACTTTCATTTTCTCTCTATCTTCTGCAGTGGTCGGGCATTGAGTCTAACTCAACTTCACACCTTGTAACACAGGCAAGAACTCTTTCTTTGACTGATCCATTTTGAACTTCTTCAAAACTTTATCAGGGTATGTGCTTTGTGAAAGTCCAATTAAGCGTCTTGATCTATCTCTATAGATCTTGATGCCCAATATATAAGCAGCTTCACCGAGGTCTTTCATTGAAAAAATCTTATTCAAGTATCCTTTTATGCCATTCAGAAATTTAGTATCATTTTCGATCAACAATATGTCATCCGCATATAATATCAGAAATGCTACAGAGCTCCCACTCACTTTCTTGTAAATACAGGCTTCTCCAAAAAACTATCGGGCTTAGAGGAAATGGAGAGATTGTTGTAAATAATTACACAAATTGTTTGTTGTAAAGGTTACACAAGACGACTTCATAATTAAAAAACTATCGGGCTATAATTTTGAAATAGTTTCAGAAAATGGACATAATTGTGGATTTTATAAATGATATAGATTGAGGCTTGAGAAGTCTTCAATATAATATAATCTGGATCGATAAAGGTTATTGATAGACTATGGTGTAGCTCCAAATGAAATTGACTATATGAAGATATAGTAAATGGACTATATAGGAGATATAGTGGACTATATGGAGATCTAGTGTTTCGATTAATGTAACACAAAATTACACAAAAAAACCCAGATTTTACTGACACAAGTAACACTAGGATTTGAAGAGTAGCAAATCCAATGACAAAGGCTCTACCACTAGCAAAGCATGAAAAACACCAGCTAGCCATGGGTGTCAAATAAAACATGCAACTAGATTGCTAACTCTAGTGCAAGTGGGAGACTGTTGGAAATATGCCCTGGAGGTAAGAATATTTGTATTATTATATTTCCATATTCATAATTATTGAGTTTATATTCTATGCTAGAATTGCTATGATGCTAGAATATGTGATTCAGTGGAAAACGCATATGCACGTGTGGAATGATAAATGGTTAAATAAAAGGTTCCTAGTCTTGCCTCTAGGACTAGCTCAAGTGTTGCTGGTGATCATGTTTTCCGGACCTTAGGATATCGTTAAGTGTTAAATGATAGTTCTAAAACAACATTGAGATTATGACGTTGGAAGAACGATCATATTGAATCGACCCAAACTTGTCTGTTATGAATTGAATTAATATCGTCTGTAATCAATTGTAATAACATGGAGTGTTAACATGTGATTTTGACCCTTAGACCATGAGAGTATCGTAGTCACTTATTACCATACAGTGGACTATGGGGTTGCTCAAACGTCACATGTAACACGATGATCATAACAACAACTTAAAAGCTCAGCGAAAAGTTTGACAAGGGACTAGATAGCTCGAGAGTGGGATTTGCTCCTTCGATGATGGAGAGATATTCTTAGGGCCCTCTCGATGTGACGGCATCCATCGTTGTCTAGCCAGACACAGGTGACTACGTCACAGGGATGCTGGAACACAACAATGAGAAAGAAGAATAAAACCGGTAACGAGGATAACGGTATAGTGAACATGTGATGACTCAGGAGGATACCGATGCATCCCGAGTTTTGTGAAGTATCGCTAAGCAAAGGGAACATCACATGATAACCAAAGGTTCACTCGAATATCATTCGTGTGCTCATGGGGATCGATATGGACGCCACGGTCCCGCTGTCGGTCATTGAACGAAGGGGTTTTGTTCATGTCTATGATTTACCGAACCTAAGGGGTCACAAGCTTAAGGCAATCACGATATGCAGAGTGTTAGCGGGACAGGAGTGGTGAGAATATATTTGTGGATTTTTTTAGAAATATTTGAAATAGTTTCAAGAGGAACCACGTTTCGGGGTCACCAGAATGGTTTCAGAGTTTATGGGCAATACCTGGTATTCCCAGTAATTAATATATCAGTGTAAAATGTTTCCAGTGATGTTAATATATATAAGGGTCTAATAATAATTAGAAGGCTTTTATATTTAAATTAATACCAACAGGCCTAAAAAGGCCAAGTGGTGGAAGGCAACTTGGCCACCAAAGCCCAAGTGGAGGAGGTGCCCCTCCTTATGGAAGGGGGAGGCCGAATTGGACTAGGGGAGGAGGAATCCTACTCCCCCTTGGCCGGCGCCCCAAGGAGGGACTTTCCCTCCTTGGTGGCTACCCTCTCCCTCCCCTCCAACCTATATATACTAGGTTTTTTGGCTCTACTGGACACACAAATTTTGGAGCCTCCTCTAGTTCATCTAACCCTAGTTCTAGTTGGTCCTAGTTGACTAATTAGAGTTTGGTCTAGTTCCTCTAATCCTCATAATTAGAAGCACCATGTGGTTCTAATCTCCTCCCTCTAATTCTCCGGCAACGATTAGCTCTGGACGGCGAAGCGTTATCGGATTGTGAAGGTTGCACACTTGCAACCAAGTAGAAGGGTCGTGCTTTCGGTCTTTGGTTCGTGGGACTCTTCATGGGTGGTTCGCGGGATCGTTCATCGACAGTTCGAGGGACTCCAAGTACGATCTACACCGACACGCTCTTCTTCCACTGCAACTCAGTGACGGTAACGATCGTGGTCCCAACCCGTTATGCATCTTCATATTGATCTTGGTTGTGCGTAGGCACGATTTTTTTTGTTTTCTACTATGTTTCCCAACATTATGTAGCATTTTCATGTTTATTGTTCTCAAGGTCATGTGTCTGTATTTTCATCTATTATTCATCTGGTACTATTTTGTTATTCAACTTAGTTTGTCATAGGCGAATATCTCTCAGTAGTATGCATGCCTCTGTTTCATGTTGTTTCGTGCTAGGAGTATTGTTTATCGTGTAGTGTCTCATCCATATTGATAGTTTTGTTTCTATCCATTGTTACCATCTTTATCCTTAGATTATGTGTTATTACACCTATAATATTATCACCACTTTCATTAAATGTTTTGCCTAATCGTTGTGGCTCACTACTTAGTTTGTTTTCCGTTGTGTTGTAGAGATTTTAAGTTTCGCAAGAAATTTTAATCTCCCATTCACCCCCTCCTCTGGTCGATATACTCTCAATCCTACAAAGTTTAGGCCGTCTCTCGACTCTACTCCTTGGTCAAAGTTTGTGCCCCGAATTCGTTTGTGAGGGTTTGAAGCTCTTCGAAAGAGCTACCGATAGTGAGAGCGAACTTGAGAATTTGTTGTTCAAGGTTCTCGAGTACTAAGGTGAGGCATTTGTTATCATGGGAGCATTCCTTGTTCCTCACCTCTCCAACAGATATTAGCACTTCGCAAGAGTGTGAACTTCATATTACTTCTTCGTCTTCATCACTTTCGGTTGTCTCTTAACTCTAACTTTACATGTTGTTATGAATTTTTGTTTGTTTCCTTGTGTAGCTTGCTACCTTGTTGTAACACATCATATATATAGTGTGTATCACCTATTGCCAACTTAATTCTAAAATTGATTTTTTTTCAAAATGATTTATCTAAAAAATGGTTCATACAATTAGCCATTTGTCTTCACTATTGAGTTTATCTCGACGAAGGCTTCGAAACAAGATCACATGTTGACTTGTTTTGACAAAACAAAATTGTCGTCACTACTTGGCATATTGTGTCATCATAGTTGTCATTTTAGTAGTGAATGGTTGTCATGATGATTGTGTATAGTTACGTGACAATAACTTTTCATAATATTAGTCATTGCAATGTTATGTATAGTTGAAGAATTAGCATTCAAGTGTTAACAACAATTAAGTATATGTATCAACTCATAGAAGTATGAATCAAGTCTTTTAGTTGTGTATATCGATGTTCATCAAGTGGACAACTAAATTAATTTAATATGATAACTAAATGGCTAATAATATGGCAAATAAGTGATACTAATCTAGCAAATTGGTAAGGGACGCGAATTTTGGGGACATGGTTCTACGTGAGTATCATACCCAGTCCGTGTGTTTGTGCCTTGAGATGTGTATTTAATATAGCGTTCTTTTTAATATGTAATAGATATGAGAATGGCGTTTTGGATCTTGGCCTCCATGGAGGCCGAATTTTTGAAAAACTCAAAATTCAAAAAAAATGGTTTCAAAAAAATCTGATTTTTTTTGTACAAATAAGGATGTAAGGCATATGTGTGTAAAATTTCAGGATGAAATACGCTGAAATGCGACCTTTACAAAAAAGAAAAATTCATGGTTTAGGAGGATGAATAGTATCATGTGCTAAAAAAACCTCAGATTTGTCTTTTTGCACAGTCCTCATTTCAGCGTATTTCGTCCTGAAAATTTACACACTTGTGGATTATGCCTTCATCTATCTCTATATTTGTTTTCAGAAGTTTTGAAATGTAAAAATATGAATTTTCACAAATTTTGAATTTTACATTTGGAGGCATCTATAGAGCTCGGCCTTCAAAAGCAATTTCTGAACAAATATGGGCTATACCGTAATGAATGCAAGTCTCAGGTTCATCACAGCTAATAAATGCGTGTAGTGTGGGTACAGTGTGTTCATTGCATTGCAGACATGTATCAATGCATGCACACCACTCAGTTTTATGGCACTTGTGATTAATTAGACTAGTCACAATGGGGAGTAATTTAGACTAGTAACATCACATTTTACTAAGCTATGTTACTATCTCCATATATAGTGGGTAGTAACATATGTGTATTATCATGTTATGGTTCATTTATTAGCCTATAGACTTATATTGTCTTGGTATGTGTGATGTTACAGTAACTAGCTAAGTTACCACCATCACCTCTCTCATCATTAAATATGTGCCACATAAACAAAATTATCTTGAAAAGTGTGATGTTACTAGTGATGTTACTCCCACTGTGGCCAGTCTTAGGTGGCCAAGCCTCCAATAATGTACCAGATGGTAAATCAAATGCTGACACGAAAAGCTTTATTCATAACGACTATGCCATGACACTGAATGGTATGCAGTAATACTCATATGCTAATTTGCCCTGGTTATTAGTACATAGCTAATAACTGGAACATGATTAGACAACTTTCATATGATGATTAGCCCTAATTTATCAACTGAGCACACGAACTTGAGTACACGACTTTCATAAAATACTAATGCATTGAACATCGACTGAGCACACGAACTTAGCTGCAACCATGACAAATTTGTTCCCAAGTATTTTGGTAATTAAATGTAGCTTGCATGTATTTTCATATCATAAGAAATTTGTGAGTTTATTTTGATGTCTCTAATTAGTTTAGAAATGGGAATTGTAATTTTTGGTTAACATCAAAAGTATGATCGTGAAGCTGACATCAAAACCAAAGCCATGAGAAAAAAAACTCACTCACTCATATTCATGAGGTCCAAATATTCTATATAAGACGTGTACAAATAGCAATGCATGCACACTACTCATTAATCGGCGTACAATTTCTTATTATTATTAGTGGAGCGTTTTAAAATTCAAATTGTATTTTCCATGATTCGAGTTAATTATGAAAGAATGAAGTCAACCGATTTTTTGGGGGGTAAGAGATTGGTAAATGTAAGGATTTCAGTTGTAAATAAGTTGTCCAAAACATGTAACGAAACTAAAATACCTCACTTTTCAAATTGATGAGTGCTGGGTGGAAAGGGCTGGTGTGATTATGGCCAGTGTGTGGGCTTTTCAATGTATTGACTTGCTCCAAATAAACTGTACCCACATTTTTAACCTGGCCTGGACAAAAAGATGGCCATGGGTCCCGCGTTTCGTTTACTGTCCACAACCCTCGCGAGACTTTTCTATGCTGATTGGGATCCTAGTATTACATAACACGAGCTTGCAATTTCCACCACCTCATTCTGAACAGGTTTGATTAGTTAAGCATATGCATCCAGACCGACTGTTTGGTTGGCAGCTTGGTGCTGATAAGCTCCTTCCATGGAGTTGCGTCCCCACTGGAGCTCTATGGTATTTGGCTTAGAGACTAACATGAACGAGAGACAAAGGGGTGAATAAGAAGTGATTAATGTGGTGGACAGAACGGAAAAAATGAAGTCTGTCGTTAGTGCAAATTGCCATGGGCCAGCTGCTCCACATAAATGGAGTTACTCCATCTACTCCCTCCGTCCAGAAATACTTGTCATCAAAATTGATAAAAGTGGATGTAACTAGACATATTTTAGTTGTAGATACATCTATTTTCATCCATTTTGATGACAGGTATTTTCAGACGGACGGAGTATTTAACACTGCAAGTCCGGTGCAGTTAATGGTTGTTAATACTATCATTATACAATGTTGAAGCATTTTATACACAATTATTGGTATGCATACTGCACACATCTTAGACTAGCCACAGTAGGAGTAACTTTAGCAATAATATCGAGTCCAACTCAGCAAATTTGCTTATGTGGCAATGAATTAATGAGAGAGGTAGTTTGAGTAACTTAGCTAGTTACTGTAACATCAGATGTCACAATGCAATATGAGTCTATGACCTAATAAATGATCTTTGCATGACACCACATTTATGTTAATACCCACTATAAAGATAGTAATATAGTCTAGGGATATGTGTATGTTACTAGTGTATGTTACTTTCCATTGTGGCTAGTCTTAGAGGAATGTGCAGTTAAGATTCCAGCCTCGCGTGGTACCATGTCCACTCGTGCATTTTCGATTGGTAAGTTGTTGATGAGGTGGCGTTGTTTGCATGGATAGATTAATACAAAAATAAAATGATGTGGCATTGTTTGCACGATAGATTAATGCAAACTATGAAACTTCTCAATACAAACATGACTTGCTGATGTCATACAATTTTGATTGTATGGCCATAGGTAATTAAGGTGATGTGAAAGCACACATGTGTAGAAAAATCTTGTAGTAAGGGCTAACTATTTATTTATTTTTAGGCTGGGGCTAACTATTTACATATAGAATACTCAAACACAACGGTATTAGCAGGTGCATCTTTCTCTGTGGCGATAAATGATCCTCTTCTACTCGTCTAGATTAACACACCATAATAAATCTCAAGTGTAAGTCTAGCACACAGGGAACTAGCTGAATAAATAATAAAGAATTAGAATTGAAGGCACGAACAAGCCAACCACAATGCCATTATTCTATACCAGCAGAACAATGATGTTCATTTTCTGTAACAATTTACAACACACGTACAACTTGACTAATTACAGCAAAACTTTGTATTACTAAGCTTATACAGGGACTTTTGCCCTTGTCCCCTTGCTATACAAGCCCAACATAACTGAAAATAAAACATGGCATGAAAAACTGGACACAAATTTACAATCAACGAACCAATCAATCGAAATCAGATAGCTAAGCTCTCCTAGGAACTACTCCTCAACGGCTTGCTATCTGGTATAAAAAGAATCACGCATACTGTACAACCTACAAACAGGAACTCCTGATTTATGCACAGCTGCCGAAGGCTCCACGGTGAGAAAAATAACTATTCCCCTCTTTGCAATAAAAACGCAAAGCCAGGGTTTTCACGGACAAACGGTAGCAAGTCATCATCAGCCATCTCAATGGTTGGCATTGTCTTTGTAATATCATCGAGTGAAAAAGGTATACTGCATTTGAGGAATGAAATGGTGAAACCATGAGCCATAAACATTAGAAGGTTTTAAGCTGAAAGATGCTATTTTTTGTCAAATGTAACAAACCTAGAATCATCATCTAGCAGTATAGAGAAAGTTGTGACAGTATTTGCTTCCTCACGCGCTGCAGCTTTCAAGCTTGATGCGAACTATAAATAGAGAAACAGAAATCACGTATCATTTAACAGTTCATTTGTAAATGAGAAACAAATCAATATTGTAGTAAAGACCAAATTGTGTTTTTTTTTAAGTGGAAGTGGATGAGGGTTGCCACATAAGGACATCCTAGGAGGTCATGATATTACTCTCGCCCCAAGTGCACTCAAGTTCAGAGTCACATGATTAACTTCAGAGTTCTGAATAGATTTGGGGCTTTAGTGATGGTATGATCGCATCCGACCAAATAGTATATGAGGGTACATCATCTCACCTCTGCTGAAATAGTGTTTGAACCATTGACGTCATCCAAGTACATACCAACTATGCGCTCTAGCTGCTGTATGCTGAGGGCCTGAAAGAATTCATATACAAATATTAGAAGTACAACTTATAGGGGTAAGGACTGGCAGTGGAAGAATCTTCCTTTCTTATTAAGAAAAGAATGTCAATCAAATCAAATACTTACTTGGCACACATCAGCACGTATCTCTCTTAGTGTTCTCATTGGCTTAAGAGAAATCACCTGGCAAAAGTGAAAAATAGGAATAAAATGTATTTGTGAATAAAACACTATTGGGGAATTAATATTCGGTAAGTTAAAAAGAACGCGCACCAAGAAATCAACAGCCTGTCTGATATGCTTCAATGCCTCCCAGGCCGAACCTGCAAACTGCATCAAATACAACAGATTAAGCCAATAGCTTTGGAAAATCCATTTGTAAACAGGGAAGTGAATACCTCTCGAGTAGCATTATCAGACCAGTGTTTTAGCTCAGCTAGTCCAGCTTTGACATATTCCCCGTTGCTAAATGAACAGCACTCACGCCGCAAAAGGAGCCTGTTTCCAAGGGGAAGATCTTAAGAGAAGCTTATACATATGTGAATACATGAGGCTAGGACAAAGTGTTCAACCTGTTAAATAGCTGAACATCAATCAGTGAAAATATCTGTACGAACAATTTATGCACCAAAATTGATGGGACCTGCAAATTCAACCAGATAAGACAAAATGCATTCAGACAATTTTATGAACGGATACCATGGGTCCATGATCATTTTACACCTACATGGTTCGCCTTTAATACATCCAAATAGTTGGCGAGGACTTTCACGATGCTTAACCAATGTGCTAATTGGTTCTGTTGTCCCAAGCCATTTGTATTGCTTTTTGCCAGATTTGAGTGAGAAGTTCGTGGATCCTGAAGAGATTCAACATTTAACCATCTTTAAATAGAAAACGATGAAGCTTCTTTAATTTTCTTCCAAAAAATGAGAGCATGTAACAGCACCTGGATGCACAATTCAAGTAAAGGGTTTAGTTCCTTCTTCACGCTGTCACTTATCATACCGTAAACCTTCTCAATTAGATCCACAAGCTGCTGTTTAAAGAGCAAAGCTGGATATTTTGCTTCAACTTGGGGTAATCCGGTAGCTCCAACAACTGATTGCCCGCCGAGATAAGCAAGCCCAGCATTTGAAGTTTGACTTGTATGAAATGTCCTCTCAGACGAAAATCTTCGCCTTTGCGGGGTTGAGAGTGCGGTCCTAGTAGTTTTGAATGATCGTTGAAGGAGAACTGTTAATGCAGATAAATTGGACAACCAATATGCCAATGTTCTCACATCATGTTCAGCCTTCAAGAGAGGGAAAGCCGACATCAGGACAAGTAGCCAAACTCTACACCAATTGCATGAAGTGTAGTTTTGCAAGCAATTTGAAAAGTTGTTACTGTAGTTAATTTCCATATTTTCATGTTTTATCAATTATTCAAGGCACTCTGAGAGAGCATGGATCCTAATCTTGCCAATTATTATTTTATGTACATGTTAGATGTTGCACAACAGAAAATTGGACAAATGAGATTAATTCCAATTCTGCTGCAATAGGGCATTCAATAAATGACACTCTCCTAGTTTGTTGCAACAAGCAGAAGTTGTACTCCATGTCATCAATGATGCATTTAAATGAAGAAAGATGCTATTTGAATCCAAAGAAGTGTGAGGAACCTCTATTGCAGAGTTTATAGCATGCAGAATTCTGTCAAATACACCAGTCTTCATGGCTTCAAATGATCTCCAGTGAAGAAGACACTGGTATATAAGAAGAGTGGCAACAGGCTTGCTCCCAGAAAATCCGAGATATTGTGGAATGCAAGTAAGTAACCACTGCTGGTCATCTTGGGGCTGCTGGGGCTGCGGAGACTTCCAAAAAGCAACAAATTATCATCTCAAAAGTAGGTTGGCAGTTCAACTGAACACGAAGAATCAGCATCAAATTTGTAGAATACCTGATGTTTCTGATTAAGCACTCTTTGCAGTTTTTCTCCGTGTTCAAAGTCTTTTTGATTACTCGAGTTGGGAGCATTGCCCTATATTATTGTTTAGACATTCAATTAAATGCAATTTTGTAGAAATTATATGCAGATACATAGTTACTATAACTCACTACTGGGGGTGTTGCTTCTGACATGCCAGCTGATGGTCTCATCTCAGCCTGCCTTAGTTCACCGTTCAAAACATGCCCATTCTCTGGGCTTCTCTGCAAAATATACTAAAAATATCAGTTATGAGGATCGAATAATCATCATATATGTGTCAGGCCCACTAACGGTACATGTACATTACATGAATCCTTGTGATCTTTGAACGTGAGGGTGGAGATTTGGCAGTAGAAGGTGGAGTAGCAGTTGCTTGCTGACGGAGAACATGATTCTCAGCCTCTAAGTTGGCTGCTTTTCCTTCAATTCTGTTTATGGAAAGATAGCAAAGAATTGTTTGATTGAGGTACAAAATAGGAAGCAGAACCTGACCACTATTCTTGAAAAAATGAAACAGAAAAAAATGCATATGCACCTTTGTAGGGACTCCTGAAGGTGAGTTATAACTTTGCCTGACTCCTCAATTTTTTTAATCAAATCATCATTCCTGTTAAGGAGGTCTTCATTTCTCTTCAATAAATCTTCATTTCTTTCCTGAGCTTCAGTAAGAGCTCTCTTGGCAACATCACTGTCTTGTTTTTCCATCACAAACGAAGACAATCTTGATATTGCATCTACTTGAATCCTGGTTTCAGGAAAAGAAGTAGACTTGTAAAGGATAAATTAATGATTTTTTATGAACATACAATACTGGTAATCATGTAATGATGTTATTCTAGTTAGAAACTCAGTGGCAGCCCACTGCATACAGAATAAATATACTAACTTTTGCACTGTGTCTTGAAGTAAGTGGATCCGGTACTCATTATCACTAATTTTTCTGAGTAATTCCTCATTTCTTTCTTGAGCTTCAGTAAGAGATTTCCTGATTGAGTCATTTTCTTGCCGTGCAGCTTCTAATGAAACATCTTTTGCTGCTATATCTTCTTCAAGCCTGTTTTATTGGTAAACATAAAACTATGTCATAAATCTGAGAACTGGAAATATGTAACAGTATACCAAATCAAATTTCGGACATCGTAAGACTGAGGTGGCTGAAAGAGTGTATAGATATGTGGGTGGCTGAGTGTAGAATAATAAATCATACGGGAAGCATTAGTGAAGACACGTACTTAATTATGGTATTCTGAAGATGTTCAATTTTTTCATTAGTATCTTCAATTTTCATTAGTAACTCTCCATTTCTCTCTCCAGCTTCAGCAAGTTCTTTCTTCATTGCATCCTTCTCTTGTCTCTCGGATAGTAACAAAGCATCCTTTGTTGTCGAACTTTCTCCAAGCCTAATTATGTTGAAGAAATGAATATCAAACATTAACATCTCATAACAAAAACAGAAAAATAAGTATGTACTCCCTCTGTAAAGAAATATAAGAGCATTTAGATCACTAAAATAGTGTGTACTCCCTCTGTAAAATAGTGATCTAAACGCTCTTATATTTCTTTACGGAGGGAGTACTAAACATACAGCTATATTAAAGCGGGGCGAAAGCCTTTTTCGGTAACATACAGCTATACATCGAAGGCTAAGAAGATGAAGTACCTTTCTATGCTATCTTGAAGAAGATCAATTTTCCTGTCAACATCCACAAATTTCTTTAGTAACTCTTCACTTCTTTCCTGGCTCTCAATTTGCACCTTCGTTGTTGCATCATTTTGCTCTCTTTCTCTCAACAACAAATTCTCCTTTGTAGCTTTGTTTTCTTCAAGCCTGTGTTTGTACATGAAAAAAAAAGGTTGATATACCTAGTATTTTTAGAGGGAGGACATGGACTTTATGATAAAAAGTAGTGGTCTAAGGAACTATCATGTACCTCTGTATAGTAAATTGAAGCTGAAGAATATTTTTATCATCATCATGAATTTTCTTGAGCAATTCTTCATTTCTTTCCTGAGCTTCAACTAGAGTTTTCCGAGTTGCCTCATGTGCTTGCTTTTCTGTTAGCAGCAAGACATCTTTGGCAGTTCCATCTTCTTCAAGCCTATCAATGTGAAGAGGGAAAACATTTCTGTAATATTACATAACATGTAAATTTGACAAACAGAAGTTGGTGCATGATTACAACTCTAATCGAAAAAAGATAGGATGGTACAACCAGCATGTCGTGACCCACCCCACCCCCGCCACCAAAACACGCGTGAACACAGACCGCAACATTGAAAGAAGTACAGAATCTGACCTTTCTATTGTAGTCTGAAGGCTGTCAGATTTTCTATGTGCCTCTTCAATATTCTTTATTAATTCAGCAATTTTCAACTGTTCTTCTGCAAGCAGTTTTGAGGTTGAAGCATTTTGTTCTCTTTCAGTTAGCAACAAAGTCTCCTTTGTGCTGACATTTTCTTCAAGTCTATGTGTGTAATGATGGAACACATCGTTGTGTTATGCAATCAAAGATAAATATAACGTTAGTGCTCTGGGGTCAGAAGAGAAGCCTGATTTAATCTTATATACAAGAAATGGCGGACCTCTTTATCATATCATCACGCTCTGCTAGACTTGCATGGTTATCTTGCGCTTCATTTAGTAATTCATCGATCCTTAGGCGAGCATCAGATAGTTCGCTCCTTAATTTGCTGTTTTCATGTCTTTCTATTGCCAATTGAGAATCCATGACCGATGTACTTTCTTCAAGTCTACGTCCAAAGAAGAGAAAAATTACGCTAAGAACTACCAAATATAACGCGAGAGATGGTCATGTACAGTGATAGGAGACAATTCTAGAAGTGGTTAAGTAGAATTGATAAACCAACAAATGTTGGTTTCAATCTTACATATACTTAAAAGCAAAGAGATTAAACCTTTTCACCGAAACTTCAAGCAGACCGATTTTGTTATCCGAGTCCTCTATTTTGCTCGTTAACTGTTGATTTCTCTCCTGAGCTTCAAATAGCTCAGTTATGGTGTCATCGTAACTTTGCTTTGTTTTAAGAAGCAAAGACTCTCTGGTCATTGCATCTTTTTCAAGTCTATATTTATTGAAATGAAGGAAATAAGTGTTAGTTCACAATACTGAAACCATAGGAGTCGAATTCTATTGTACCAGTTAGTGCAGATCATCAAACTTAGCTGCTACTTATGCTAACCTACCAATAAAGTTGGCAAAAAAAAACAGACCTTTCCACATTCTCTAGAAGATGACCAATGTTTTTATCAGCTTCTTCAACTTTCCTAAGCAACTCCTGATTTACTTCTTGAGCTTCTGAGAACACTTTCTTGGTTTGATCATGTGCGTGCTTTTCTTCTAAATAAAGAGCATCCGTTGTTGTTGCACCCTCTTCTAACCTATGTTCAGGTTTAAATTATAACAGGTGCGATCCATAAAATCGGTGAGGGAGAATCTATCTTATCAAAGCAGATGCCAAATTACTTAGAATCTAGTACATTGTGCCTCAAGCTGCAAATAACCCCCACATATTGCCTTTAAGAAACACATCCTACAGGACATGCAGCACAACTTAAATGAAAGATCATGATGCTTAACAATATTGTGACCTTGGCTTTCTTTTTTCCTAAGTTCAGTTTATCTCTCACCCAGCTCCCAGAACAAGTGAACCATGGCATGTACTTCATGTTTACTCTAATGTTGGAAAGAACTATCACTATTTTCTTCCATTCCTAGAGCTGTGGGCAGTAATGGGATGGTAGCCAGCAAAAAGCATCTATAAAATTTAGGTACAATCTCTCAGAAGACTAATTATCACACTCACAGGAAGGAAGTTTATAAGAAGAGATAAGCACTAGTGAAATTGTAAGTGGATGGTTGTGAAATACTCGAGTGAAATGGAATACTGCCAGAGTACCGCTTTAAAAGCCTATGCAGCATGACGTTTGCATATGGAGGTAAATGCATGGATGATATGCAAGTGATTTTCCAGTAGTAAAGTTTACACAAAGAAGTTCGCTTCATGAAAAAACAAACCTTTTCATAGTTTTTTGAAGTAGATCAATATTTATATTAGCAGAAGAAATTTCCTCCAGCAAACCATCAATCCTCACTTCTGCCTCTGCTAGTGCTTTAGATTTTGCATCTTTTTCCTGATGCTCTGTTAGTAAAACTGCCTCTCTTGCAGACGCACTTTGTTCAAGTCTACGTTCATGGATATAAAACAGTAAGAAACAGGTTCACTCAGAGGTTTCATGGATGCTTTCTTTGGAGTAAACAGACCTTTGTATACTATCTTGAAGCTGATGCATACTGTTATTAGCACACTCAAGTTCTTTAACTAATTCCTCGATTCGATCCAGAGCTTCAGTTAGTGTCTTTTTGGTCACCTCTTTTTCTTGCTTTTCAGCTACCAATAAAGCATCTCTTGCGGTAGATTCTTCATCAAGTCTAGGTATATGAAAAAAAAACACTCAACTCTCCTATATTGAAAGGCTAATAGAGCTCAGAGTAATACGAGAATTGGTAATGCAAGCCAGAATCAGACGAGCTTAAAATAACTCTTGACAGAAAAGAACTAACCTGCACAACTTATCGTCAGGCACTCATAAATTCTTATTTTCCTTGGTCAATCATCATTTTAGTGCTAGCCAGCTAGTTCATTTAACAGCTTCTTGGTTTTTCTACCTTCCAGTTACAAAAAAATCTTTGATACTGGATGCTACTATTAAGTCCTATGCGCCAACCAGTAGAAACAAAAGTCTGAACTGATGGAGAAGATTGGGCAATCCACATATACTTCAACACCCCCTCGCACGTGTGGCTCGAGAAGGCCATACATGAACAGAAAGAGGGCAAGCATTTTTTTTAATTTTTTAATTGTGAAAGCCAAGATTCGAATCCAGGGTCTCTTTTTCATGCACCAACCAGTAGAACCAAAAGTCCAAACTGACGGAGAAGGTTGGGCAATCCACATATACTTCAACAGCTACGAGGTGCTCTTCCATGGCACCGTCGATTATGATTCCTGGAAGCAAAACTGGAAGATGCAGGCACCTGGCAAGGTCATGTTCTCCATCATAGCCGCTGTCCAAGCCATCTTACTTTTTGGACCATGCTGCTGGCAACACCTCATAGCCGACCAAGAGGGCATGGTTATATGGAGTTGGTCCCTAAGTACTTGGTGAAATCTGTGTAAGGGCTTTATTCGTCAGCCACGCCATTTTCCCATGCCACAAAATCCTGTGAAGGCTCATGCACCCCTGAGGTGTCGCCTCTTCCTCTGGCTCGCTTTGCAACACCGGTGCTGGAAACTGACAGGCTTGAGCGCCATGGCCTCCCTAGCCGCAAAACAGCTCCTTGTGTTCCCAGGAACCAGAGTCGGCGCAGCACCTCTTCATTCAATGTCCATGGCCCAGCCATCTATGGGATCTTATCCTCTGTTGGGCAGGACATGTCATTGCCATCCCCTCTGTGACAAACTCCCTGGAAGAATGGCGGCTGACCATGCAGAAGAGCACCCCCTAAGCACAAAAGGAAGGATTTTGACGCAATGGTCCCCTAAATGTTTGATCCATTTGGTGTGACCATAACAAGGTATTTCAAGGGGAGAGCAAGGACATTATGATAGTAAAGAACGACGTCAGGGACGAAGCAGAGTGGTAGCAGCAGGCTTTTAATTAATGGTTGTGCAAACTAGAGTGGGTGTTGGTTGTGTTGTGTGTTCTGCTTGATCCTTGGTCGTGTTTTGATATTTGATCCCTGCACTAGCTGCCCAACTCCCATAACTATTTTCTTCTCCTAGTAATGAAAAAATGTGCACAAGATTGTCCGCGTGTTATTTAAAAAACAGAGTAATGCACACATTTTCCGCAGAGAGACTTTGGCAGGGCCAATGCTAAATTCTCAATCAAGGCAGGGGCTAAGACGCCACAGCTGCTTCTGCCCATCGACCTTGCTTTTATTTTTATGGTACGTCAATTGGCTGTAGCCTGTTCTCAGATTTGTACACAACCTTTTTGTTCTATGGTGCAAACGAGGTGCAATGTTTATTGCAAAATTTCTCGACGGGAAAAAAAAACCTGGCTACTTGCATGATGCCCTTGTGGGTCAGGATTTAGGTCATGCTTTGAGTGAATGCTAGTTAGTGAGGATGACCCCTTCATGCCTTCATTCATGAGGATGCACTTTTTGATAACCGGCGGTTAAAGAGAGCAGTTCGTTGGTATTTATCCTGTCAATATCATATCTGATGAAGAAAGCGCTTCTCTGATTGTACAAACCATCTTTTTCCAATAGGAATGGCCCACTTTCACCACATTTCCTTTTTTTAATGATATATCTAAGACCACAGCTTATACTTGATCAAGTGTACAGGAAGATTGAGAAAGCAAGAACTGGACTCCTGCTTGAAACATTGGTGCTGTTGCTCAAATATATGTTAGCAGTTAAGCATGACAAATGGCAAGTTCTTACCGATATGCTAGGTCCATCACACTTGGTACTTTGTATAATCGTCTAGTCGCATGTAACATGTACAGTATCTTAGACATGTCAGGAGCTTCCAACTTTTTTAGATATTCTTCATTCATTTGTTTCTCCTTTCTTTTACACCATGTTTACATAAATTCTTTATGTATTGCATGTTTTTCCTGACACTAGTCAGCAAAATACTGTTATTTTTATTCTAGAAAAAATGTTGTCAAACTCGGAAGAAGGATTCACTCTAGTTAAAACAAAAGACTCATTCTTACTGATAGGAGGAAATAGTGCACATCGGTTATCCCTGCCGACGCATGCTAACTAGATGTGTTGTCTCGCAGAAGAATGGGAACAATCTTGACAAATATAATTATTAATTGTTTTTAGATGATACCAAACTGAGTAATAAATTTAAGGTAAGAAAGGAACCTCTGTAAAGAATCCTGAAGCAGACTGTTTCTCTTATCAGCACCTTCAAGGTTCCTCTGTAGCTCTACAATTTCTACCTGGGCATCTGCTAGTTGTTTCATGACCACATCATTTTGCTGCCTTTCAGCTTTCAAGGAAATCTCCACTGCCGCTACACTTTCCTCAAGTCTAAATCAACATGGAACAAATAATTAGCTGTGACAATGGTGCGATAATAGACACAGTTCCCCAACAGCAAGATCACAAGAGTGTAAAGTTAGTAGCTCAGATTTGGATGCTAGAAAACGAATCAGAAATGAAATGCCCTCAGGTTTAGAAATAAGGCGGTAAATATCAAGCAACACACCTTTGGGTAGTGTCTTGATAATGAACAATATTTTTCCCAGAATCTTCAAGTTTCTTGAGTAATTCCTCATTTTTACTCTGAACTTCATTGAGTAATTTCTTAGTTGCTTCACTTTCTTGTCTTTCTGTAGTTGATAGAGTATCATTCTCGGTTAATCTTTCTTCAAGCCTATACACATGGAAAGAAGAAATGACTATTATTTGAATATGTTGATAAATTCATAATATTATGATTAATAAGAAGGATTCCTATGTAGAGTAGGTTGTAAAGGGGAACCAAAAAACCTTTGTACAGTAGTCTGAAGCAGAGTAGACTTTTCATCAGCGTCCCCAACTTCTCTCAGAAGTTCCTCAATTTTACCTTGTGCTTCAGCTAGTTCTACCACACTTGCCTCATGTTGTTGCTTCTCAATTGTCAGTGAAGATTGCAGATCTGCCATGCTATATTCGAATCTGCATTCCACAACAGGGTGCAAGCTATCAGATCACACCATATAGAAGGATGAAAACATGTCCAGTAACTGCCTGTGCACCCACCAAAAGAATGGTTTAAGAATAACTATGAACTCATAGGAGGTACAAACTAAAGAGTATCAATGTGATGATGGCTGATTACTCGATAGAATCACTGCTCAAAGGTACATTCGGGACAAACCTTTCAACATTTTCCTGGAGCAGAGTGATTTGTTTCTCAGCCTCTTCAATCTTGATCGCAAAAGCTTGATCTCGTAGGTGAGATTCAGCTAGTGCGGCACTAGCTTCTTCATTTTGCTGCTTCTCTGTTAGCAAAAGGGCCTCTCCTTCTCTTACAGTCTCTTCTAGTCTGTGTTCATACAGAAAACAAATGCGGCATTTTCAGAGTAATACCTTGAAAACTAGGGGACTAGATTCTAATACAAGCAGCATCTAGCAAAGTTAGGGTCCATTCTTAGTCCAAAAAAAGTCAGGCGCCCTTTCCAATAACTACTGGAAGGGTGGGGGCAAGAGAAATAATGTATTTTTCAGTTTACATAAATATACATCAAACTGCAAAAAGGCAACCGAGTTCTCAAAATGTATTTTACAGAATGCCCCTGCAGACTGCAACGCAGATACTTTCTGGATATGTTACCGTTGAGACAAAACCCAGAAACTATGCTGCTCCAGGAACTGGAGCACCATGTGCCGTGAATTTATATAAACACTTAGATGTGGCACCATGTGAATCATGGATCATAGATCAGAGACTTTGATGTTCTTTAACAAAAAAAAAACAGGTTTACCCTATACAGCATAAGAAACACAGAATGTGTACCATCTTATGTGTGCACAATCATGTCTCTGTTGCTCAAGCATTAGTGTGTACAGTTATGCATGAGGCTCTTCTAAGCAGTTTTTCGAGTACAGTTTCCCTTAAACAACAATTAGTAGAGGCCATGTCTTGGAAGAATAATGACGAGGGACGCATGCCTCTAATAAAATTTAGTCAATGCTGGTATCAATACACATTTTCTGGTAGCAATACCGATTTTGGAGTTGGTATCTCCCTGGAAGTGACGGGTGGATGTACATAGTATGAAACCTTACAGAATAGCCACTATGTTTAGAAATTTAGATGCAAGTTCAAGAAACTCCATAAGATCTTTAGGTATGACTCACTAGACTATGACCTTTTTTACAGACCATGTTTTAATAATTTTATTTGTTAGGAGCCCATAAAATATAATTTGCAAGTCACCACAGTCACCACAGTCACCACTTATGAAAAAAGAATAATGGAGATATTTCAACCAGCTCTGTGCAGAAGAAAACCTTCTGTGCAATCAACAAGATATAGTATTGAGAAACTCAGGCAATTAAAAACAACAGCAAACCTCTTCACGATATCATTAAGCTGCTTGATCATTTCATCTGCATCCTGGACTTTCCTATTCAGTTCTTCATTTCTTTCCTGGGCATTCGAGTGTGCTTTCTTTGTTACATCATTTTCCTCTCGCTCTGCTACTAGTAGCACCTGAAACAGTAGCATGTGTCTATTATCACAATATTTCGCACTACGTGCAAGAATGTTAATTATTTGGATCTTTTTAACTAGAGCAGATACTGTAATATATATTGATAAATGCAAGTCACTATATGAAGCTATAACACCACCCCCTTGCTCCAGTCCTTTGTACTGCAGTTCAACTGTACTTCCATTGTTAAGGTTGAAGAGCATACCTTCAGGCCCTCAATCTCAGAAGTCAATGAACTGATCTTTTCTCTTTCTTGAGCTAGAGCTTCTTCAACAGCTTTTTTAGCTGATTCGTTTTCCTTCATTGCTGCAGCTTCTTCCACTCGCTGCTCCATGTCATGAAGAGCAGACTGCAGTTTAGAAATTTCTGTTGCTTTGGACTTCTCCAAATCAGTCTGCAAATTGTATACACACGTACAACAATTAGTTAGTATTTCAATACATCAATAAAACTGCAGAGTTACCATATACTCAGTAATTTCAGTATGACCAATATTCAGCAATTATTCAAGACCAAGTATTAACCCTTAGTTTCTTTTCCAAGCTCAAGCGGCTCATTAGCTCTTCCACGCGTTCCTCCAGTTTCTCCTTTGCCACCTTTAGAGCTTGAGTATCTCTTGCAGCCTAGAAAGTTTGTTCCCGAATAAGCTTTACAAAAAAGCAACAACCAAAAAACACACACCACAAGAGGTGATATCAAGTACCATTTTGAGCTGCCGCAGTTCCCTTCTGGCAACCCTTCCTCTCCAAGCACATTGGTAGGTCAATGCTGCTCTCTTTAACTTTATATAACTTAAGTTATCTCTGTGGCGACGCCAACGGGACTGCAATGTTGTAGTGATGGTCCAAATACAAGTGAACAAGAAACCCATAAAAATGGCAAGAGCCAAAATTCGTCGACAGCAGAATAAGGAAAGGAGCACTGCACCTACCTGGATATGGATAGAAGCTTTGTTCTGATTTCTAGAATTGAATTCATTGCGAGCTGCCATGGTCCTTAACCCTGTCTGCAATGTAATGGCTGACAAGCATAGCTGAGAATAAGTTCTCCGTGCAAAATAACGGCGTATATTTTTCTGTATTTTCAGCGCTGCTGCTTGTTGTCTCAAGAATCCATGCAGTTTACAAGCCAATCTTGCTGCAATAAGCAAAGGAAGTCTTAACATATGCACATGGCTCCATCAATACTATGAGCATAATGTCCAATTCAGATGTCATATGGAAATGAATTTACCTCTGACAAAGGATTGCAAACAAACAGATGCATTGCGCAGTATTAGGAACTGCTCACGAGCAACATGAGTACGTAACTGACTCTGAACACCTCTTGCTGCAGTATTTCGCACCTCTGTTCTTCTAGCATCCAATTCAGCCATTTGGCCAGCTCTAAGGAATACCTTGGTTCTTCCTATCTGTTGATCAGAAAATATGCTGCAAATGTTAAAGGACTGAGTGAACAAACTCTTTTTTCTTGCGGGGTAGTGAACAAACTCTTACATATAAATATTTCCCAGATACTAAACAAAATCAGTCCAAAAGAATAAGTACGTTATTAACCAGTTGCAAGCAAGGATTAGTTCAGAATCTCCATTGTATGCTGCAGAATACTTGTGAAAATATCTAAAAGGTAAAAGGAATCTAAAACAAATGCAACATAGAACTCATACATGCCTGGTAATGAGCCAATTTCTAAAACCTTAACTCATACTAGCCTAATAATTTACACAAATAAATAGCGGCCCCCGACCAAAATATATTTAGCTCAGTTATAACCCAACCTATAATTCAGCTCACCCATGTCAGATCTAGCCCTGACTAAGTGATTAGCCCACACAATTTCAAGTGAACTCAGCGCACCTTACTTTGTATGCATTTCTGATAGTTTTTTTCCTGAGCGGAAAATAGAAATTAAATTAATATATAAGAGTTGTATATATGTATACAGATGTGAG
>NC_041384.1:477292593-477387949 GCF_002162155.2 Triticum dicoccoides | reverse complement strand
TAGGCTTAGCCCAGGCCATCAAACCAAACCAGCAGATAAGGGGGACTTTCATTCTGTAAGAAAGAAGGAAATGGTCTCTCTTGAAGAGAAAGGACCAAGTGCCAAGACTAGGGTTCAAATTGTCAAAGATTTTAGCATTTCTTTGCTTCCAAATGGCCCAAGCAGCGACGGTACTGAAGGCCTCCATGAAGAAAGGCTTGCCAAAGTCCGCCCTGGTCATTGTGATCTTGTTCTCCATTCTAAGATCGTATCATGGTGCAGGTTGATTGATGTCCAACACTCCTTGCTGAAGCAGCAGTTCCAGAAAAGGTGATCTCTGGTCTCGAGCTGGCCATCATTACAGAGAATGCAGTTGACTCCATCATTGACCTGGAAATTTCGATTTGCAGCATGTCTTTAGTGTTGAAGCGGTCATTTAGCAGAAGCAAAACAAACGCCTTAAGCAGAGGAGCATTTAGAGTTCCAGATCCAGAATAGGGACCAGAATATGATTGAAGGATGGCTAATAAATTTTTGAGGCAGAGAAGGAAGCTCCCCCTCCCCCCTACACACACACACACACACACACCTGTAGCTCCAAAAGTTAACACAAGTGTTATTTATGTGGAACTGAAGGATCATCTGCCTGGATTCATGAAGTTCATCAAAAGCTTGCGGGGACAGAGGCAGATGGAGGAGATAGAGAGGATCCCGCACACATGCTCAAAGCATCACCAACCGAGGCTAGGTTATTAATAGCAAAGTGCAATCTGGGAGATTTATTTCTCATACGATCAATTGGGTTTTTGACGGGAGCATAGTCTCTGATTTTTGGCCTAGAGAGGACAAGGGGGAGCCCGAGATAGGTGAAACAGAAGGAAGCGGCCTTGCAGCCAAATAAACTGGCTAAGTGACTTGTTTTGTTCTCAGGAACATTGATGGAGAGGAGGCAGGATTTGTGATAGTTAACATGGAGCCCTGTAGATTGGGCAAAGGTTTTGAGGAGGCGCTCAAGGCAAAGCAATTGACGAGGGAAGGCTTGAATGATCATGGTAGACCAAACTTGACATGGGAAGAGTCCGTGAAGAGAGATCTGAAGGATTGGAATATCACCCAAGAACTAGCTATGGACAGGGGTGCGTGGAAGTTAGCTATCCACGTGCCAAAACCATGACTTGGTTTCAAGATCTTATGGGTTTCAAATCTAGCCTACCCCAATTTGTTTGGGACTGAAAGGCTTTGTTGTTGTTGTTCAGTAGGCCTGAATGATCATGAGGGTATCGTTGGCATATTGAACAATTGGGAAGGCCCCATCATTAGTTGGGGTAGGAAGCTAGAGGAGATTGCGCTGATGGACTCTTGATGGATTGAAGAAGATCAGCAGCCAGGCCGAAGAGGAGCGGCGACATGAGATCCCCTTGTCTAAGCCCTCTGCGGCAGTAGAATTTTTTCCCAGGAACTCTGTTAAGGAGCACAGCCGACGACGTACTGGAGCGAAGAATAGAGTTGATCCAGGCAATCCAACAAGCATCGAAACCATTGTGCCTGAGCATTGACAGAATAGTGCAATGTTCTGATAGTTTATGCTGTACTTATACGGGAAACCAATTTGTTGAACTACTAATCAGAAAAAAAAATGTTGAACCTAATGAACAAAGTTGTTCCTTGGTTTAGAACATAAAAAACCTGCTCACCTGATAGCCCTCCAGTCCGATTTTGTCCAAAACCTTTTGGCAAGTCGTCTTATCATCATTTCTACCAGAAAAGAAAACATGTAATTGTTAAGAAGACAGGCTAGAGATAGAAAAAAAGGCAAAAAAGAAAACGTAATCCATGATTGAACAGACTCACTTCTCTTTTAGAATTTCAGGAGCAAGAATGCGAAAACGATGTAAGAAATCATGAAACAGTTTTCTTGTAGGATATCCAGCGCAGCTGATTCTAATTGCTTCTAGAACACCCTAACATGGTGAAAAAACATTATCAGGGGACACACTGGCACTGAATTTCTCAAATTTTGAAAAAAAAAAGGAAGAAGCATGAAATATCTTATTACCGAGCATCTAAGTTGCTGTAGAACGTTGGTGTTCTCAAAAATAGCAGGCTTAAGAACACTATTTGGTTTTACACATCTAATGTAATGAGGTTCTGTAGAGCTTAAAGTCTCCATGAGTTCATGAAGTTGCATCTGAAAATTACATTGAAAAATTAGATACACAATGTCATCACAAGCAAACTTCGACAAAGCAAATGAGAAGTAAATGTCACCACGGGTCCGTATTATTTACTACACATTTCAACTGAATGCCTATTCTTATAATTTGTAAAGTGGGGCCCTTAAGTTCACTTGTGGGTTCAGCTAGGCCCTCCCTGTTAAAAATCCTTCTGTTATGAATTTGCAGGCATAGAAGGCCCGTGTTAGCAATGTACTGTTGGTGTGGTACACCAACCCCAGTCTAGTACCATGTGGCAGCAAGGTTCTCCCTTACTGTTTTTCCTAAAAATACCTAGCAACAAGATCAAGGAAGCACCAAGTCAATAATTAAATGACAAATGATCATGCATACCCCTATTAAGTGAGATACTATGACCATTAATCTCTTTGAAAGCATTTTCTTAGGTGTAGAAAGTGGAATAATTGAAATAAATTCACAATAGGCAATTATTATTATTTTGCATGGAGACCCCTGAACCCGTATTGCACAACAAATGATGATAGATGATATTACATAAGCCTTTAACTATAGCAGAATGTGACCTTGAAGCGAGTAGCAATTGAGGATGACTTTGATGATTTTGTGTTCTCTTCTGGTGCTGGTGGGAATAAAACTGATACAAAAGAGCACCTGGAAGCATTAAGTAATTCCTGGTGTTCTGCTACCACATAATCTTTGTTTTTGTCCAGGAAATGATCAGATTGATATATCACCTGGAGATGTATTAAAAATTAGGATGTACTTGAATAAATGAGTGAATAAAGGAAGTGTTATGATGTAAAAAATACTTACATCTCCAGCATAATGTTGGATTGTAAATGCAGTACGAGAAAGTTTTGGTTTAGCAAATCTTTTGTGATTCTTGAACTTTTCATACAGCTTCTGAGATAATGTCTCGTGTGTCGACTTTGGAAACATGCTGGAGGATATATAGGACACGGAAAAGAAAGAATCTTGTCAGAAACATGTGAACAAAATCATTTGGTGCAAAAATGCATGTCCTTGGCTATGACAAGAAAAATGAATTAGCAAGTGTTTCTTGGATGTTGACATGACGCGTTCAGTCTGGCAAACTATGGAGAATAATCTGGGCATGCATATCCGCAGCCAGAACAAGAAAAATGAATGAACAACCATTGCTTGGATGTTAAGATCAGGCAATCAATCCGGCAGACTATGAAGAATAATTTGAGCATGCATGTCATCAATTTGCTACCAAAACATTTAAATAAGAACTTTTGGTTCTCTCCAACAAGCAGGCATAAGGCAGCAACACACACTGACGTATAAAAGGACAAACCCAGTGCATAGAAGCTCCCACACAAGGTTGGGTCTGGGGAGGGATTATAGGAACCTAGTCTTACACCTGCGAAGTGCAATGCAGAGAGGCTGGTTCGAACCCAGGACCCCTTGGCATAAGTGGGGAGGACATCACCACTGCACCAGGCCTGCCCTCTTAGCAACACGCACTAACGTATATGTTTATTTATTTATTTGAACACGCACATCCTAGTAAAACTGCAACATGTAGTGCCAACAAATGAGGCATTGAAACTTACCAAGCTTCATCAAGAAGTGCAATAATGCCACCTGGTTTCTGGACACAAAAAGGTAGTAATTAAATGTGCGAACATAAAAAAAGTAAGCAGATATTGCTAAGAATGTACAACAAATACACAAATATATTGATAATTTCCATCATCTATATAGGACATTGTAGCTGATATATGTACTGCATCAAAGACTGAACGGGGCTGGGCGCAAGATCACATAGACTAATGTGTTGTTATCCTTGAGCTTAATTTGTTGTGTTTCAGCTCTAGTGATCAAAGGAAGCTAAGACCAGCATGACACTCCTTTACAAACCACAGAAACTTGAGGTTTGCCTTACAAATATAGAAATTTGCACAATATTTATAACTATGAACTAAATACAAATAGTTTTAGGTACAAGAGGGGGAGAAATAAAAGGAAATTACAAAAGCAAGTCAATGCATGTAACAGCGACCAACTCGTACCTTCTCAATTAAATCAAGAACATCTTGGTTGTCAACAAACTCTATGTAACTCCAGTTAATCTGCTCCCTTGTGTACTCCTCCTGCTCCATTTTGAATACATTCTGCCGAAACAAACACCACTGGTTGCTTGGCACAGGAAAGAGGAGAAGAAAATTCTAAAAAGATGAGTTTTGCATATACCTGGTTAAAATGTTGCTGGAGTTTTTCGTTCGTGAAGTTGATGCATAATTGTTCAAAACTGAAGAGTAGTTGCAGACCAAAGGAATATTTAGCAACCCCATATAAGTTACTCCCTCCGTTCTAAATTACTCGTCGCAGAAATGGATGTATCTAGAACTAAAATACATCTAGATACATCTATTTCTGCGACGAGTAATTCGGAACGGAGGGAGTATAAGGTATTCCTTACTATGCATTAGCTTCAAACTTTTTTTTCTGGAACAACTTACAGCTTACTCACCTATTAGTCTTAAAACTTTCAAAGCCATATATATCAAGTACCCCAATCAATTTGTCTGAGCTTGGATCTTGCCCGATTGATGCATTTATTCTATTTACAAGCCTGCAGTAGTACAATTTTATATAGTTAGAAAAAATAGGCACATAACTATAGTACATAATATGTGGTCAAGTTTTTTTACCAGTCAAATAGTCGAGAGTATATTTGTTTTGCAAAGCCATCCCTGCTAACAGTAGCAGAATTGGGACCAACTGTAGTAGTAATAACTCCTTCTGGCGTATTTATTTCCCTCTTTATCAAGGCATTCTCCAATTTTTCACAGTCACACCTGCAAGGAGCGTTCCAATGTATCATAGATTACAAATATTAATTATGAAAGATAGTAATAAAATTATAAAGAGAATTGGTGAACTAAAACCAACAGCCTACATCAAGAGCTCTCCTGCTGTATTAAGATGGAATCTTGATTTGGCATCCTTTATTACAGATGAATCTGCCTCTGTCCCTTTCGCAAAACTAATATTACCAAGATGAAGCACAGCAGCAACAACCCGGAATATAGCTTCCTGTAAAGAAACATCCCGTTGAAAAACAAATGTGATATCCACAGCTGACGAGCAAATCCTTGCTGAAAAGGGCTGAGTTTAAACCTGTTCTTCCTCAGTGATGCCAACCATATCCATAGCATTTCTTGTCGCAAGATACTCTTCAGCATCATTGATTCCATCAACTCTGATGCAAGATGACTGGTTGAGGTAGTGAAATGAAGATGGATCCCCCAGCTTATATTTTTTAATATCCTGCACCAAATTAGACATAAAAAGGTATAATAGCTTGAAAAGTATAAGTAGCAAACTGACACCAGTAACATTTTTTTTTACCTCTGACGGTGCTGAACAAAGGAAATAAAAGCAATGGTAGTTTCTCTCTGGACTACTAGTTTGGCAAACCCGAGATCTCTCAAGCAAGTAAGTTCTAATAGCAGCACCAGATATCTTCCCGCTCTTGTCGAATTGGAGCTCCACAAACTTACCAAATCGACTTCACCATGTTGAGAAAAAGTTAAGAGGTATGTAAGTCACATAGAGCAACAATCAGAACATAAACCGATAAATAGTGCACTCCCGCCGTTCACTATTATAAAATGTTCTAACTTTTTTCTGAATCGGATGTATATAGACGTGTTTTAGTGTGTTTGTTCACTCATTTCAATCCGTATGTAGTCCATATTGAAATATCCAAAACATCTTCTAATAGTGAACAAAGGGAGTATATGATACTGTGTACTGCCCATCTAGATGAGATGAATGTTGAGAATGAAACAAAAAAAGAACTATTTGGCTTTGACCTCCCATACAGAGTCTGAATGTTTATTTTATATTCAATACTCAAATAATTAATAATCTGGAGGGACCCATAACCAGTTATATCACACAAATTAGGAGGAATTTTATATTTCACCAGAGTTGTGGTAAGGTATACTGTGCCACGAATCGAAAAGAGAGGTCTTGCTCATTTTCTCTGTTTTCTATACCAATAAAAGACGACTAAAAGCCACATGCTCTTTTGTCAGTTATGACAATAACTGTGATGGTTACCTCGAAATAAAAAGAAGAGTGATGGGCTTTCTGAGTGAAACCAAGCAGAAACCACAGATCTTTCAAACTTCCATATCTTGGTCTCAGAATCAATATCACATTGTTTTGATTATGGTAAGAGATGAATTGTAGGGAGAGCCCTAATGAAAATATCACATTGCCATACTTTTTGGTTGAAACACAACTATCCTTCAATATTCACAATGCAATCTTGAATGGGTGGATCTGGAAAAGTAGAGGCATGCTATGCTGCTTACAAAAAATTATCAGTGAATGAAGTTCAGCGGGTCTTATGCAATGCTAATGTGGTGGTGGAGTGAATGTATGCATCTTTTCTTTCTGACCCAGTTTAGTCTGATCTAATGGGTACTTAATTTGGATAAGTTCGGATGCATCTATTAGAATATTTTATATGGTTAACTTACCAAAATCAAAGCTGGAGATAAAAATAGTTTATTTCAAAGGTGTACACTCCAAATCCCCCCACCCCCTCTTAAGACAAAAAACACATTTAGAATGACACATGTACAGTTGCCCAACAACTAGCTGAAGTTTTGACTGGGTGGATTAGCGTATCGAGGAAAAAAGGATGGTTCATCTTATAATTTGTAATTTGTCCTACAATAAAAAAAATTGCAGCTTTTAACCATGTGTAACAATAACAGGCTTGGTTTTGGTTGCCTTCAATACTATGTTGGATTGGGCTGTTTAGCACTTTGAGCTGTGCCTTGGGTCCTCTGGAAACTTGTAAATTTCTACTTATCAATATATTTCAGTAGGGTCTTCCCTGCTGTTGTAAACAAAAGGTTTCATTTCCTTCAACTAAAAAGCTTCCATATGTTTGTCCGTACTTTTGGTTACCCAGTAAACTCTGCTAATGTATGATGCTTTTGGTTATGACTTGTATAACACACAAGATACTACTAGTACATACGATACTACTACTGGCTTGGTGTTACTTTGACGACACCAATGAAACACAATAAATATTTTCTGATTTCCGTAGTATGATATCCGTACCTTGAATTATTGTTCCGAACAGTTTTCGCATTCCCAAAAGCTTCAAGGACTGGGTTAGACTGTATGCAAAGCATAAGTAAGTGATGATAGAATTAATACAGCTGAAATCATTGCATTGAATATCTTTTGAACAAACACAGAGCTTGCTGTCAGCGAGAAGCATTACAACTTATGAAATCCAACTTACTTCCAAAACCTGTTGTTCAACCGTCCTTCCTCCTGTTCCAGACCGACCACCCAAAAATGCGAGATATCTCATCAGCAATTTTGTAGTCTCAGTCTTTCCAGCACCACTTTCACCACTGACCAAAATGGAATTACTCTTTCCTTCATTCATCATTTGCCTGTTTCCTTATTCAAATGAATGCAAAATGGTTCCATCAATATAGACCTACAGGGGCACATCTCACTGTAGGAGAGTCATAGCATAATAGTAGTATAAGCATTCACCTGTAAGAGACATCAGCTATTGCAAATACATGAGGATCTAAATCTCCAAGATTTGCACCTTTGTATTTTTCCATAGTCTGGACGTCAACGAGATTAGGCAACCTTTGGAATGGATTTATGGCAATCAGAATGTTCCCCGTATAGGTCTGAAACTCAGAATAATAGCATTAGACAGAAAAAAAAATAAGGCATGCACTTGACATCACAAGATATGACCACTCACATATATTATATTTTTTGCATATCTGACAGCCAAATTATCCAGAACACCGGGCTCATGCAAGTATGATAACCTTGTCATGTCATCGACTCCATCAGGTGGTGCTTCTGTGTCTTTAGGATGTATATCTGATACATTTGCAGTAACCTGGTTGCACAAACAACAGTGTAACCATGTAGTTTTCATGACAGAAAACTAACTTTCGTACTAGAAGAATATCACATGCAGTTCTCCTTCATGGTTTGGAAAAAAACCTGGGGAAAGAACCCCAAAGTACAACAAATTACTTTGAATACGAGGTCTATATTGATGGAACCATTTTGCAGTCTTGCTTAATGAAACATTCAAAGATACCTGGGGGAAAAAACCTGGGGAAAGAACCCCAAAAACCTGGGGAAAGAACCCCAAAGTACAACAAATTACCAGCACACTCTTGCTTAATGAAACATTCAAAGATTGACAGTCAATGACACATGGAGTAAATTGAAGTTCAAAATGCACTCTTTGTCCGAGGTCCAACTAAGTCCAAAAGTAACAGGGATGCAACAGAAATCATGGACACATACCGTCTTTCCCTTGGTTGTGCGAACATGAGCATTTTGACCATCAATTTTGAAGACCTCCCCATCAATCCAAGCTAAATCTTTGTCTGCCACCCATACATGAGAGCCTATAACAATGTTTAACACGGGAGCCTGCACACGTGACAAGTGACAAGTTTAACATGTCAAATAGATCAAAATTGCATGATAATGGATCATACATCTGCACTGAAATCCGGCATTCCAGTAGATGCCAAACCGATAATGTGTATATATTGATAATGTCCCAGGAAAAATGAACAAAAGAATAATAACACCTATATATCAGATACGGATGACTGATGAAATCAAGATGCGAGATGCGTAAAGCAAACCTAAGAATAAGATGTATGATGAAGAAATATCTATGAGTTTCGATGACTTCTCATGGTGATATTGCATTGTAATAAACCATTTATCAAACTGAAAATTGTTTATAGAAGAAACCTCGAGAATTTAGGTCTGGTTGGTTCCACAGAAATGAGTGCAGTTGACATCTAACTAAACATGTAGAGCAGAGTAATGCACCATCATATGGAAGAGGGTATTGGCATTTAGTTTGATTATATGATTGAGTAAATTTGGGCTTTGTCTACCATGGCACAAGCATATAAAACTATCCAAAGTCGCACAGAAGAGAAGTATAAACAGCAATACAAGCATGACAGCCTTTTAATATACAATAAACTAGCATGTTCACCTGGTTTAACATTATAAATGTGAAGCTAGTTGATGCAATCTGTGTCTCTGTCCTGAAACTAGACCCCTTGGTGGACAGCCTTCCACAATTCAGCTAAACCTCCAAAAGGCACTGAACTCCATTTCATTCTCATCATTTAGCAAACAGGTCCGACCGAGTTGTAGGCAAGCAAAGGATGCTAAATGCTTGGCTAGAGCAGATTCATGCTAAGTGCCTCGCTCGTGACATCCGCAGAACAAGTACGTCCCGCTACTGTCGGCAGGTGTAGGGATTCAGCTCACTCAGCAGGTGTAAGGATAAATCCACTCGATGAATGGAATTCCTCCAAAATTCGGCGGAATGCCGGCTAAAATCCACTTGGTTTCCCAGACACGAGCTCGAAAACCACACAAAATTCTCCCCCAAACCCAGACAAAAAAATACGCCGCGGCGGAAGTAGACAAAAGCGCAGCCCGACGCATTCAATTGAATCTCAGAAGAGAACAAAAGAAAAACGGCAAGCGTGACAAGTCAGACGCACCATGTATCATCTGGGGCAGTCGCGGCAGGCGTAGGAAGAGAATCGGGACGCGGCAGGAGGTGTTGCGGGCAGGCACGATCGGACGGGAGGAGACGCGGCTCGGCGGCGGTGGCGGCGCCGACGGGCGATCTCCTCCCCTCGGCCCGGTCGCCGATCGCCTCGCGGCGGCGCGATCCGGCTGGAGGCGCGCTGCGGCGGCGGCGCGCTTGGGCGGGGGAGCGCGGTGGCGGGGGGCGACGCGAGGGGGGGAGCACAGGCGGGCACAGCGCGACGAGGGGGGAGAGGGGGGAGCACAGGCAGGCAGGCAGGCAGGGCAGGGCCAACCAGGCGGGCGCGACTCTCATTAACAGGAAAAAGAAATTGCGAATAATCTGGGTGCGCGGCGCGAGCTCGCCAGCACCAACGTGCCGGATCGGGTCGTCGTCAGCACCACCATCGCACCACCGCGGCTGCGTGCGGCATTCCTTCCCAAAAGGGAGGCGGGCAGGCTAAAGGTGGGGGAAGCTGGCGGCGGGTGGTAGGAACGGGGTGAGGGATTAAAGCCGAGCCAGACAGCGACGGATTCTCCTTCGAAGAAAGGTGGCGGTGGTGGTGGATTTGGAGCCAGGAATGGAGGAATCGGGGTGGATTAGTGCGGGTAAACCCGCGATTCCGATGGTGAAAGCGTCGTCACGGGGACGATTTGGCCGCGGGGAGGGGTGACATGTGCGGGGAGGGCCGGGGCAGGGCGGTGGATTGGCGGGACGGGCGGCCGCGGTGGCCCACCTGGCCGACAGTTAGGCAGCGTGTCGTCATTAGGTGGACGGACGGATCCATGGACGGATGGAGAAAAGGAAAAAAGGAGGAAGAAAACTGGATTGCTTTCGGCACCGGAAACTGGAAATTTGTACACGCTCGCTCGCTGCTCGTGCACGTACGGATCGCTCCCTCCGGTACACTACGCTGTACGCCTTCCGTTGTAGAGTCAGGGTACTTGTACCGTTGTACTCCCTCCGTTCCGAATTACTTGTCTTGTATTTGTCTAGATACGAATGTATCTAGCATTAAAATGAGTCTAGATACATCCGTATCTGGACAAATTCAAGACAAGTAATTTGGAACGGAGGGAGTACGTTGTAGTGTACGTACTCGTCCAAGGCAAGGCAATCTCCAAGGAGTTGCTTGTAAACAGTGGGTGACCTGAGCGACGTACGCTAGCTTGTGCTTTTGCCATCCTACTCTTGTACAGCTCCTTTTAAAAAAAAATGAATTGTACAACTCATTTTAATAGTGCCAGCTTGACAGATCAGTCTCAGCTAGTTTATGTTCATAACACGGCAGGGGAGGCGCGCAACGTACGATTCAATTCCGCGATGGCAACCCCTCCTGACCTTGCCTAGCTTGCGTACTGCTGAACCCTTTGAAAATTGCAGCGTGAAAAAAAAAAGTTGACAGTTGGGAGCAGTGGATTGGACGTTTCAGTTTCAAGTTTTTAGAAATGCCTGATCCGCCGCGGGCTTCTTCATCGTGCGCCTGTTACCGAAAGAGAAATCTGTTTGTAGTTTTATTCTAAGCATTCTACCAAGTTTGCTGGCTTACTCAAGGGGCGTCTGTAGTCCAAACATTCCATTGCACTGAAAAAAAACAAATAAACAAAAGAAATCTGTCAAGGTATCGTGACCACGACTGGTTGCAATAGAAACAAAATTAAATGAGGGAACTGTCTAGCACACGCAGGCCGGCTTGACCCATCTTCCAAGCATTGATAGATGGAACAGGCGCCCTCTTGTCATGGACCCCGGACGCGAAGAAAACTTTGGCTCCATCCCTCCTCTCCCTCCCATGCATCAAGCTACTAGACAAGATTGAAGGCATAACAAGGTACAGTTAGGTGGTTGGGCTTGGGCGTGCATAATTGACCAACAAATCATGGATCGGATACTTAATCCTTTTTTTGTAGGACAGCGATAATATTGCTCACTGTTCGGCACTCGGCGACCATTTATGATTTCCCATTGTTTCTCTCTGTAGGTCGAGAATGCGCGCACGGGTGGGTGCTTGCGTTGCATCTATCGGTGTCGCTGTGTCGGAGTCGTGCGGTTACGTACGCTCTGCCAGCTAGAGAAATCCGGAAACGGCGAGCAGCGTGATCACCACTTCTTTTTTATTTTGGTCCAGCAGAATCTCAGGCCTCGTCGGTCGCAGCCGCGACATGCCTCGCACGCACACACACGATCGCCTAGCTCTGTCCGCCGGCCGGAGTATACAAATAGCCGCCGGGATTGGTTGCAGTGAAGTTTGACAGAGCTGGTGATAGGAATCGGGGCATCTGCACGCAGAGGGAGAAGTTTCAATGATGTCCATTCAAGGTTAACCCCTCTTTTTTTCTTCAAAAGATTACATCTACCAGGACGAATGATGGCGACGATGCGCAGCTGCCGCGTTATTGTGGCGTGCCGTCCATTTCAACCGACGTTGATTTGATTTTAGCAAACAGAGAAATACTCCCTCCGTCTCAGAATAAGATACTTATTTTGGGACGTAATGGTTTCATCTGCAGCTGTAAGAACAGAATTACACAAACAGAGAAATAAATAACGTTTGACAATTTCAAGATTTCAGGAAGTCGCAGCGATGATTTCCTCAACCGCTCAAGAAATACTCCCTCCGTCCCAAAATAAAACACCCATTTTACGGTGTTGTTCTTACGGGAGGTGTCTTATTTTGGGACGGAGGGACTATATAGTTCTTACGGGAGGTATTGTTGTCGTTCAATTCACGGTTTCAGATAACTAGAACAGGTAAAAACATCACGATAGCTGACGCCATACTTTGCTTTGCTTTGCTTCGCAATGCAAAGAATTAGGCTTAGTTTGGTTGGTGTCCATAACTTCATGCCTGGGACAAATAGGTGCCCGGAGTGAGCCTGAAAAGATGGTCTTTTATGCCTGGCCAGGCTAGCATTTGCTATGTGTGTTTGGTTCGTGACCTGACCGATGACTACTGAATTGACTCTGTTTTTTATTATTTTAACAAGAACCGGCCCTGTAACATGTGCTAGTAGCTGATTAGTGACCTCCAGGCAGATGTCATAGCCACCAGGCGTCCAACTTCCACCGCCTGGACCAGGCTAAGCACATGCCTGGACTAACAGGCCAGGCTAAACACATGCCTGGACTAACAAAACCGGGATTAAAGGAAATTTTACGTTTGTTTTTTGAATTTTTCTCATATTTTTAAATTTCTGAATTATTTTACAATTTAATCTCTAATCATCCCTCATCACTGCTCAATTTAATCTTTAATTTCTAATCATCCCTCATCATTCTAAATCATCTAACTTCTCGGCCGGTCACCCATCCTGTCACTACTCCAGCCTGAGCACACTTAACTTTCGGGTTCTATTCCCCCTCGTTTCCAAGTCTGCACTTGTTGTGTTCCTAACAATAGTAAGGTGTCAATCCTATTAACCCTCAGGAGTTTAGCTTGAGCATGAAGTCATGCGTTTCACTGTTTGAGTTTGAAACTATTATTCTAAAAAACAATAATTATTTAGTAACACTAATATTTCTTGAATAAGTAGTTTGACCAGATTTGACCAAAATTCAAAAAATTGAAATAATTATTTAGTAACACTAATATTATTGAATAATTATGTAGTAACACTAATACTTCTTGAATAAGTAGTTTGACCATAGTTTGACCAGATTTAACCAAAATTCAAAAAAACCGAAATTTAAGCATATCTTTTTTTCTTTTTAGAATTTGAGGATTCTAAAAATTTGCAAATATGCCTACGGCGGTCAAAATCGGATGCGGATTTTCGTGCTGAACATTTTGATATATTATACTTTTTTTCGACATCGTATGCAAAAGTTATAGCCGTTTTATTTTTTCATGACACTTTTTGCAAAACATGTCCAAATTTAAGCTTTTAAATTTTCCTAACTAGTAGATGTAGTAATATAACTACATCTCGAAGGATTTTATTTTTTGAGTTTTTATCATTTTCTTTTGCTTTTTTCAAAACTGAAATGGCGATACACGGTGTGTGGGGGGGTGGAAGGCAGAGTTTGAAAAATGGGTCTTTTAGTCCCGGTTTGAGACACGAACCGAGACAAAAGGGCATCACACACTTTAGTCTAATCTTGACTAAAGGATGTGATGCCCTTTTGTCCTGATTCGTGTCTCAAACCGGAACTAAAAGGGCCATTTGAACCTAACTTGACAGGCAGAGGAGGGTGGATGATGAATTGCACCTGGCTTCCATATTTCTGTATTATGTCATACAACAATCGTGCTATGCCCACATCTGGAGAAGGCCGGGGTTGGTTCATTGAAGTCACGTAGAGCTAACAAACTTCTTTTGGAAATAATTAAAGGTAAAATGCATTGGACTTTGCCCTTTAGTGAGAATTGCCCCTGGTCCTAAACCTCGGCCTATCAGTTGATGGTTCTTTCTCAGTGAAATCCGGCGCAGCGGTGGCAAAAATGATTCTTCAATGGCATGATGGTTCACTTATTTTTGCAGCATGTCGGTTTATTTTCAATTGTAACGATTCACTGGAAGCTAAGATTCATGCAATCATGCAAGAGATGGCGCTAGCTATACAATATTCTACTCTTCCGGTCATCGTTCAATCTGACTCAAGTGAGGGGTTGTTCTGTCTATCAGGGAACGGACTTGTTCGTTCTGCTTATGGCCATCTCGTGGCTGAAATTAAGGAGTTGATGAGACATAGGGAGTTTATTCCTCAGAAGTTGAATAAGGATCAAAACAGAGTTGACGGCCGTTTGACAAATTATAGTCATATAGAGTGTACCACGGATGTGCGGATGCACGTAGGACTACCATGTATTGAGAATCTTTTGCCTTTCGTCTGTAATTCTCTCAATATGGAATAAAATCCTTTTCCCACGCGAAGAAAAAAAGCTTCCTTTGGAGCTGATAGCCAATGATCAAGCAAGCGTCCACGGGACGAGATCTGTGATAGGTGATGGATGAGTTGTCTCATCAGAAAACTGGCAACAACTCCCAGCTTCCCTGCTCACATCATTTGGTGTGTGCTGGTCCGGTCCGGTAGTTCCGTAAACAAGGCGATCATGTCATGCCCACCGCGAAATCACAGCTAGCTAACCACAGCTTTTGAGGTCGTGGGAGCCCCCACTGGATCATAACATCCACGCTACAGCTGCACCTACAGGCTGTAAGCCTGAGCAGGGTGTTCAACCGCAGCTCAAAACGCCGCGAGCTGCCATATGTAAAAAAGGGAGCTGGTTTTACTGAAACCAAATTCAGAGCGATTTATGCGCTGCTAAATGACCGGCCTATTTCCTCCCTTTTAGGCCTTGTTGGTATCCCTCTTCTCCGCTCTGACTCCGCGGAGTTGTGGAGCCCAGTTTTAGTCACTCCGTGAAAATGAGCTAGAGCCTGGTCCGCTCCGGGGCAGAGTGGAGCCTAATTCTAGTCACTCCGTGAAAATGAGCTAGAGTCTGGTCCGCTCCAGGGCGGAGTGGAGGGAGTAGAGAGGAGCCGAACGTGGCCTATTACAAATAGCAAAACCTGGGAACACCAGTCCAAAACTTCTGGGAGGGAAATAGCAACATCACTGTCAATGCTCCATGAACATGACAATGCGTCGAGATTATAGCGACGCACATGATTGTACACATGACGATCACTGTCATGATTGATGACAGACAGAACAAAAAAAAAGGGATGAAAACAAATTTTTGAACAGCTTCAGTCACACTACACCACAAGACATAAAACTGTACCTTCGTGGGCAGAAAAACGCTTTTGACATTTGTACCCTAGCTCTCAGTACAATTAAGCGCAGGGGAGCTCTAAAAAGAAAAAGGAAAAAGGCGCAGGGGGAGGGGGGATATGTAAGTAGGAGTTATTGAGGCTCTCGCGACCGCGGCTGGGTCGGGTGAGCGCGCCGGTGGCGCTGCCTTGATCTCCTCCCCGCAGCCTCCCCTGCGGCCGTCGGCACCGGATCTGGAATCTCCTCAGCGCTCTCTCTCTTCTCCCCCGCGAAGCTCCGCTGGACGCCATGGCTCCTCTCTCCCAGCCCGTGGGAGCAGCCATGTCTGCATTGGAACGCTCTGGCGACAACGGCCCTCCGCCCCACCAGCCCCCTGCGGCGGCCGCCGCTCCGGCCCCGTCGGCCTCCCTCACGAATCCGCGCGTCCCCCGTAGCTCGCGGCAGCCTGCACCCGCGAGCAGGTTCAGAGCGGAGCATGGGGGGCGTGCGCGGGTTCCCCGCGAGTCTCCTCCCCTGCTCGGGTCGGTGGCCACCCGGCAGCCCTCCGTCTCTGGCGGCGCTTCCGGTCAGTTGCTGGAGTCCCAGGCTTTGATCCCCGAGGCTCTCCTTGTTCTATCGGATCTGGCGGCGGCCCCAACGCTACCTTCGCCACCTCAGGCGGGCCGAGTCCCTGCACCCGGCGTTGGCTTGGTGGTGGTGCTCGACTCCAGGCCTGCTTCCTGGGTGCGCTGTCAATGATGATGAGGTCCAGACTGAGGAGTTGGTTCTACAGTCGCCGTTGCCCGACGGGTCTGCCGGCGATGCACATCTCCAGCTTGGTTGCTCTGTTGTGAAGGATGTGGAAGATATTGAGGGCCTCACTGAAGGATGTGATGACGAGAAGACACCACAGAAGCTGCTTGGTCCATCTTCAGAGTCGGCTTGCATCGGCATCTCTGCTGCCACTGCTGCTCTTGAAGCGGAGGCTGGCTGGGAGCATGTGGAACGGGGACACCGTTCCGGCCGGGGTGCTCCCCCTGTGCCGTCGAGAGAAGGTCTTGAGCGTAGCCTCGCCTTCAAGCGTTGGGCTCGAGGAAGGTGCTTTCGTTGCCTCGAGCGTGGCCATCAAGTCCGTGCATGTCATGATCCATTCAGATGCATACGCTGTCGTCGCCCTGGTCATCGTGAGAGGTTTTGTCGTGCTCACTCTCCAGTCGCCCGCGTGAGCTCTCCGGTCGCCCGCGTGAGCTCTCCGGTCTCTCAAGCTCATCACCAGCGGAGCCGCTCCCCATTTGTCCAGCCTTGTTCTTCGCTGACCAGGTGTTGGGCAGAGGGTCGTGAGCAACTCGTCGCTGCATGTGTCGGTGCCGCCAAGGTCCCAATCTAGGTGTCGCCAGGATTCCAATGCCAGTGCCTTTTTGGTCTCTGCTTTGGAGTCCCAGTTTGCTTTGCTACGTACGGAGCTCCTTCAGGAGGTTGAGCTCCTCCGCACTGAGCTTCGCGACGCTCTTGCCAAGCTTCAGGTTGCTTCGGTTGTGCCTTTGGTGCCTGAGCTCCAGTCTGGTTTCACTGATGAGGTGGATGAATGCTTCTTTGGAGAATTTTCTCCTTGTGCTGTGGATGGGACGTCGTCTGTCCATGGCGGTGTGGTCATCACCGAGGTCGTGGCTCCTGTTCTGCAGATTATGCCTGAGCTGCAGGAGCTTTGTGGGGAATCATCTATGGTGCAGCCGATGAAGCCAGGCTCATTGGAGTCCTTGGCCTCACCATCACCGTCAGAGTCCTGCCAGCCGCTCGCCTTTGTGGATAGTGGATGTTTGGATGGTTCTGTCACTCTCTCATCTATGCCCATTGGGCATGAGGTGTCCTTGAGTGACGAGGTTGATGAGACAGGTGTGTTGGCGCCTAACTCTGATGCTCTATCATGTGAGCAACTGGAGATGTCTGAGTCCATCGTGTCGGTTGCTTCTGTGGTTGATGATGTTTAGACGATTAATATGTTGGCTTCTGAACCTTTGGAGCCTAGCCAGCCGCTCGCCTTTGTGGAGGATGAAGGTTCTGATGTTGCGGTAACCCACTCGCACGTGACTGTCAGGCAGGTCTCTGCGCGTGAGAAGGTCGATGACATTCTCTTTCAGATAGAGCTTCATAGCTTGCTTAAACGTTTGGAGGCGGCTAGCCCTGGATCTGGCAAGGCGATTATGGTGGAGGCTCTTAGGAGCAAAGGAAAGAAGAGTGACGCCACAAAAAAGGCGTCCGCGGCTGCTTAATGGATGATCTTCAGTCTCTTGCGTTGTCCTTATGGCCTGCATTGTCTTTGTGGATTTGGTGGTGTCCATGGTCGCTAGCCAAGTTAGCCTCGTTTGGGGTGTCTTTGCGATGTAGCAGTGTGGGGTTGATGGTCTTTACGTGTTGGATATGGTTGTCGAGTGAGTAGTCCACATGTGGTTGATTTGTATCGGTTTTTGCCCGGTTTTCCGTTAATTAACTGGGCAATTCTCTTCTGCTTAATTAATCGATGAGGCAAATCTTTTGCCTCCGTTTGAAAAAAAGGTGCAGGGGAGCTCTAAAGAACACAAGCCCGCTCGAAGCACATAAGAAAAGGGGCTGGTACGAGACGATTCCATATGCATCGCGAGAAAAGAACTGGATTTACATGATTTGGCACTTTAGTACCGGTAATTGCCTTTGGCTCCTAGGTGCATATGCACCCATTGTCGAAATACATATTTCGAAATGTAAAAAATTCGAAACAAAAATCCCGCGTGTATATCCAGACATTTTATGTGTGTGCACAAGGTTTCGGTGAAAAACGATGTTTTTTGTGGCTTATGTAAAAAAGACAATTTCTGATGCTTCATTCTAACTATTCATGAGGCATTTCTTTATCTTTTTTACACAAGCCACAAAAAACATCGTTTTTCATCGAAACCTTGTGCACGCACATAAAATGTCCGGATATACACGCGGGATTTTTGTTTCAAATTTTTCATCTTTTCGAAATATGTATTTCGATAATGGGTGCATATCCACCTAGGAGCCAAAACACCGTTCTCCTTTAGTACTCCCTCCGATCCAAATTAATTGACGCACAAGCGGGCGTCTATTAATATGGATGGGAGTAGGAACATTAATTTCAGGCTAGGTTCGGTTACACAGGCGAACCACCCCAAAGGCCCAAACCCACCACCCCAAAGGCACACAAGAACTACCAGTACCTACCTAGAATCGGTAAAGCTCTCACCGGAATCTCTTATCCTTCTGGAGGAGGATATTAGGGTTCCGCTTAGATCCTGTTAACTCGCCCCATCTTGTCCCTGCTCCATGAACACGTGAAGAAACGCTCCACAGGGTGTCTCCTTGCTGAACAGCTGCGTCTTTCGTGGCCTTTGCAGTGGCTTTCGATTTCATCAGAGGATGCTTGCTGCCCTTGCCCATGCCAGCTCCTAGCAGCCATCTCGAACCAGATTGCTGCTGTGTTTGATTACCCCACGGTTTTGTCTTCTCAGGCTCACTCTTAAAACCGGCCACATGCACTTCTGTGACTTTAAATTGGGGAACAGAGTCTTCCTCTATCTTTTCTTCATCGACCGATACTTTATCAAGAACCTGCTCAGGATTGGGCTCCTCATAATCTTGCTCACTGTTACCTTTCTCTGAAACGGTGCTGTATATCTTGGGCTTTGGGGGAATAAAAACCCTCTCAACTTGAATCAAAGAAAGCATCGGTGTGCCAACTGGCTCGTAGTTACGTAGCGGGTCACGCAATTGAACCATGAGAGCAACTGTGAAGTTGTTCCCCAACAAACCCCATCTTCTACCAGATCTCCTGCTCTTTTTGTCTGCAGTCTGGCCTTCACCAAGTAGGTCCGTTGGTTTGGCATGGTGGGCAGCAAGTATTTTCGATGTACGGTCACTGAACTGCTCCTCTTCATCCACTACTCCGGAATCAAGCCTCATCCACTCATCTAGAGTGATCGATAAGCCCATTAATCCATCAACATCACCACCAGCTTGTTTAACATCCAGAAGCTGCAATCCTGCAGTTCCTTCCAAACCAAGTGACAAAGTATTCTCTGCGGACTTTCCTTGTAGAGATGAAATTTCTCCAATAGGGTGGGCACTGATATTGGATGGTGCCTCTTCTTCGGACATGCCAGACTGTATCCTCAGACCCTCAATAGAAAGGGCTTCAATCTTTTCCATAGCTAATGGAGCAAGATCCTCAAGTGAAACATATTCTGAAGCACTTATCGCACCCAATGATGATGACAGATCAGCACCTCTTTCTTTCTTCTTCTTCTTTCCCAAAGCAGCATTGCTGGCCCCTGCTGCCAACGCATCAAAACTATGATTCTCCAGTAGGTCATATCTGCATTGGTTAGAGTAATATATTTTAGCCAGGGCAAATGATGAAGTATTAAGACGTCATGAACAAGCAGGAAAAGAAAGATTTCTAACCTTCCTGAAGACTCTAGAGCAGGAGAAGCCTCCCATGCAAGCTGCTGCATCATTTTGCCATTGACATCTTCTAAGGGCATAAGTTTGTTTGCTTGCATTGATAGCTTTTCGATTCCAACTGAAGCTAGACCATGCAATATCTCCATAATTCCAGAGCCCATTTCTGCTGGCAGTACGATTGGAGAAGAAGCCTGCATGACCAAGCTACAATTGTTCTTTGCATTCTTGAAAAGAACTGGATTCATCGACCGCAGAAATCCACCATCCTCTGTCTGAATAAATGGGCCCAAACCATCAGCCAAAGGTGGCAACTCAAGGGGCTGCTCAGGTGGGAGGGCAATGGGGCTACCAAACCCACTTCTACTCCCAGGTGGAGAAGACTGGAAGGACTTCTCATTTAGCCCAAATTGACGCATCAAAGCTTCAGTTTCCTCGTCTTCCAGTGACTTGGCTCTAAATGTGGTGTCTATGGGCGGAACTACATTCTGCAGCTCAAGTTCAGCCTCGCGTATGATTGTGGAGAGATCGAAATCCTCTGCAACATCTTCACAACTAGGTTCTTCCACCTCATCTTCGAAATCCAAACCAAGAATACAGTCCCCAGATTCTAGAGCTTCCTTTTCAAACTGCTTCCAAAGCCGCTCTCTTGGTGACTCGGGATCACTATCTGAGGTTACCCCAAATGGGCTATGTGCTATCCCAAGCATATCCAAAAACTCATTAGCAACAAAATCGGATGAAGCATCCATGCTGCGTGATCTGCTCATCTTACTGGCGGAATTGCAACTATCTCCCGCACCAATGCAGCTCAATCGCCTAGAATGCTTATCTTCCACAATTGGTGAGTCAAATTCCTCTGGCTCAACAATTGAGAATTTGTTGAATATACCCTCCAGAACCTCCAGTTCTGCATCTGCTGCCAGCTCACCATCTTTTTCAAATGCGGCAGTAGGAAGCAAGGCCGCTTCGACCGATGCATCCTGCTTGTCTCCTACATCGTCCATTTCAAGAGCAACATCATTGAGCTCCTCTTCCAACTTCACTTCAACAGTTCCCTCTTTAGCAAGATCTTCAATTAATAATGCAGGCTTGGCCGTTCCCTCTTCATTAGCTTCACCACTAAAGCCCTCATCTTGATCATTCACATTGGCAGTCTCGACATGTTTGAACTGGTCTGGATCCTCGAGGGTGACCTCAACTCCCTGCTCAACCACATTGAACTCTGAACCATGACAATCACCCTCTGGGTGCACCAAGTCCCCCTCTCCCTTCCTCATCTCTACTGAGGTGCAATGCTTTGACTGCGGTGAACCATCCTCCTCGCATTCTACTGTTGCCGTCTCACCCTTGGTAGCATCAAGACCGGCATCACCAACAAAGGGCAAGGCCTTTACAGGCCTCGTGTTTGGCAAAACCTCGTGGAGCACCCTCACGTCCCGGCTCCGTGCCGGCACTGGTGACGGGGACTGCACTGACACCTGCCGCGCCATGGAGCCCCGTCTCAGCCCCGCCACTTCCCCTCCCTTGTGCTGCTCCCCACCTCCGCCCACGAGCACGCAGGAGAAGGTGACATTGAGCCGCGCGCCGCGGGCAACGCCAGAGAGCCGGAAGCTGGTGCTCCACTTCCCAAATCCGGAGTCGCCGCCCTCCTCGAGGTCGTCGATGGAGAGCGGCAGCAAACGGGTGAGGTCGACCTCGTGCTTGCCGAGCTCGAGTGCCGAGGCGGCGACGGTGACGACGAAGGCCCGCGGCTCGTACTTGACCGCGTTCTTGGCCCCGCGGGAGAAGTAGACGGGCGAGCGCTGCGTGAGCGGCTCCTCGAAGGCGACGGCGCCGAGGGCCGGCGCGACGGGGCGGGTGGAGGCGCAGGCGGACATCCGGCGGAAGTGGACGGAGATCGGGGAGCCGTCGAGCGCGGTGGGGAGGCCGTCGACGGAGTGCACCTGCAGGGTGAAGGCGCAGTCAAGGCGGCGCCTGCCCAGGTGCGAGATGGCCGTCAACGACTTCTTCCAGAAGGACGAGGATGAGGAGGAGGAGGAGGTGGAGACCGAGGAGGAGTAGGAGGCGGAGGGCAGGAGCTTGCGGGTGGAGGAGGAGGGCTTGAGCTTGGGCTTGTGGCGGGCCTGGTCGGCGGCGGCAGATGGGGCGGCGGGGAGCGGGAGGGAGCGGCGGCGGCGCGAGGGGTCGAGGGAGAGGGCCTTGTGGAGCGTGACGATGTCGCGCGCGAGGGCCGCGTCCCCCGCCTCGGCCGCGCGGTCCGCCGGCGGGCGGCGCGACGACATGGGGGGAGGGGTTGGGGATTTTTGGATGGGGTGGGGGAGGGAGGGAGGGAGACGGCGCGGCCGGCGTGAGGGACAGGGGAGCGGGTGCCTTGCTTGGTTTGTTGTTTACTGTTTGGTGGGCTGCTTTTGTTTGGCCTCGCTGGCGCTGGAATGGGAATCGAGATCTGGAGGATTCGAATTCTTGTCTTGCCTTGTGACGCCCGGGCGGGGATGCGGAGGGAAATGAAAACGTTGGTTGGGCGTTCGAGGAGCTCGTGAAGAACAATAGAGGAGGGCACGGCCGCACCGCATGGGTCGTCTGTGCTCGGATTTTTCTGTTTCTGCGGGGTTGGGTGGTCGTTGCGATGCGAGCCGTATTCAGGGTTTTTGGGTGGGGGCTGGGAAGATGCGGATGCAGGTCAAGTCCGAGATTATTATTATTTTTAACCGGGCTAATCCACTTTTTATTAAAGATATAACGGAAATACAGCCAAATCCAAGTTCACACGACAAGGGAAAAGAAAAAAATGCGAGTTCAGGCACTTCAGGGAAACCCGCTGTGAGCGCTCGTAATCGAAACGTCCACTACGAGGCAAAAACCCTGAAGCACCATCAACACGCACCAACCAAGACTCAAGTTCAGACCACATTACAGCCTACGCAGAGGCAACACAAACATGCAGAATTTACACCAAAATGACGCCACCAAGTTCTCCAGATAGCTTGGTGTCTTTGCGGATCACTCCACGGTGTCCTAACGTACGTGGTCGCGCAGAGCCTCATCATTTCTTTAGCATTCTCCTTCAGGATCATTGCACCACGCTCCAGCACCGTTCGCCTTTCGCTCTTCAGGAGTCCTGCCCAGTAAGATAGATGCATACAAGCGGTGAAGACAATCTTAAAAGGAGATGACAGTTTTTTGAATTCAAAAGTATCCCGGTTTCTACGATTCCAAATAGCCCAGCATACGGCTGCTAGCCCCATTGTGAAGTAGCGCTCCCCTGGAGGAAGAAAAACATAGCACCAAAAAAAAAACTGGCATAGATTGTTGGGACATAAAACAGTCCCAAGCAGCGCCCCCACTGTGCGCCAGGCTATCTTTGCCAAAGGAGAAAGAAAGAACAGGTGCAAATAGGTTTCTCTACAGTCACAAAAAGAGCAACGGGGATTGCCAGCCCAGTTTCGTCGCTTCATAACATCTCTGGTTAGAACAACATCCTGGAAAAGTTGCCATAGAAAGTGTGAAGGGTAAAAATGTGGTAGTGAACCCTTCCCTCCCTCTCGCGACCGCGTCGCCCCCTCCCCCCGGGCGACCGGCCGTGGGACCTTCCCTCCTTCCTCCTTCCTTCATGTCGCTGTCGCCGGCGCCCGCGGCCGGCTTGGCCCCGGGGCTGCTGGTGGCGGCGGCCTCCCTGCCCTTCCCCTCTCGGTCGCTCTTCGGTGCGGGCGGAGCTACCCCGAGGGTGCACTTGGTCTGGCGTGGCGGCGGGGTTCCGTGGCGCGACGCAAGCGAGCAGCGGGGCGGCGTGACCTGGCGTCGCCCGCTCGGCCCAGATCTGGGCCCTTCGGGCCCATTTGGGCCTGGGCAGGCCGACGACAGGGATGGTCTCCGGCGTGGCTTCCGGGAGGCGGGGGAGACGTGACGAGCGGCTAGGTGCTGGCGGCACCGACGCCGGCCTGCTGCATCGTGGTCGGCGGGGCTTAACGGGCCTGCTTCGGGCCTGGCTGGGCCAGGGGTGGCCCGACATGCCCCGCTGCCGCGTCCAGACGGCGACCGCAAAGGTGCCGGTGGCACGGGCCTCCCGCACGACTGGGGTGGAGGTGGTTCCCTCCCACTCGGCTTTGGGGTTGCTGCTCCCGTCGTGGTGCGCTTCTCTCCGGTCCTCTTGGCATCGTGGTGGTGTTCGTAGTGAGGCGGCGTGGATGGCGGCGCAACTGCGTTGGCGCATGGTGGTGGGCGGCGGTTTGGCGGGTCGGCTCTGTTCGGTTGGGTTTGGAGTGCGGGAGAAATCCCTGCCGGTTTCGGCCCCGATGCGGTGACACCTGCGGGTGCCACCATTCCTTCCTGGAGGGTGTCGGTGGTATCCATCCCCCACCCCCCTCCGCGTGCCGGGGGAAACCCTAGGACTCGTTCGGGCAGCTGAAGGAAATATGCCCTAGAGGCAATAATAAAGTTATTATTTATTTCCTTATATCATGATAAATGTTTATTATTCATGCTAGAATTGTATTAACCGGAAACATAATACATCTGTGAATACATAGACAAACAGAGTGTCACTAGTATGCCTCTACTTGACTAGCTCGTTAATCGAAGATGGTTATGTTTCCTAACCATAAACAAAAGAGTTGTTATTTGATTAACAGGATCACATCATTAGGAGAATGATGTGATTGACATGACCCATTCCATTAGCTTAGCACCCGATCGTTTAGTATGTTGCTATTGCTTTCTTCATGACTTATACATGTTCCTATGACTATGAGATTATGCAACTCCCGTTTGCCGGAGGAACACTTTGTGTGCTACCAAACGTCACAACGTAACTGGGTGATTATAAAGGAGCTCTACAGGTGTCTTCAAAGGTACATGTTGGGTTGGCGTATTTCGAGATTAGGATTTGTCACTCCGATTGTCGGAGAGGTATCTCTGGGCCCTCTCGGTAATGCACATCACATAAGCCTTGCAAGCATTGCAACTAATGAGTTAGTTGTGAGATGATGTATTACGGAACGAGTAAAGAGACTTGCCGGTAACGAGATTGAACTAGGTATTAAGATACCGACGATCGAATCTCGGGCAAGTAACATACCAATGACAAAGGGAACAACGTATGTTGTTATGCGGTCTGACCGATAAAGATCTTCGTAGAATATGTGGGAGACAATATGAGCATCCAGGTTCCGCTATTGGTTATTGACTGGAGACGTGTCTTGGTCATGTCTACATTATTCTCGAACCCGTAGGGTCCGCATGCTTAAGGTTTCAATGACAGTTATATTATGAGTTTATGAGTTTTGATGTACCGAAGGAGTTCGGAGTCCCGGATGAGATCGGGGACATGACGAGGAGTCTCGAAATGGTCGAGACGTAAAGATCGATATATTGGACGACTATATTCGGACATCGGAAAGGTTCCGAGTGATTCGGGTATTTTTCGGAGTACCGGAGAGTTACGGGAATACGTATTGGGCCTTATTGGGCCATACGGGAAAGAAGAAAAAGGGCCTCAAGGGTGGCCGCACCCCTCCCCTTGGTCTAGTCCGAATTGGACTAGGGAAGGGGGGCGCCCCCTTCCTTCCTTCTCCTTTTCCCTTCCTCTTTTCCTATTCCATATGGGAGGTGGAATCCTACTAGGACTAGGGAGTCCTAGTAGGACTCCACACTTGGCGCGCCCCCTCCTAGGGCCGGCCTCCTCCTCCCTTGCTCCTTTATATACGGGGCAGGGGGGCACCTCTAGACACAAGTTGATCCACGTGATCATATTCTTAGCCGTGTGCGGTGCCCCCTTCCACCATAATCCTCGATAATATTGTAGCGGTGCTTAGGCGAAGCTCTGCGACGGTAGTACATCAAGATCGTCATCACGCCGTCGTGCTGACGGAACTCTTCCCCGACACTTTGCTGGATCGGAGTCCGGGGATCGTCATCGAGCTGAACGTGTGCTAGAACTCGGAGGTGTCGTAGTTTCGGTGCTTGATCGGTCGGGCCGTGAAGAAGTACGACTACATCAACCGCGTTGTGCTAACGCTTCCGCTGTCGATCTACAAGGGTACGTAGATCACACTCTCCCCTCTCGTTGCTATGCATCACCATGATCTTGCGTGTGCGTAGGAATTTTTTTGAAATTACTACGTTTCCCAACAGCAGCAGCATCGTCGGTGTCGCATCCCTTCTTGGAGGTGCTGCTTGGTACGCGACAGTTCGGAGCCTCGGCCTATGGTGGTTTGTATCCGGTGGGCGCTGCAGTTGCGAGTCTTCCGCGCTTTGCCAAGCTGCCGTGGTTGGCATTTGTTTCTTCTTCTTTTTCTTTTGGCTTGTTGTGCTGCTCGCCACAACGATCTTTGTACTCGGTGTTGGTTGCTTTGGAATACAAAGCGGGGGGAAACCCTTTTTCGGTAAAGTTGCCATAGGAAATCTGGATTTTGACAGGCAGTTTAGCCTTCCAAATCCATCTATAGTCACAACCAGCCAGATCTTTCTCTAGGTAAGAGTACATAGACTTAGTTGTATATTTGCCTTTGGGCCCAACAGCCCACACAATTTCATCTTGACCAGCCGAAGTATCAAGGCTGTCAATAACATTCTTGACCCCCTCAAACTGACAACTCAGGTCTACATTCAGCCCGCGTCTAAACATCTCCCCACCAACACAGTTCCTAAATTGGACAACAGTGTCATCTTGATAATTAGCAATACTAAACAGGTCCGGATAAGTAACACCCAAAGGTAGATGGGTGCCAATGGGGTCATGCCACACCCTAGCAATGTTGTCATTATTGACAATCACTTTCCTCCCGGCCATATACACCTCCTTTACTTTGCAAGGCTTTCCAAATAGGGGAGCCATTAAATTTTGCTTTAACGTTGGCTACAGAGTTGTTCTTAAGATATTTTTGTTGGGGAACGTAGTAATTTCAAAAAAAAATCCTAAGCACACGCAAGATCATGGTGATGCACAGCAACAAGAGGGGAGAGTGTTGTCTACATACCCTCGTAGACCGAAAGCGGAAGCGTTATAACAACGCGGTTGATGTAGTCATACGTCTTCACGGCCCGACCCATCAAGCATCGAAACTATGGTACCTCCGAGCTTTTGCACACGTTCAGCTCGATGATGATCCCCGGACTCCGATCCAGCAAAGTGTCGGGGATGAGTTATGTCAGCACGACGGCGTGGTGATGATCTTGATGTTCTACCGTCGCAGGGCTTCGCCTAAGCACCGCTACAATATTATCGAGGATTATGGTGGAGGGGGGCACCGCACACGGCTAAGAGATCAATGATCAATTGTTGTGTATCTAGGGTGCCCCCCTACCCCGTATATAAAGGAGTGGAGGAGGGGGCCGGCCAAGGAGGGTGGCGCGCCCAAGGGGGGGGGGGAGTCCAACTCCCACCGGGAGTAGGACTCCCCTTTTTCCTATTAGGAATAGGAGAGGGAAGGAAGAGGAAGGAGGAAGGAAGGAAAGGGGGGCCGGCCCCCTTCCCAATTCGGATTGGGCTTGGGGGGGCGCGCCAAGTGTGGAGTCCTACTAGGACTCCCTAGTCCTAGTAGGATTCCACCTCCCATATGGAATAGGAAAAGAGGAAGGGAAAAGGAGAAGGAAGGAAGGGGGCGCCCCCCTTCCCTAGTCCAATTCGGACTAGACCAAGGGGAGGGGTGCGGCCACCCTTGAGGCCCTTTTTCTTCTTTCCCGTATGGCCCAATAAGGCCCAATACGTATTCCCGTAACTCTCCGGTACTCCGAAAAATACCCGAATCACTCGGAACCTTTCCGATGTCCGAATATAGTCGTCCAATATATCGATCTTTACGTCTCGACCATTTCGAGACTCCTCGTCATGTCCCCGATCTCATCCGGGACTCCGAACTCCTTCGGTACATCAAAACTCATAAACTCATAGTATAACTGTCATTGAAACCTTAAGCGTGCGGACCCTACGAGTTCGAGAACAATGTAGACATGACTGAGACACGTCTCCGGTCAATAACCAATAGCGGAACCTGGATGCTCATATTGGCTCCTACATATTCTACGAAGATCTTTATCGGTCAGACCGCATAACAACATACGTTGTTCCCTTTGTCATCGGTATGTTACTTGCCCGAGATTCGATCGTCGGTATCTCAATACCTAGTTCAATCTCGTTACCGGCAAGTCTCTGTACTCGTTCCGTAATACATCATCTTGCAACTAACTTATTAGTTGCATTGCTTGCAAGGCTTAAGTGATGTGTATTACCGAGAGGGCCCAGAGATACCTCTCCGACAATCGGAGCGACAAATCCTAATCTCCAAATACGCCAACCCAACATGTACCTTTGGAGACACTTGTAGAGCACCTTTATAATCATCCAGTTACGTTGTGACGTTTGGTAGCACATAAAGTGTTCCTCCGATAAACGGGAGTTGCATAATCTCATAGTCATAGGAACATGTATAAGTCATGAAGAAAGCAATAACAACATACTAAACGATCAGGTGCTAAGCTAATGGAATGGGTCATGTCAATCACTGTCACACCCTAGCTAGTCATGCATTAGAGTGTTGCATCATGTTTACTCTTTCATCAGAAACTTGAAATGGGGATTTGTGAAACCCTCAGAATCATTTTGAAAATGACCCAAATAAAAATTTCTCCAAAAAGGGTCCAAGAAAATGCTCATCTTGCTCTCTGAAAATATTGGACAGAGATAAAAATCAAACCAATATTTTTAAGAGCTCATAGGTATTTATTTTGGGCATTTGGAATTAATGCATAACTATTTGCATTGGAAATATATTAGTTATGTATATTAATATATGTCCAAAAATTATGCCACCTGTTGGGGAGCTCTGGAATAATATATCTAGCTCCTGCAAAAATTGGCATAAGGTAATAAAATGATTTAATATTTTATTTAAATCAAAACAAATGACAGAAATTAGAAAACAAGAATAAATAAAAGAAGGAGAAGCTTACCTGGGGCTCCTCCCTGTGCAGCCCAGCAGTAGCTGGCCGGCCCAGCCAGCAGGCGGCCCAGCCCGCCTCCTCCTCTGTCGTCTTCGTCCTCGACAGAGGGAGGGGAGCGTGCCCGGCGCGCGCGCGCGCCACCGCGCCACGCCACCAGCTCGCCTGCCTGCCTGCCTCTCCCCTCCTCGTCTGGATGCCCTGGAACGACGCCACGCCCCCCCGTACTCTCTCACTCTCCCCCGGTTCTTCCTCTCCTCTCCCTCGCCCTCTCTCTCCCGTGTCCGAACGCACCCATCGCCGCCGTTTGCCATAGCCGCCGCCACCGGCCTCCCCTCGTCTTCCCGACTCGCGCAGGAGCTCCGCCCCCTCGCCCTGAAGCTCTCCGTCAAGCCACAAGACGCCGGACGCCCTGTGGAGCCGTTGTCGCCATCGTCTTCCTCCTCGGGCTCCGACCACCATCGTCGTCGATTCGCCGTCTCCAGTGCGTCCCCGAGCCCGCTTCGACGCCCGCTGCAACCGCGGTGAGCTCCGCCACCGTTTCCCTCTCTTCTCCCCCTCGTTCCCGCGCCGTAACTCCGTTTCCCACCACGGCCGAACCTCCGCCGTCGCCGAGCTCGCCGTCGACGCAGCTCCGGTGACCATTTGGTCACCCCGGCGAGTCCAACAAGTCCGTAAGGCCCCGTAGAGCATCCCTAGCGCCTTGCTTCGCTCGCCTTCGAGCTCCAACCACGTTTCCGTGCACGACCGAACCCCGGCGGCCGCAGCCGAGCTCGCCGCCGTCGACTCCGACCACCCCAGGCCCAGCCACGGCCACCGCCCGACGCGCCATCGAGCTAGCTTTCCAACGCATCTAGCCGCACGCCGTTTGGAGCACCACAGAGGAAACCCGGGGCACATGTACGCCGCGGACCTCGCCGGCGACTAACCGCCGGCGGGTTTGACTTGTTCGACCTGGCGTTTGACCCCCCCAGAGTCACTGACGCGTGGGCCCCGTCGGCCAGGTGGTTAGCTTAGTGCTAATCACTGTTAATTAACCCCCCTGACACTGACCAGTGGGCCCCAGCGCCACTAACTCTTAATTAGGATTAAACTAACCCCTGTTAAACCCCCCTGTCACTGACGTGTGGACCCCACACGTCAGGTTTGACCCCAGCCAGCCGCAGTTCACCGCTGACGTCGTGCTGACGTCATGCTGGCGCAATATATATATTTCTGGATTTAAATTAAATCAGGAAATTCCAGAATATAATTTAAACTTCAAAAATTCATAACTTTTATTCTGTAACTCCAAATCAGACAAATTATATATGAAAAATGATCAGAAAAATCCAATCTATCCATCTGTACTATTTTCATGCATGATCAAACAAGTTAAATTGATGTTTAAAGCAGAACAAGGAAAAGCACTTTAAAAGGCCATGTTTGAGTTTGAAATTTGAATCTTTGATTCAAATTGGTTCAAACCCTTCTGGTTTTAGTTGCATTAGCCCAACACACTCATATTGCCATGTTTCATGCATGCATCATATTGTTGCACATTGTTTGGTGATGGTTGTGTATCGGTGTCCTTTGCGACAGGTTCTGCCTCCGAGGAGTACCGTGATTACCCTAACGAAGAACCGTATCAGTGCATCGAACCATCAGGCAAGCAACCAACCATTTGATCATATCGATACAATCCCATGTTCTCGCTCCTTCTCTCTTTTACTGCATTAAGACAACGCGTTTCAAACTGCTGTGTGCTACGGTAGTTGAACCCATTTCCTCTGCATGACCTGTCATTGCCACAGTAACTAGATGAAACCCACTAGCATGTGTAGGAGTTGATTGAGCCATATGTATGTGTTGTTCCTACCTTGCTATGCCTGCTACGCTTAGAGTCGGGTCAGGTCTGGTTCATCTGGGTGATGGGCTAGAGTGAAATGATTATGTCGGTAATGAGAGTGGTGTGGTGAACACGATTTGGTAAAGGTATCGATGAGAGGCCATGTAGGAGTACATGGTGGGTTGTTTCATTGAAGCCGACCTTAAGCACTGAGATCTGTATGTGTGATTTAAGAATCAGCTACTACCATGCATTGGGCCCGAAACCAATGGACCCTCTCGGCTTCTTATTCACCCTAGTTCTCCGTCCAGGAGTTGCAAGTAGTTTCTGGTGTTTGTAGCCTACTGGAGGCCGTGGACAGCGCTGACCGTAGGGGTGGGCTGTGATGCGGTAGGTACGTGGCACGGTGTACCGAATACCCGTTAGGTATCTCGGGAACCCTGTTCACATCGTTCGGGGCCGTATGGGAAACCTCGGCCGGACTCCCTGCGGATGGAACCTGGATAGGCGATAAACCTGGACTGGAGGCTTAGGTGATTAGGTAGGTTGTGGCCGACACCCACGTTGGGCTTCCGCTTGAAGGTTGCCGAGTACATGTCGTGTAAACGACGGTAAGTGGTGAGAGCGTGTATGAAGAAGTACACCCCTGCAGGGTTAACATGATCTATTCGAATAGCCGCGTCCGCGGTAAAGGACTACTTGGTTGCCTATACAGTTCATAGACAAGTAAATGGAAACTACTAAAAGCCTCAAGATAAGTGTGAGTGCCGAGGATGGCTCTTCCGTAGGAAGACGGAGGCGGATCCTCGGTAGTGTATTGAAGTGGTGAGTAGTGGACTCGTGTGCGCAAAACCATTTCAAGTTGAAGTATCGTAGGATAGTCTAGCCAAGAGTCAAAGCTGGCTTGCTGCAATAACTCCACCAACCCTTCTTGATAATATGCATGTATGTAGGATCTGATGTAAGTCTTGCTGAGTACCTTTGTACTCATGTTGCTATAATTTACATTTTTACAGAAGACACTGCAACCCCTTCTGATGGGTTCTATGTAGACGTTGACATCAACGAGTAGGCTAAAGGCCCAGGTGGTGATCCTGAGCTTATGAAGGACCACGTAGTATAGTTAGGCTTTCCAAGCCTCTTTTATTTTACTAGTTGTCTGTACTCAGACAAGTTACTTCCGCTGCTGGTTTGTATGACTGTATGACTTGAATGTTGGGTCGTGAGGCCCGTTCCTTTGTGTATGTTATGTATGGCTCTCTGAGCCTTAAATAAAGTACTTGTGTCGTAGAGTCATGTTGTGATGCTTCGTTGTATTTGCACATATCGAGCATATTGTGTGTATGATTGAAATGCTTGGTATGTGTGGGATCTGACTATCTAGTTGTTTATCTTTAGTAGCCTCTCTTACCGGGAAATGTCTCCTAGTGTTATCGCTGAGCCATGGTAGCTTGCTACTGCTCTGGAACACTTAGGCTGGCCGGCATGTGTCCTTCTTCGTTCCTGTGTCTGTCCCTTCGGGGAAATGTCACGCATTGAGTACCGGAGTCCTGTTAGCCCGCTACAGCCCGGTTTACCGGAGTCCTGCTAGCCCAGTGCTACAGCCCGGACCCACTTGCTGATGACCGACACGTTCGAAGCTGGGTCATGGATGCCTGTCCCTGTAAGTCTGTGCCACTTTGGGTTTACGACTAGTCATGTCAGCCCGGGCTCCTTATCATATGGATGCTAGCGACACTATCATATACGTGAGCCAAAAGGCGCAAACGGTCCCGGGGCAAAGGTAAGGCGACACCCGTGGGGATACCGTGCGTGAGGCCGCAAAGTGATATGAGGTGTTACCGGCTAGATCAATGTGACATCGAGTCGGGGTCCTGACAGCGTTGGCATCAGAGCCGGACTGCCTGTAGGTTCTCCAAGCCAAACTGGTCGATGTTGAGTCTAGAAATTCTTTAGTTATATGTAGGGGAATTGTTTGTGGGTTGGAACGTAAGGCTCTTTTACTCCTTTATCTAATGACATCCTGATCTGAGTCAGTCCATTCTTCCACCGGGGGTTAAGGAATTAGGATCTATTCTCTCTATCAGGATCACGTGTTACTAATCAGTAGTACCTTATAAGTTTGATGGATACAAGCCTAGTTCAATCCTATTACCACATTATGTTGCTAGGATGGACTCAGAACTTGATATGATGATGTTGAGTGTGTATGAAATTCTTTGTCAAATGTCGCAAAATCCTTCTTGAGCATTTACAACTGTTATGCTGCCGAAATTTTGCTAGAAATTCTAATGCCTTTGCATTATGATTGTGCTTTCAGATGGCCACTCGCGACCTCAATCAAGTGGTTCGCCTGACTCGATGCCTAGATGTACCCGGCCATACTGCCATGTTGGTCAGGGTAATGACTGAGGCTGGATACCGCTGGTATCCTGAGTACACGGTCGAAGAGCAATTTCGGGACTTTAATCAAAGCCAGTATCTCTGCACTATCAGGATATTTCCATCTTATCCTGGATCCACCGAGCCCCTTCACTGCTCCTATGGACTCGGGGTTACTATTGAGATGGCTGTGCAGGACGCCGCCTACTCTATGATGACCATCATGCGAGTCAGGTCTGGTCTATTTCGGGACTCTGATTTCCGGTATATGCCAGGATCACTTCCAGGAGCACAAGGGTATCTCCAGGCTATCTATGCTGACCCCACCCAGGAGGATTCACGGACTCGCAGCACTGCTGAGATGCTCGAGGATAAGGACCATGAAAATCGGGCCTTGAGGTTAGAGCTCTTCAATACCCGTGCTGACCACTGGGCCACATTGACTCGGTTCGCACCGGCGGTGCAAGCTGGATATTCGGATATGCGCGATCTCTATCCTGTGAGATCTGCTCTGCCAGACGTGATGGGTTGGCGTGATGTAGGAGGCATCACCCCACCTCGCGGTCCCCGTAGGCCACCGTCTGTTGGTCCCCGACCTCATCCTAGCCCCTATGGTCCACAAGCTCCGCGAGATCGTCTGTTTCCGGATGATCATGTTGAGCTTCCAGGCTATGGAGGTGACTTCTACGAGGACTACTACGGATCGGTCTGAGTTAGTGGTAGTATCACTAGTTCGTGATAGCTGTGTCGTCTATCGTCCTGCGTGACTCGTGGGATATGACCTAGTTTGTACTCTTTCCGGAGATGTAGAAAAACAATGTATAGGAGCTTGGGATGCCTCCGATAAGATGTAATCCTCTTTTCACCGTAATAGTACTTTGTTTGGTCTTGTACTAAACCCTGTATGGTGTGTATGACGATGGAATAAAGAAGCAGTTTCTGTATCTACCATGTCATACGGATGATCATCTTGCATTTCGAGTTATTCCTTACATTTTATATCCTATGTCGGAAATTTTATCATTCTGACTAAATCATTGTCTTGTTTACCTAGGATGGTCAACACGCGCACTAACCCTGCTCCTCAAGAGCAGGCCGAAGGCAGTGAAGTCAGGGATGGAAATCTGCCTCATCCTCCTTCCCTAGCCGAGGTTATGATGGAAGCTGAGAGAAACAAGCGGGAGACCAACCGTTTGTTGGAGCGTATTGAACAGAACACAACACACCATCAGAGGACTAACGTGGTGTCACTCAGTGATTTTATCAAATTACATCCACCCACGTTCCACCACTCCGTCGAGCCTCTCGACGCTGATGACTGGCTTCGCAGTATCTCTCACAAACTGCGTTCCGCGCTGGTAGCGGAGGCTGACAAGGTCACCTTTGCTGCATATCATCTTGAAGGCCCCGCCAGTCTATGGTGGGAGAATTATGGAGCTATGCGCCCAGCGGGCCATGTCACTACTTGGGCTGAATTCAGCGAGGCTTTCCGTGAACATCACATTCCGGAGGGTCTCATGGACCGTAAACGTGAGGAATTTTGCAGTTTCACTCAGGGCCGACTTTCTGTGGATGCTTACAGCAGGGAGTTTGGTAACCTCGCACGATATGCAACTGAGGAAGTGTCTACTGATGCCAAGAAGCAAGCAAGGTTCCGTAAGGGACTTAGTCCTGAGCTTCGCCGTGACCTCCGTCTGCATGAGTGCACATCTTTTCAGAAACTTGTCAACAAAGCCATCAGTGCTGAAACTGGTCAGACTGACTATGACGCAACACACAAGCATGGCCGTGACATGGGTTCCTCATCCGGTGCTGGTCCTCAGAAGCGCTGCGTGTGGGTGCCCAACACCGCCCTGCCACCCAGGTTCACACCGAGGCCATCTTTCCAGGCGCCTCGCCCTGTTCAACAGTCTGCACCGGCCAAACCCTATGGGGGTCCAACCAACAATGCTCCTCCATGTGCCAGCTCCGTGACCTGTTTCAAGTGTGGGGAATCTGGTCACTATATGCGTGAGTGTCCCCAGACCAACCCCAACCAATCTGCTAAAGCCGTTGGCCGTGGCAAGCCGACAGGGAAAGTGTTCCATGCCAAGCCGGCCACCGCTTCATGTGGCCATGTCAACTGTATCTCTGCCGAAGAAGCTCAAGAGGATCCCAACGTCGTTCTCGGTACGCTTCTTGTTAATTGCCACCCGGCATCTGTTCTTTTTGATACAGGAGCCTCTCATTCTTTTATATCCGAAAATTATGCTCGTTTGCATAACGTCGCATTCGGTGATATGCCAACCTCTATGGTAATTCAAACTCCGGGATCCAAATGGCAAACTTCTAGAGTAAGCCATGGAAATGAAATCCAAGTCGACAGACTTGTTTTCCTTGCATCGTTGATAGCCCTTAAATCTTCAGATATTAATATCATTCTGGGTATGGACTGGATGTCGGCTCATCATGCCCAAATTGATTGCTTCTCTAGGACTGTTCAACTCACCCATCCTTCGGGGAAGATAGTCAATGTCTTGACCCGAATAGCCAAGCGACAATTATATTCTCTTAACGCCAGCCCTTTGCCAGATCTTGAGGACGTTCCGGTAGTCCGTGACTTCCCGGATGTCTTCCCAGAGGAGTTGCCAGGTGTTCCACCTGACAGGGATGTTGAGTTCGTAATAGACCTCATCCCAGGAACCGTTCCGATTGCTAGAAGACCTTATAAGATGGCACCACTAGAACTAGCCGAGCTTAAGAAACAACTCGATGAGTCCTTGAAAAAGGGTTTCATCCGCCCTAGTTCATCTCCGTGGGCTTGCCCCGTCCTATTTGTCAAGAAGAAGGATGGTACGGACCGGATGGTTGTAGATTACCGACCTGTCAATTTGGTCACAATCAAGAACAAATATCCGCTCCCCAGGATCAATGACCTGTACGATCAGCTCGCTGGATCCTCAGTCTTCTCCAAGATGGATTTGAGGTTGGGCTACCATCAAATCAAAATCAGAAACGGGGACATTCCTAAAACGGCCTTTGTTACTCGTTATGGCCAATACGAGTACACCGTCATGTCCTTCGGCTTAACCAACGCTCCAGCCACCTTCTCTCGGTTAATGAACTCAATCTTCATGGAGTATTTGGATAAATTCGTCGTAGTTTATCTCGATGATATACTCATCTACTCCAAGAACGAGGAAGAACATGCCGAACATCTAAGGCTAGTGTTGAAGAAACTTCGAGAGCACCGCCTTTATGCCAAGTTTTCCAAATGTGAATTTTGGTTGTCAGAAGTGACCTATCTGGGTCATGTAATATCTGGTAAAGGTATTGCTGTTAACCCTGAGCGAGTTCAAGCCGTCCTTAATTGGACTCCACCTGAATCGGTCAAGCAAGTTCGGAGTTTTCTGGGCTTAGCGAGCTATTGTCGTCGCTTTGTCGAGAACTTCTCCAAGGTTGCTAAACCTCTAACCGAACTCCTCAAGAAAGATAAGAAGTTCGAATGGACTCCACAATGTGAGCACAACTTTCAGGAACTGAAAAGATGCCTGACCTCTGCTCCCGTACTGGTACCGCCAGACTTCTCCAAGGACTTTGTTATCTACTGCGACGCCTCGCGACAACGACTAGGTTGCATTCTCATGCAAGATCGACACGTAATTGCCTACGCTTCACGGAAATTGCACCCACATGAGGAGAATTATCCTACTCATGATCTAGAGCTTGCAGCCGTAGTCTATGCACTCAAGACCTGGCGACATTACCTCCTCGGTAACCGTTGCGAAATATTCACTGATCACCAAAGTCTGAAGTACATTTTCACCCAACCGGATCTAAATCTCAGGCAAAGACGTTGGGTTGAGTTGATCACAGACTTCGACTTAGGAATAACCTACACCCCAGGGAAAGCCAACGTCATGGCTGATGCGCTAAGTCATAAATATTATTGTAACAACCTGATGTTACAACAAAGTCAACCGCTTCTCCATGAGGAATTTCGGAAGGTTAACCTTCACATTGTTCCTCAAGGTTTTCTTTCCACCTTGGTAGCAAAACCTACTCTTACGGATCAAATCATCGCTGCCCAAAAGCGAGATAAGGGAATATCTAAAATCAAAGAGAACATTGCTAGCGGAGGTGCTAGTTGTTTCTCCACAAATGATCATGGTGTTGTGTACTTTGAGAACCGTCTAGTGGTTCCCAAGAACCAGCATCTACGGCAGTTGATCCTTAAGGAGGCTCATGAATCTCCTCTCACCATTCATCCCGGTAGTACTAAGATGTATCAGGACCTACGCCAGAGGTTCTGGTGGACTAGGATGAAGAGAGAAATTGCTCAGTATATTGCTAATTGCGACGTCTGTCGCCGTGTAAAAGCAGAGCATCAACGGCCTGCTGGCACCCTTCAACCCTTAGCTATTCCTGAATGGAAATGGGATAAAATTGGTATGGATTTCATTACCAGTTTTCCCAGGACCAAGAGAGGGAATAATGCTATTTTCGTCGTTGTCGATCGTCTTTCCAAAGTAGCCCATTTCTTACCTGTTCGTGAGAGTATAACCGCTAGTCAGCTGGCAGACTTATACATCTCCCGAATAGTGTCCCTCCATGGTGTTCCTTTGGAAATTAACTCGGATCGAGGAAGTCTTTTCACCTCTCGATTTTGGGAAAGTTTCCAAAATGCTATGGGAACTCGTCTCTCCTTTAGCACCGCCTTCCACCCTCAGTCGAGTGGTCAAGTGGAACGCGTCAACCAGATTCTAGAAGACATGCTTCGAGCCTCTGTTATCTCATTCGGAATGGACTGGGAGAAGTGCCTTCCATTTGCCGAATTCGCTTACAACAACAGCTATCAATCTAGCTTGGGTAAAGCCCCTTTTGAAGTTCTCTATGGACGACGGTGTCGAACACCCCTTAACTGGTCAGAGACCGGGGAAAGACAATTCTTTGGCCCGGATATGATTCAGGAAGCAGAAGAACAAGTTCGTATCGTTCGTGAAAAGTTGAAAACAACCCAATCTCGTCAAAAGAGTCAATATGACCGAAAACATAAGGCTATGACTTTCGAGGTTGACGAGAAGGCTTATCTTCGGGTCACCCCTCTGAAGGGAACCCATCGTTTCGGTATCAAAGGCAAATTGGCTCCTCGTTACATTGGACCTTTTCGCATTCTCGCCAAACGAGGAGAAGTTGCCTACCAGTTGGAACTACCTCCGCACCTCTCCAGAGTCCACGATGTCTTCCACGTTTCTCAACTCAGGCGTTGCTTCACGGATCCTATCCGTGGAGTGGACCACGAAATGCTTGATCTCCAAAATAATCTTACATATCGAGAGTACCCCATTCGTATCCTCGATCAGGACGAACGTACCACCCGACGTCATAATATCAAGTTTCTCAAAGTACAATGGTCGCACCATTCTGAGGATGAAGCAACTTGGGAAAGGGAGGATCGTCTTCGCCTCGAGTATCCCGCCTTCTTCCCGGAGGAACCCAAATCTCGGGACGAGATTCTTTTGAGTGGGGGTGAGTTGTCACACCCTAGCTAGTCATGCATTAGAGTGTTGCATCATGTTTACTCTTTCATCAGAAACTTGAAATGGGGATTTGTGAAACCCTCAGAATCATTTTGAAAATGACCCAAATAAAAATTTCTCCAAAAAGGGTCCAAGAAAATGCTCATGTTGCTCTCTGAAAATATTGGACAGAGATAAAAATCAAACCAATATTTTTAAGAGCTCATAGGTATTTATTTTGGGCATTTGGAATTAATGCATAACTATTTGCATTGGAAATATATTAGTTATATATATTAATATATGTCCAAAAATTATGCCACCTGTTGGGGAGCTCTGGAATAATATATCTAGCTCCTGCAAAAATTGGCATAAGGTAATAAAATGATTTAATATTTTATTTAAATCAAAACAAATGACAGAAATTAGAAAACAAGAATAAATAAAAGAAGGAGAAGCTTACCTGGGGCTCCTCCCTGTGCAGCCCAGCAGTAGCTGGCCGGCCCAGCCAGCAGGCGGCCCAGCCCGCCTCCTCCTCTGTCGTCTTCGTCCTCGACAGAGGGAGGGGAGCGTGCCCGGCGCGCGCGCGCGCCACCGCGCCACGCCACCAGCTCGCCTGCCTGCCTGCCTCTCCCCTCCTCGTCTGGATGCCCTGGAACGACGCCACGCCCCCCCGTACTCTCTCACTCTCCCCCGGTTCTTCCTCTCCTCTCCCTCGCTCTCTCTCTCCCGTGTCCGAACGCACCCATCGCCGCCGTTCGCCATAGCCGCCGCCACCGGCCTCCCCTCGCCTTCCCGACTCGCGCAGGAGCTCCGCCCCCTCGCCCTGAAGCTCTCCGTCAAGCCACAAGACGCCGGACGCCCTGTGGAGCCGCCGTCGCCATCGTCTTCCTCCTCGGGCTCCGACCACCATCGCCGTCGATTCGCCGTCTCCAGTGCGTCCCCGAGCCCGCTTCGACGCCCGCTGCAACCGCGGTGAGCTCCGCCACCGTTTCCCTCTCTTCTCCCCCTCGTTCCCGCGCCGTAACTCCGTTTCCCACCACGGCCGAACCTCCGCCGTCGCCGAGCTCGCCGTCGACGCAGCTCCGGTGACCATTTGGTCACCCCGGCGAGTCCAACAAGTCCGTAAGGCCCCGTAGAGCATCCCTAGCGCCTTGCTTCGCTCGCCTTCGAGCTCCAACCACGTTTCCGTGCACGACCGAACCCCAGCGGCCGCAGCCGAGCTCGCCGCCGTCGACTCCGGCCACCCCAGGCCCAGCCACGGCCACCGCCCGACGCGACATCGAGCTAGCTTTCCAACGCACCTAGCCGCACGCCGTTTGGAGCACCACAGAGGAAACCCGGGGCACATGTACGCCGCGGACCTCGCCGGCGACTAACCGCCGGCGGGTTTGACTTGTTCGACCTGGGGTTTGACCCCCCCCAGAGTCACTGACGCGTGGGCCCCGTCGGCCAGGTGGTTAGCTTAGTGCTAATCACTGTTAATTAACCCCCCTGACACTGACCAGTGGGCCCCAGCGCCACTAACTCTTAATTAGGATTAAACTAACCCCTGTTAAACCCCCCTGTCACTGACGTGTGGACCCCACACGTCAGGTTTGACCCCAGCCAGCCGCAGTTGACCGCTGACGTCGTGTTGACGTCATGCTGGCGCAATATATATATTTCTGGATTTAAATTAAATCAGGAAATTCCAGAATATAATTTAAACTTCAAAAATTCATAACTTTTATTCTGTAACTCCAAATCAGACAAATTATATATGAAAAATGATCAGAAAAATCCAATCTATCCATCTGTACTATTTTCATGCATGATCAAACAAGTTAAATTGATGTTTAAAGCAGAACAAGGAAAAGCACTTTAAAAGGCCATGTTTGAGTTTGAAATTTGAATCTTTGATTCAAATTGGTTCAAACCCTTCTGGTTTTAGTTGCATTAGCCCAACACACTCATATTGCCATGTTTCATGCATGCATCATATTGTTGCACATTGTTTGGTGATGGTTGTGTATCGGTGTCCTTTGCGACAGGTTCTGCCTCCGAGGAGTACCGTGATTACCCTAACGAAGAACCGTATCAGTGCATCGAACCATCAGGCAAGCAACCAACCATTTGATCATATCGATACAATCCCATGTTCTCGCTCCTGCTCTCTTTTACTGCATTAAGACAACGCGTTTCAAACTGCTGTGTGCTACGGTAGTTGAACCCATTTCCTCTGCATGACCTGTCATTGCCACAGTAACTAGATGAAACCCACTAGCATGTGTAGGAGTTGTATGAGCCATATGTATGTGTTGTTCCTACCTTGCTATGCCTGCTGTGCTTAGAGTCGTGTCAGGTCTGGTTCATCTGGGTGATGGGCTAGAGTGAAATGATTATGTCGGTAATGAGAGTGGTGTGGTGAACACGATTTGGTAAAGGTATCGATGAGAGGCCATGTAGGAGTACATGGTGGGTTGTTTCATTGAAGCCGACCTTAAGCACTGAGATCTGTATGTGTGATTTAAGATACAGTTACTACCATGCATTGGGCCCTGAAATATGACCCCGCTCGACTTCTTATTCACCCTAGCTCTCTGTCCAGGAGTTGCAAGTAGTTTCTGGTGTTTGTAGCCTACTGGAGGCCGTGGACAGCACTGACCGTAGGGGTGGGCTGTGATGCGGTAGGTACGTGGCACGGTGTACCGAATACCCGTTAGGTATCTCGGGAACCCTGTTCACATCGTTCGGGGCCGTATGGGAAACCTCGGCCGGACTCCCTGCGGATGGAACCTGAATAGGCGATAAACCTGGACTAGAGGCTTAAGTGTTTAGGTAGGTCGTGGTCTACACCCACGTCGGCTTTCGCTTGAAGTCTGCTGAGCACATGTCGTGTGCAGACGCTAAGTGGTGGAAACATGTATGAAGAAGTACACCCCTGCAGGGTTATCATAATCTATTCGAATAGCCGCGTCCGCGGTAAAGGACTACTTGGTTGCCTATACAGTTCATAGACAAGTAAATGGAAACTACTAAAAGCCTCAAGATAAGTGTGAGTGCCGAGGATGGCTCTTCCGTAGGAAGACGGAGGCGGATCCTCGGTAGTGTATTGAAGTGGTGGGTAGTGGACTCGTGTGCGCAAAACCATTTCAAGTTGAAGTATCGTAGGATAGTCTAGCCAAGAGTCAAAGCTGGCTTGCTGCAATAACTCCACCAACCCTTCTTGATAATATGCATGTATGTAGGATCTGATGTAAGTCTTGCTGAGTACCTTTGTACTCATGTTGCTATAATTTACATTTTTACAGAAGACGCTGCAACCCCTTCTGATGGGTTCTATGTAGACGTTGACATCAACGAGTAGGCTAAAGGCCCAGGTGGTGATCCTGAGCTTATGAAGGACCACGTAGTATAGTTAGGCTTTCCAAGCCTCTTTTATTTTACTAGTTGTCTGTACTCAGACAAGTTACTTCCGCTGCTGGTTTGTATGACTGTATGACTTGAATGTTGGGTCGTGAGGCCCGTTCCTTTGTGTATGTTATGTATGGCTCTCTGAGCCTTAAATAAAGTACTTGTGTCGTAGAGTCATGTTGTGATGCTTCGTTGTATTTGCACATATCAAGCATATTGTGTGTATGATTGAAATGCTTGGTATGTGTGGGATCTGACTATCTAGTTGTTTATCTTTAGTAGCCTCTCTTACCGGGAAATGTCTCCTAGTGTTATCGCTGAGCCATGGTAGCTTGCTACTGCTCTGGAACACTTAGGCTGGCCGGCATGTGTCCTTCTTCGTTCCTGTGTCTGTCCCTTCGGGGAAATGTCACGCATTGAGTACCGGAGTCCTGTTAGCCCGCTACAGCCCGGTTTACCGGAGTCCTGCTAGCCCAGTGCTACAGCCCGGACCCACTTGCTGATGACCGACACGTTCGAAGCTGGGTCATGGATGCCTGTCCCTGTAAGTCTGTGCCACTTTGGGTTTACGACTAGTCATGTCAGCCCGGGCTCCTTATCATATGGATGCTAGCGACACTATCATATATGTGAGCCAAAAGGCGCAAACGGTCCCGGGCAAAGGTAAGGTGACACCCGTGGGGATACCGTGCGTGAGGCCGCAAAGTGATATGAGGTGTTACCGGCTAGATCAATGTGACATCGAGTCGGGGTCCTGACAATCACATCATTCTCCTAATGATGTGATCCCATTAATCAAATGACAACTCATGTCTATGGTTAGGAAACATAACCATCTTCGATTAACGAGCTAGTCAAGTAGAGGCATACTAGTGACACTTTGTTTGTCTATGTATTCACACAAGTATTACGTATCCGGGTAATACAATTCTAGCATGAATAATAAACATTTATCATGATATAAGGAAATAAATAATAACTTTATTATTGCCTCTAGGGCATATTTCCTTCAGTCTCCCACTTGCACTAGAGTCAATAAACATCACCATGTGATTTAACATCAATAGTTCACATCACCATGTGATTAACACCCATAGTTCACATCGACATGTGACCAACACCCAAAGGGTTTACTAGAGTCAATAATCTAGTTCACATCTCTATGTGATTAACACCCAAAGAGTACTGAGGTGTGATCATGTTTTGCTTGTGAGAGAAGTTTAGTCAACGGGTCTGCCACATTCAGATCCGTAAGTATTTCGCAAATTTCTATGTCAACAATGCTCTGCATGGAGCTACTCTAGCTAATTGCTCCCACTTTCAATATGTATCCAGATTGAGACTTAGAGTCATCTGGATCAGTGCCAAAACTTGCATCGACATAACCCTTTACGACGAACCTTTTGTCACCTTCATAATCGAGAAACATATCCTTATTCCACTAAGGATAATTTTGACCAATGTCCAGTGATCTACTCCTAGATCACTATTGTACTCCCTTGCCAAACTCAGGGCAGGGTATACAATAGGTCTGGTACACAGCATGGCATACTTTATAGAACCTATGGCTAAGGCATAGGGAATGACTTTCATTCTCTTTCTATCTTCTGCCGTGGTCGGGTTTTGAGTCTTACTCAACTTCACACCTTTGTAACACGGGCAAGAACTCCTTCTTTGACTGTTCCATTTTGAACTACTACAAAATCTTGTCAAGGTATGTACTCATTGAAAAACTTATCAAGCGTCTTGATCTATATCTATAGATCTTGATGCTCAATATGTAAGCAGCTTCACCGAGGTCTTTCTTTGAAAAACTCCTTTCAAACATTCCTTTATGCTTTGCAGAATAATTCTACATTATCTCTGATCAACAATATGTCATTCACATATACTTATCAGAAATGCTGTAGTGCTCCCACTCACTTTCTTGTAAATACAGGCTTCACCGCAAGTCTGTATAAAACTATATGCTTTGATCAACTTATCGAAGCGTATATTCCAACTCCAAGATGCTTGCATCAGTCCATATATGGATCGCTAGAGCTTGCATATTTTGTTAGTACCTTTAGGATTGACAAAACCTTCTAGTTGCATCATATACAACTCTTCTTTAATAAATCCATTAAAGAATGCAGTTTTGTTTATCCATTTGCCAGATTTCATAAAATGCGGCAATTGCTAACATGATTCGGACAGACTTAAGCATATATACGAGTGAGAAACTCTCATCGTAGTCAACACCTTGAACTTGTCGAAAACCTTTTTGCGACAATTCTAGCTTTGTAGATAGTAACACTACTATCAGCGTCCGTCTTCCTCTTGAAGATCCATTTAATCTCAATGACTCGCCGATCAATTGGCAAGTCAATCAAAGTCCATACTTTGTTCTCATACATGGATCTCATCTCAGATTTCATGGCCTCAAGCCATTTCGCGGAATCTAGGCTCATCATCACTTCCTCATAGTTCATAGGCTCATCATGGTCAAGTAACATGACCTCCAGAACAGCATTACCATACCACTCTGGTACGGATCTCACTCTGGTTTACCTACGAGGTTCGGTAGTAACTTGATATGAAGTTACATGATCATCGTCATTAGCTTCCTCACTAATTGGTGTAGTAGTCACAGGAACAGATTTCTGTGATGATCTACTTTCCAATAAGGGAGCAGGTACAGTTACCTCATCAAGTTCTACTTTCCTCCCACTCACTTCTTTCGAGAGAAACTCCTTCTCTAGAAAGGATCCATTCTCAGCAACGAATATCTTGCCTTCGGATCTGTGATAGAAGGCGTACCCAACATTTTCTTTTGGGTATCCAATGAAGACACACTTCTCCGATTTGGGTTTGAGCTTATCAGGTTGAAACTTTTTCACATAAGAATTGCAACCTCAAGCTTTAAGAAATGACAGCTTAGGTTTCTTGCCAAACCATAGTTCATACGGTGTCATCTCAACGGATTTAGATGGTGCCCTATTTAACGTGAATGTAGCTGTCACTAATGCATAACCCCAAAATGATAGTGGTAAATTGGTAAGAGACATCATAGATCGCACCATATCTAATAAAGCACGGTTACGACGTTCGGACACACCATTACACTGTGGTGTTCCAGGTGGCGTGAGTAGTGAAACTATTTCACATTGTTTTAACTGAAGGCCAAACTCGTAACTCAAATATTTTACTTCTGCGATCATATCGTAGAAATTTTTATTTTTGTTACGATGATTCTCCACTTCACTCTGAAATTCTTTGAACTTTTCAAATATTTCAGACTTGTGTTTTATCAAATAGATATACTCATATCTGCTCAAATCATCTGTGAAGATCAGAAAATAATGATACCTGTCACGAGCCTCAATATTCATCGGACCATGTACATCAGTATGTATGATTTCCAACAAATCTGTTGCTCGCTCCATTGTTCCGGAGAACGGAGTCTTAGTCATCCTGCCCATGAGGCATGGTTCGCAAGAATCAACTGATTCATAATCAAGTGATTCCAAAAGCCCATCAGCATGGAATTTCTTCATGTGCTTTACACCAATATGACCTAAATGGCAGTGCCACAAATAAGTTGCACTATCATTATTAACTTTGCATCTTTTGGCTTCAATATTATGAAAATGTGTATTACCACGATCGAGATCCAACAAACCATTTTCATTGGGTGTATGACCATAGAAGGTTTTATTCATGTAAACAGAACAACAATTATTCTCTAACTTACATGAATAACCGTGTTGCAATAAACATGATCCAATCATATTTATGCTTAACGCAAACACCAAATAACACTTATTTAGGTTCAACACTAATCCCGAAAGTATAGGGAGTGTGCGATGATGATCATATCAATCTTGGAGCCACTTCCAACACACATCGTCACTTCACCCTTAACTAGTCTCTATTCATTCTGCAACTCCCGTTTTGAGTTACTACTCTTAGCAACTGAACCAGTATCAAATACCGAGGGGTTGCTACGAACACTAGTAAAATACACATCAATAATCTGTATATCAAATATACCTTTGTTCACTTTGCCATCCTTCTTATCCGCCAAATACTTGGGGCAGTTCCGCTTCCAGTGACCAGTCCCTTTGCAGTAGAAGCACTTAGTCTCAGGCTTAGGTACAGACTTGGGCTTCTTCAATTGAGTAGCAACTTGCTTGCCGTTCTTCTTGAAGTTCCCCTTCTTCCCTTTGCCCTTTTCTTGAAACTAGTGGTCTTGTCAACCATCAACACTTGATGCTTTTCTTGATTTCTACCTTCATCGATTTCAGCATCACGAAGAGCTTGGGAATTGTTTTCGTCATCCCTGGCATACTATAGTTCATCATGAAGTTCTACTAACTTGGTGATGGTGACTAGAGAATTCTGTCAATCACTATTTTATCTGGAAGATTAACTTCCACTTGATTCAAGCGATTATAGTACCCAGACAATCTGAGCACATGCTCACTGCTTGAGCTATTCTCCTCCATCTTTTAGCTATAGAACTTGTTGGAGACTTCATATCTCTCAACTCGGGTATTTGCTTAAAATATTAACTTCAACTCCTGGAACATCTCATATGGTCCATGACGTTCAAAACTTCTTTGAAGTCCAGATTCTAAGCCATTTAAGCATGGTGCACTAAACTATCAAGTAGTCATCATATTGAGCTAGCCAAACGTTCATAACATATGCATCTGCTCCTGCAATAGGTTTGTCACCTAGCGGTGCATCAAGGACATAATTATTCTGTGCAGCAATGAGGAAATCCTCAGATCACGGATCCAATCCGCATCATTGCTACTAACATTTTTCAACTTAGTTTTCTCTAGGAACATATAAAGATTAAACGGGGAGCAACATCGCGAGCTATTGATCTACAACATAGATATGCTAATACTACCAGGACTAAGTTCATGATAAATTAAAGTTCAATTAATCATATTACTTAAGAACTCCCACTTAGATAGACATCCCTCTAATCATCTAAGTGATCACGTGATCCAAATCAACTAAACCATAACCGATCATCACGTGAAATGGAGTAGTTTTCAATGGTGAACATCACTATGTTGATCATATCTACTATATGATTCACGCTCGACCTTTCAGTCTCAGTGTTCCGAGGCCATATCTGCATATGCTAGGCTCGTCAAGTTTAACCTGAGTATTCTGTGTGTGCAAAACTGGCTTGCACCCGTTGTAGATGGACGTAGAGCTTATCACACCCGATCATCACGTGGTGTCTGGGCACGGCGAACTTTGGCAACGGTGCATACTCAGGGAGAACACTTTTTATCTTGAAATTTAGTGAGAGATCATCTTATAAAGCTACCGTTGAACTAAGCAAAATAAGATGCATAAAAGATAAACATCACATGCAATCAAAATATGTGACATGATATGGCCATCACCATCTTGTGCCTTTGATCTCCATCTCCAAAACATCATCATGATTTCCATCGTCACCGGCATGACACCATGATCTCCATCATCTTGATCTATATCAATGTGTCATCACATGGTCGTCTCGCCAACTATTGCTCTTGCAACTATTGCTATCGCATAGCGATAAAGTAAAGCAATTATTTGGCGCTTGCATCTTATGCAATAAAGAGACAACCATAAAGCTTCTGCTAGTTGCCGATAACTTCAACAAAACATGATCATCTTATACAACAACTTATATCTCATCACGTCTTGACCATATCACATCACAACATGCCCTGCAAAAACAAGTTAGACGTCCTCTACTTTGTCGTTGCAAGTTTTACATGGCTGCTACGGGCTTAGCAAGAACCGCTCTTACCTACGCATCAAAACCACAACGATAGTTTGTCAAGTTGGTGCTGTTTTAACCTTCGCAAGGACCGGGTGTAGCCACACTCGGTTCAACTAAAGTTGGAGAAACTGACACCCGCCAGCCACCTGTGTGCAAAGCACGTCGGTAGAACCAGTCTCGCGTAAGCGTACGCGTAATGTTGGTCCGGGCCGCTTCATCCAACAATACCGCCGAACCAAAGTGTGACATGCTGGTAAGCAGTATGACTTATATCGCCCACAACTCACTTGTGTTCTACTCGTGCATATTGCATCAACGCATAAAACCTAGGCTCGGATGCCACTGTTGGGGAACGTAGTAATTTGAAAAAAAATTCCTACGCACATGCAAGATCATGGTGATGCACAACAACGAGAGGGGAGAGTGTTGTCTACGTACCCTCGTAGACCGGAAGCGGAAGCGTTATAACAACGCGGTTGATGTAGTCGTACGTCTTCACGGCCCGACCGATCAAGCACCGAAACTACGACACCTCCGAGTTTTTGCACACGTTCATCTCGATGACGATCCCCGGACTCCGATCCAGCAAAGTGTCAGGGATGAGTTCCGTCAGCACGACGGCGTGGTGACGATCTTGATGTTCTACCGTCGCAGGGCTTCGCCTAAGCACCGCTAAAATATTATCGAGGATTATGGTGGAGGGGGCACGGCACACGGCTAAGAGATCAATGATCAATTATTGTGTCTCTGGGGTGCCCCTGCCCCCGTATATAAAGGAGTGGAGGAGGGGCCGGCCAAGGAGGGTGGCGCGCCCAAGGGGGGAGTCCAACTCCCACCGGGAGTAGTACTCCCCTTTTTCCTATTAGGAGTAGGAGAGGGAAGGAAGAGGAAGGAGGGAGGAAGGAAAGGGGGGCCGGCCCCCTTCCCAATTTGGATTGGGCTTGGGGGGGGCGCCCCCTCCCTTGATCCTTTCCCCTCCTTTCCACTAAGGCCCAATAAGGCCCATATACCTCCCGGGGGGTTCCGATAACCTCCCGGTGATCTGGTATTGTCCCAATCTTACCCGGAACCTTTCCGGTGTCCAAATATAGTCATCCAGTATATCGATCTTTATGTCTCGACATTTTCGAGACTCCTCGTCAAGTCCGTGATCACATTCGGGGCTCCGAACAACCTTCGGTACATCAAAATATATAAACTCATAATGAAACTGTCATCGTAACATTAAGCGTGCGGACCCTACGGGTTCGAGAACAATGTAGACATGACTGAGACACGTCTCCGGTCAATAACCAATAGCGGAACCTAGATGCTCATATTGGCTCCTACATATTCTACGAAGATCTTTATCGGTCAGACCGCATAACAACATACGTTATTCCCTTTGTCATCGGTATGTTACTTGCCCGAGATTCGATCGTCGGTATCTCAATACCTAGTTCAATCTCGTTACCGGCAAGTCTCTTTACTCGTTCCGTAATACATCATCTTGCAACTAACTTATTAGTTGCATTGCTTGCAAGGCTTGCAAGGCTTAAGTGATGTGTATTATCGAGAGGGCCCAGAGATACTTAGCCGACAATCGGAGCGACAAATCCTAATCTCGAAATACGCCAACCCAATATGTACCTTTGGAGACACCTGTAGAGCACCTTTATAATCACCCAGTTATGTTGTGACGTTTGGTAGCACACAAAGTGTTCCTCCGGTAAACGGGAGTTGCATAATCTCATAGTCATAGGAACATGTATAAGTCATGAAGAAAGCAATAGCAACATACTAAACGATCGGGTGCTAAGCTAATGGAATGGGTCATGTCAATCACATCATTCTCCTAATGATGTGATCCCGTTAATCAAATGACAACTCATGTCTATGGTTAGGAAACATAACCATCTTCAATTAACAAGCTAGTCAAGTAGAGGCATACTAGTGACACTTTGTTTGTCTATGTATTCACACAAGTATTACGTTTCCGGTTAATACAATTCTAGCATGAATAATAAACATTTATCATGATATAAGGAAATAAATAATAACTTTATTATTGCCTCTAGGGCATATTTCCTTCAATTTTGCTCTCACCACATCTTGCCAAAGCCCTCCCTGTATCCAATTTCCATCACCATTTAGCTAAGAGAGAGATATTCTATTTGTGAAGATCTTTCACACCCAGCCCTCATTTGTTCTTGGAGCGACACACCCTTGTCCATTTAACCTGATAGTAGCGTTTCTTACCCATCCTACCACACCAAAAAAATTGCGACGATATTTATCAAGTCTCTCGATAAAAGTTTTAGAAAGCAGGAACATCGACATATAGTAGTATGTGATGCTCGAAAGGGATGAATTCAACAGGGTTAATCTCCCACCAGAAGAGGCGGAGTTTCCAATCCAGGAGTCACAACATTTAATGTACCGAATAACAACATACTCCCAGTTAGAGTTCTTCAGAGAAGAGTAACTAATCGGCACTCCTAGGCATTTCATAGCAAAGTGCCCTATCTGGCACCCAAACAGATCAGCACACTTTTGAAGGACAGTGTCATCCCCTCCTACACAGAGCACCTCACTTTTTAGGAAGTTAATTTTCAAGCCAGACATAAGTTCGAACAAATATAACAAAAGCTTAAGATTGATCGCTTTGTCAATATCATCCTCATTGCAGAGAACCGTGTCATCTGCGTATTGTAAAACGGCAATCCCATTGGGAATGAGGTCTGCTGCCAACCCTTTAAACAAATCATTTTTCTAGGCATTGAGGATCATTTTAGGAAGGGATTCAGTCGCCAAATTAAAGAGAAAATGGGATATGGAGTCTCCTTGCCGAACCCCCTTACAACTTTGAAAGTAGGGTCCCACAGAATTATTAATCTTGACACTAACTGCGCCATTCCGGAGGATCTGGCTGATCCAATTGCACCACTTATCACTGAAGCCTCTCATTCTATGGCACTCTAAAAGGAAATCCCAATTCACCTTATCGTACGCCTTTTCAAAATTAAGCTTCAGGACAACCCCAACTTTTTTCTTAACTTGTGTATGGTGCAGTACATCATGTAATGTCAGGATCCCATCCATGATGTCATGTTTTTTGATAAACGCATTTTGGTGCCAGCTGATGAGCATGTCAGCAAACATCGCCACTCTATTATCTAACACTTTGGTGATGAGTTTATAAGGGCAATGCAACAAACAAATGGGTCGAAATTCTTGGTTTTTTTAGCTCCATTAACTTTAGGAATCAGGGTAATAGTCCCATAATCCAGTCTCCCTACGTCTAGGGAGCCTTCATGAAATGCCACAAACAGATTCACAATATCCTGTTTAACAATATCCCAACAAAATCGATAGAATTCTGCTGGAATATTGTTCGGGCCAGGGGCTCTATTGCTGTCCATGGAGAACAAGGCATTCTTAACCTCCTCCTCACTAAAAGGTCTAGTCAAAAATTCATTGTCATCAGCTGTTAGTTTCTCATCATCCCCCCAGGTTTCAGGATCTAGGTGAAAAATGTTTACCGGAGATGGTCTGAAGAGTTTTTTTCTTTTTTGAAACGAGGCAAGAGATTTGCCATTTCCATTGATTAAGAAGAAGAGTGTTGCCCAGTTAATTGTTGGGAATGCAGTATTTCAAAAAATCCTACGATCACACAAGATCTATCTAGGAGATGCATAGCAACGAGTGGGGAGAGTGTGTCTATGTACCCTTGTAGACCGAAAGCGGAAGCGTTTAGTAACGCGGTTGATGTAGTCGAACGTCTTCATGATCCAACCGATAAAGTACCAAATGCACGGCACCTCCGCGATCTGCACATGTTCAGCTCGATGACATCCCTCGAACTCTAGATCCAGCTGAGGGCGAGGGAGAGTTTCGTCAGCACGACGGCGTGGTGAAGGTGATCATGAAGTTATCGACGCAGGGCTTCACCTAAGCACTACGACAATATGACCGAGGTGGAAATCTGTGGAGGGGGGCACCGCACACGGCTAAGAAATCAACTTGTGTGTCTATGGGGTGCCCCTCCCCTGTATATAAAGGAGGGGAGGAGGAGGAGGGCCGACCTCAAGGGGCGCGCCCAAAGGGGGGATTCCTACTCCTAGTAGGAGTAGGTTTCCCCCTTTCCTAGTCCATGTAGGAGAAGAAGGAAGGAGAGGAGAGGGAGAAGGAAAGAGGGGGGCACCTCCCCTTCCCTAGTCTAGTTCGGACCAGCCCATGGGGGGCGCGTGGCCACCCCTTGAGGCCCTTTCTCCTTTCTCGTATGGCCCATTAAGGCCCACTACTTCCTCCGGCGAATTCTCGTAACTCTCCGGTACTCCGAAAAATACCCGAATCACTCAGAACCTTTCCGGTGTCCGAATATAGCTTTCCAATATATCGACCTTTACGTCTTGACCATTTCGAGACTCCTCGTCATGTCCTTGATCTGATCCGGGACTCCGAACAACCTTCGGTACACCAAATCACATAACTCATAATACAAATCGTCATCAAACATTAAGCGTGCAGACCCTACGGGTTCGAGAACTATGTAGATATGACGAGACACATCTCCGGTCAATAAACAATAGCGGAACCTGGATGCTCATATTGGCTCCTACATATTCTACGAAGATCTTTATTGGTCAAACCGCATAACAACATACGTTGTTCCCTTTGTCATTATGTTACTTGCCCGAGATTCGATCGTCGGTATCCTCATACCTAGTTCAATCTCATTACCGGCAAGTCTCTTTACTCATTCTGTAATGCATCATTCCGTAACTAACTCATTAGTCACATTGCTTGCAAGTCTTATAGTGATGTGCATTGTTAAGAGGACCCAGAGATACCTCTCCGACAATCAGAGTGACAAATCATAATCTTGATCTATGCCAACTCAACAAACACCATCGGAGACACCTATAGAGCATCTTTATAATCACCCAGTTACGTTGTGACATTTGATAGCACACTAAGTGTTCCTCCGGTATTCAGGAGTTGCATAATCTCATAGTCATAGGAACATGTATAAGTTATGGATAAAGCAATAGCAATAAACTAAACGATCATAGTGCTAAGCTAACGGATGGGTCAAGTCAATCACATCATTCTCTAATGATGTGATCCCGTTCATCAAATGACAACTCATGTCTATGGCTAGGAAACTTAACCATCTTTGATTAACGAGCTAGTCAAGTAGAGGCATACTAGTGACACTCTGTTTGTCTATGTATTCACACATGTATTAAGTTTCCGGTTAATAAAATTCTAGCATGAATAATAAACATTTATCATGATATAAGTAAATATAAATAACAACTTTATTATTGCCTCTAGGGCATATTTCCTTCAGTCTCCCACTTGCACTAGAGTCAATAATCTAGTTCACATCTTTATCTGATTAGTTCACATCTCCATGTGACTAATACACAAAGGGATTACTAGAGTCAATAATCTAGTTCACATCGCTATGTGATTAACACCCAAAGAGTGACCATGTTTTGCTTGTGAGAGAAGTTTAGTCTACGGGTCTGCAACATTCAGATCCGTATGTATTTTGCAAATTTCTATGTCTACAATAGTTTGCACGGAGCTACTCTAGCTAATTGCTCCCACTTTCAATATGTATCTAGATCAAGACATAGAGTCATCTAGATCGGTGTCAAAAGCTTACACCGACGTAACTCTTTACGACAAACTCTTTTATCACCTCCATAACTGAGAAATATTTCCTTAGTCCTCTAAGAATAATTTTGACCGCCGTCCAGTGATATACTCCTAGATCACTATTGTACTCCCTTGCCAAAATCATGCTAAGGTATACAATAGGTCTGGTAAACAACATATCATACTTTATAGAACCTATAACTGAGGCATAGGGAATGACTTTTTCATTCTCTTTCTCTTTTCTGCTGTGGTCGGGTTTTGAGTCTTTACTCAACTTCACACCTTGCAACACAGTCAAGAACTCCTTCTTTGACTATTCCATTTTGAACTACTTCCAAAACTTGTTAAGGTATGTACTCATTGAAAAATTTATCAAACGTCTTGATCTATCTCTATAGATCTTGATGCCCAATATGTAAGCAGCTTTACCGAGGTCTTTCATTGAAAAATTCTTATTCAAGTATCCTTTTATGCTATCCAGAAATTCAGTATCATTTTCCGATCAACAATATGTCATCCACATATAATATCAGAAATGCTACAGAGCTCCCACTCACTTTCTTGTAAATACAAGCTTCTCCAAAAGTCTATATAAAACTATATGCTTTGATCAACTCATCAAAGCGCATATTCCAACTCTGAGATGCTTGCACCAGTCCATAGATGGATCGCTGGAGCTTGCACACTTTGTTAGCATCTTTAGGATTGAAAAAACCTTCTAGTTGCATCATATATAACTCTTTTTTTAATAAACCCATTAAGGAATGTAGTTTTGATATCCATTTGCCAGATTTCATAAAATGCGACAACTGCTAACATGATCCAGATAGACTTTTAAGCATCGATACGAGTGAGAAAATCTCATCGTAGTCAACACCTTGAACTTGTCGAAAACCTTTTGCGACAATTTGAGCTTTGTAGATAGTAACACTACTATAAGCGTCTGTCTTCTTCTTGAAGGTCCATTTATTCTCAATGACTCGCCGATCATCGGGCAAGTCAATCGAAGTCCATACTTTGTTCTTTATACATGGAACCCATCTCAGATTTCATGGCCTCAAGCCATTTTGCGGAATCTGGGCTCATCATCGCTTCCTCATAGTTCGTAGGTTCGTCATGGTCAAGTAACATGACCCCCAGAACAGGATTACCGTACCACTTTGGTGCGGAACGTACTCTGGTTGACCTACGAGGTTCGGTGTAGCGACCAGACCTTAAACAGTCTGATCTCTGTGCTCCGGTGTCATCCCTGGATCAGTAATGCTGACACCCCACAGTACTCAGAGGATTTATAATAGAGTAGCAATCACACACTTATTACATTGAGTGTCTCCATAGAGAACTATTACAATAAATATGGCTTAAGGCCATCTAATAACGATAACAGCGGAAGGCTTGGAAGATAAGTGAGTCCATCAACTCCAACGACAGCACTGAGTATAGAACCACGTCCTAAAAACTCCTTAATCGTCGTCTGAAAAGTCTGCAACATTAACGTTGCAGCCCGAAACGGGTCAGCACATGGAATATGCTGGCAAGGTAACACATAGAGAATAATGGAATGAAACAGCTATACTATATGCATATTTGGCTGGTGGAAAGCTCTATGGTTACAATTTTGTGTAAAGCCAATTTTTCCCTACTTAAAAGGAATAAATTTATTTACTATCATGGTGGTTGTTAAACATTGAGAATGGTTGACAGCATTCTCAATCCCAATTAAGCATCATCATTAAACAAGCCCAACAAAATTAATTTAGGGTAACATGTTGAGATTCACATGATAATCCAGGTACTAGATACTCAAGATGTCCATAACCGTGGACACAGCTAACCATGATTAGTTTATTACACTCTGCAGAGGTTTGTGCACTTTTCCCCACAAGACTCGATCGCCTCCGTTTGGTTTCTCGCACTACATGGTGTTTGAGAAGACGGATGACCAAGACATAGTCTTTCAGAAGCACTAGCACATTACGATTGGGTAGACCGTACCACCTACATCCCCTACATCTGCTAGTCTACCACTGTAAGAGTTCGCACGACTTAGTCAACTATGCTAGAGCCCATAATAGCCTGTGGCTGCACACGGAAGTTTCTAGTATGAATAGTCTCATGATCCCTTTGAGCCTGGGTGGCGGTCCAAAAGAAAACAGGCAAGTCCTGGAATACCCAGGTGCCTCGATCCACCAGATGTGTGTTTAAGTTGCCACCTTAGATAAATCATTAATTAATAAACTCACATCTGTCATGGATATCACTCACCCAATCCACGTCTACTAGCATAGCATGGCATAATAAGCAAACGTAGAAGTAACTCCCAAAGGTTTGATAATAAACAGGTAATAGGTACTACCTCAACTACTTCCCATCCCACAATTTAATTAGATCCTAATCATGCAATGTGTGAGGATTGATCTAATGCAATAAAATTGGGTAGTAGGAAAGGTATGATCAAAGTGTTACTTGCCTTGCTGATGATCCGGGAAACCTAGCGATTCGAAGTAACAAGCGGCGCACTCCGGGTACTCTATCGCAAACAAACAAACAAGCATACAATAAGTACTCATCTAATGCACGGGTAAAACTCAAATAAGAGATCTAACCAGAAGGTTCAACTTAAGAACTCCGGTTTGCAAAAAGAATCAAATCGAACGAAGCAACGAAAGTCAAACGGCGAAAGAAAACAACTTTGTTCTACTAATCTGGATCTAGAGCAAATTTTACAGTAGCAAAAACTTTTTTAAGTTGATTAAATGAATAGAGGGTTTCGAGACAAAACTCTAGGCGCTTGAATCGCCTGATTCCGATAAACGAGCGAAAATTTATACTAAAAAGAAAATCGGATCAGGAATCGTGATCAGAAAAATCGCGGATTTAATCCGAGAAAAAGAAAAACGACGAACGTTCGCTAGAACGAACGAACGGACGAACGCTCGCTATTTAAATAAACCGGAAAACTGATCTATTTAAAAAACCAAACCTTAAAAAAACTAACGAAAAAACCAAACGGTTTTTTTGAAAAAAAGAAAAAAGAATTAAAAAAACCGGCGCGGAAAACGAGGCGGCGGCGGACCTCGAGCGGCGTGCGGCAGCGGCGGCGTCCGGCGGTGGGGCGGCGTGGCGGGGGGGCTGGGGCGGCTTGGGGCTGGCTAGGGTTTCGGCTGGGCCTCCCCCGGCTATATATAGCCTAACGGGCCGGGAGTCCTAGTCGGACATGGCCCTAGGTCGGTTCGTTTTTTTAAATAAGTACGCGCAGAAGAAAAATAAAAAGAAATACTAAACGGGCTCCAAAAATTCCGAAATAAATTTTCAAGGGCTTCTAAAATCAAGCCGCACAAGGGGAACATTTATTTGGGGCCTAAATGCAATTTTGAAAAACGCACATTTTTTCCTAAATTCAAATAAAATAACGAAAAACTCCGAAATAAAATCTTATTTGATTTTATTTTTAAATCCTCAATATTTCTTTATTTTGGGAAAGTCATTTTATTCCCTCTCTCATATTTTTGTAATAGAAATAATTGATGATACAATAAATAAAATCAAATGATCATATTCTCAAATTTGAGAAAACTCAAATATGAAAATAATGAATTCCCCAACTCTCTCTGTGGGTCCTTGAGTTGCGTAGAAATTCTAGGATCAAAACCAAACGCAAATAAAATATGATATGCAATGATGATCTAATGTATAACATTCCAAATTGAAAATTTGGGATGTTACATTCGGTAGTAACTTAATCCGAAGTTTCATGATCATCATCATTAACTTCCTCACTAATTGGTGTAGGCATCACTGGAACTGATTTCTGTGATGAACTACTTTCCAATTTAGGAAAAGGTACAATTACCTCATCAAGTTCTACTTTCCTCCCACTCACTTCTTTCGAGAGAAATTCCTTCTCTAGAAAGGATCCATTTTAAGCAACAAAGATCTTGCCTTCGGATCTGTGATAGAAGGTGTACCCAACAGTTTCTTTTGGGTATCCTATGAAGACGCACTTCTCCGGTTTGGTTTGAGCTTATCAGGCTAAAACTTTTTCACATAAGCATCACAACCCCAAACTTTAAGAAATGACAACTTAGGTTTCTTGCTAAACCACAGTTCATACGGTGTCATCTCAACTGATTTTTAGATGGTGCCCTATTTAACGTGAATGCAGTTGTCTCTAATGCATAACCCCAAAACGATAGTGGTAAATCGGTAAGAAACATCATAGATCGCACCATATCTAATAAAGTACGACTATGACGTTCGAACACACCATTATGCTGTGGTGTTCCAGGTGGCGTGAGTTGTGAAAACTATTCGACATTGTTCCAATTGAAGGCCAAACTCGTAATTCAAATATTTCATCCCCGCGATCAGATCGTAGAAACTTTATTTTCTTGTTACGATTATTCTCCACTTCACTCTAAAATTCTTTGAACTTTTCAAACGTTTCAGACTTGTGTTTCATTAAGTAGATATATTCATATCTGCTCAAATCATGTGTGAAGGTCAGAAAATAACGATACCCGCCGCGAGCCTCAACACTCACCGGACCGCATACATAGGTATGTATTATTTCCAATAAGTCAGTGGCTCGCTCCATTGTTCCGGAGAACGGAGTCTTAGTCATCTTGCCCATGAGGCATGGTTCGCAAGCATCAAGTGATTCCAAAAGTCCATCCACATGGAGTTTCTTCATGCGCTTTACACCAATATGACCTAAATGGGAGTGCCACAAGTATGTTGCACTATCATTATCAACTTTGCATCTTTTGGCATCAATATTATGAATATGTGTATCACTACGATCGAGATTCAATAAACCATTTATATTAAGTGTATGACCATAGAAGGTTTTATTCATGTAAACTGAACAACAATTATTCTTTGACTTAAATGAATAACCGTATTGCAATAAACATGATCCAATCATATTCATGCTCAACGCAAACACCAAATAACATTTATTTTAGGTTCAACACTAATCCTGAAGGTAAAGGGAGTGTGTGATGGTGATCTTATCAACCTTGGAATCATTTCCAACACACATCATCACCTTGCCATTAACTAGTCTCTGTTCATTTTTCAACTCCTGTTTCGAGTTACTATTCTTAGCAACTGAACCGGTATCAAATACCCTGGGGTTACTATGAACACTAGTAAAGTACACATCAATAACATGTGTATCAAATATACTTCGCTTCACTTTGCCATCCTTCTTATCCGCCAAGTATTTGGGGTAGTTCCGCTTCCAGTGACCATTCTCTTTGCAGTAGAAGCACTGAGTTTCAGGCTTAGGTCTAGCTTTGGGATTTTTCACGAGAGTGGAAACTTGCTTGCCATTATTCTTGAAGTTCCTTTTCTTTCCCTTGCCCTTTTACTTGAAACTAGTGGTCTTTTCAACCATCAACACTTGATGCTTTTTCTTGATTTCTACCTTCGCCAATTTCAGCATCGCAAAGAGCTTGGGAATCGTTTCCGTTATCCCTTGCATATTATAGTTCATCATGAAGTTCTAGTAACTTGGTGATAGTGACTAGAGAACTCTATCAATCACTATCTTATCTGGAAGATTAACTCCCACTTGATTCAAGTGATTGTAGTACTCAGACATTCTGAGCACATGCTCACTGGCTGAGCTATTCTCCTCCATCTTCTTGGCAAAGTACTTGTCAAAGGTCTCATACCTCTCGACTCGGGCATGAGTCTGAAATACCAATTTCAGCTCTTGGAATATCTTATATTCTCCTTGGCGTTCGAAACGTCTTTGAATTCCTGGTTCTAAGTCGTAAAGCATGGCACACTAAACTATCAAGTAGTCATCATACCGAGCTTGCCAAACATTCATAACGTCTGCATCTGCTCCTATAATAGGTCCGTCACCTAGCGGTGCATCAAGGACATAATTCTTCTGTGCGGCAATGAGGATAATCCTCAGATCATGGAGCTAGTCTGCATCATTGCTACTAACATCTTTCAACATAGTTTTCTCTAGAAACATATCATAAATAAAACGGGGAATCTATACGCAAGCAATTGATCTACACCATAGATATGCAAATACTATCAGGACTAAGTTCATGATAAATTTAAGTTGAATTAATCATATTACTTAAGAGCTTCCACTTAGATGAACATCCCTCTAATCATCTAAGTGATCACGTGATCCATATCAACTAAACCATGTCCGATCATCACGTGAGATGGAGTAGTTTTCAATGCTGAACATCGCTATGTTGATCATATCTACTATATGATTCACGCTCGACCTTTAGGTCTCAGTGTTCTGAGGCCATATCTGCATATGCTAGGCTCGTCAAGTTTAACTCGAGTATTCTGCGTGTGTAAAACTGGCTTGCACCCGTTGTATGTGAACGTAGAGCTTATCACACCGGATCATCACATGGTGTCTCGGCACGACGAACTGTCACAACGGTGCATACTTGATAACCCACAAGTATAGGGGGTCAATTGTAGCCTCTTTCCATAAGTAAGAGTGTCGAACCCAAATATTCCCTCAAGTTCTATCGACCACCGATACAACTCTATGCACGCTTGACGTTCGCTTTACCTAGAACAAGTATGAAACTAGAAGTACTTTGTAGGTGTTGTTGGATAGTTTTGCAAGATAATAAAGAGCGAGTAAATAAAAAGTAGGGGCTGTTTAGATGAAGACACAACTAAGTTAGTTTTAGTAGAGAGCTTTTTGTCACGAAGAAAATATTTGTCCCTAGGCAATCGATAACTAGACCGGTAATTGTTATTGCAATTTTATTTGAGGGAGAGGCATAAGCTAACTGTAAGAAATATGCCCTAGAGGCAATAATAAATTAGTTATTATTATATTTCCTTGTTCATGATAATCGTTTATTATCCATGCTAGAATTGTATTGATAGGAAACTCAGATACATGTGTGGATACATAGACAACACCATGTCCCTAGTAAGCCTCTAGTTGACTAGCTCGTTGATCAATAGATGGTTACGGTTTCCTGGCCATGGACATTGGATGTCGTTGATAACGGGATCACATCATTAGGAGAATGATGTGATGGACAAGACGCAATCCTAAGCCTAGCACAAGATCATGTAGTTCGTATGCTAAAGCTTTTCTAATGTCAAGTATCATTTCCTTAGACCATGGGATTGTGCAACTCCCGGATACCGTAGGAGTGCTTTGGGTGTGCCAAACGTCACAACGTAACTGGGTGGCTATAAAGGTACACTACAGGTATCTCCGAAAGTGTCTGTTGGGTTGGCACGAATCGAGACTGGGATTTGTCACTCCGTGTGATGGAGAGGTATCTCTAGGCCCACTCGATAGGACATCATCATAATGTGCACAATATGATCAAGGAGTTGATCACGGGATGATGTGTTACGAAACGAGTAAAGAGACTTGCCAGTAACGAGATTGAACAAGGTATCGGGATACCGACGATCGAATCTCGGGCAAGTATCGTACCGATAGACAAAGGGAATTGTATACGGGATTGATTAAGTCCTTGACATCGTGGTTCATCCGATGAGATCATCGTGGAACATGTGGGAGCCAACATGGGTATCCAGATCCCGCTATTGGTTATTGGCCAGAGAACGTCTCGGTCATGTCTGCATGGTTCCCGAACCCATAGGGTCTACATACTTAAGGTTCGGTGACGCTAGGGTTATAGAGATATTAGTATGCGGTAACCCGAAAGTTGTTTGGAGTCCCGGATGAGATACCGGACGTCACGAGGAGTTCCGGAATGGTCTGGAGGTAAATAATTATACATAGGAAGTGCTATTTCGGCTATCGGGACAAGTTTCGGGGTCACCGGTATTGTACCGGGACCACCGGAAGGGTCCCGGGGGTCCACCGGGTGGGGCCACCTGCCCCGGGGCCACATGGGCCGTAGGGGGTGCGCCTTGGCTTACATAGGCCAAGGGCACCAGCCCCTAGAGGCCCATGCGCCAAAGGGACAAGAGGAGGGGAGAGTCCTAAAGGGGGAAGGCACCTCCGAGGTGCCTTGGGGAGGATGGACTTCTTCCCCCCTTGGCCGCACCCTTCCTTGGAGGAAGGGGCAAAGCTGAGCCCTCCCCCTCTCCCTTGGCCCTATATATAGTGGGGGGGGGGGGGAGGGAAGGCAACCATACCCAAGCCCTGGCGCCTCCCTCTCCCTCCCATGACACATCTCCCTCCTCCCGCAGTGCTTGGCGAAGCCCTGTTGGAATCCCGTTACTTCCACCACCACGCCATCGTGCTGTTGGATCTCCATCAACCTCTTCTCCCCCCCTTGCTGGATCAAGAAGGAGGAGACGTTGCTGCTCCGTACGTGTGCTGAACGCGGAGGTGCCGTCCGTTCGGCGCTAGGATCATCGGTGATTTGGATCACGACGAGTACGACTCCATCAACCCCGTTCTCTTGAACGCTTCCGCGCGCGATCTAAAAGGGTATGTAGATCCACTCCTCCCTCGTTGCTAGATGACTCCATAGATTGATCTTGGTGACACGTAGGAAAATTTTGAATTATTGCTACGTTCCCCAACAGTGGCATCATGAGCTAGGTCTATGCGTAGTTTCTATGCACGAGTAGAACACAAAGTAGTTGTGGGCGTTGATTTTGTTCAATATGCTTACCTTTACTAGTCCAATCTTGATGAAGCGGCCCGGACCAACCTTACACGTACGATTACGTGAGACCGGTTCCACCGACTAACATGCACTAGTTGCATAAGGTGGCTGGCGGGTGGCTGTCTCTCCCACTTTAGTCGGATCGGATTCGATGAAAAGGGTCCTTATGAAGGGTAAATAGCAATTGGCATATCACCTTGTGGTCTTTGCGTAGGTAAGAAACATTCTTGCTAGAAACCCATAGCAGCCATGTAAAACATGCAAACAACAATTAGAGGACGTCTAACTTGTTTTTGCAGGGTATGCTATGTGATGTGATATGGCCAAAGGATGTGATGAATGATATATGTGATGTATGAGATGACCATGTTCTTGTAATAGGAATCACGACTTGCATGTCGATGAGTATGACAACCGGCAGGAGCCATAGGAGTTGTCTTTATTTATTTATGACCTACGTGTCAACTTAAACGTCATGTAATTACTTTACTTTATTGCTAACCGTTAGCTGTAGAAGTAGAAGTAATAGTTGGCGAGACAACTTCATGATGACACGATGATGGAGATCATGATGATGGAGATCATGGTGTCATGCCGGTGATGATGATGATCATGGAGCCCCGAAGATGGAGATCAAAAGGAGCAATATGATATTGGCCATATCATGTCACCATTTGATTGCATGTGATGTTTATCATGTTTATACATCTTATTTGCTTAGAATGACGGTAGTAAATAAGATGATCCCTCATTAAAATTTCAAGAAAGTGTTCCCCCTAACTGTGCACCGTTGCGACAGTTCGTTCGTTTCTAAGCACCACGTGATGATCGGGTGTGATAGATTCCAACGTTCACATACAACGGGTGTAAGATAGATTTACACATGCAAACACTTAGGTTGACTTGACGAGCCTAGCATGTACAGACATGGCCTCGGAACACATGCAAAACACTTAGGTTAACTTGACGAGCCTAGCATGTACAGACATGGCCTCGGAACACAAGAGACCGAAAGGTCGAGCATGAGTCGTATAGAAGATACGATCAACATGAAGATGTTCACCGATGTTGACTAGTCCGTCTCACGTGATGATCGGACACGGCCTAGTTGACTCGGATCATGTAATCACTTAGATGACTAGAGGGATGTCTATCCGAGTGGGAGTTCACAAGATGAACTTAATTATCCTGAACATAGTCAAAAGGTCTTCGCAAATTATGTCGTAGCTCGTGCTTCAGTTCTACTGTTTAGATATGTTCCTAGAGAAAATTTAGTTCAAAGTTGATAGTAGTAATTATGCGGACTAGGTCCGTAAACTGAGGTTTGTCCTCATTGCTTCATAGAAGGCTTATGTCCTTAATGCACTGCTCAGTGTGCTGAACCTCGAACGCCGTCTGTGGATGTTGCGAACATCTGACATGCACATTTTGATAACTACATATTAGTTCAGTTAAACGGCTTAGAGTTGAGGCACCGAAGACGTTTTGAAACGTCACGAAACATATGAGATGTTTCGAGGGCTGAAATTGGGATTTCAGGCTCGTGCCCATGTCAAGAGGTATAAGACCTCCGACGATTTTCTTAGCCTACAAACTAAGGGAGAAAAGCTCAATTGTTGAGCTTGTGCTCAGATTGTCTGAGTACAACAATCATTTGAATCGAGTGGGAGTTGATCTTCCAGATGGGAAAGTGATGTTTCTCCGAAGTCATTACCACCAAGCTGCTAGAGCTTCGTGATGAACTATAATATATCAGGGACATATATGATGATCCTTGAGATATTCGTGATGTTTGACACCACAAAAGTAGAAATCAAGAAGGAGCATCAATTGTTGATGGTTAGTAAAACCACTAGTTTCAAGAAGGGCAAGGGCAAGAAGGGATACTTCATGAAACGGCAAATCAGTTGCTGCTCTAGTGAAGAAACCCAAGGTTGAACCCAAACCCGAGACTAAGTGCTTCTGTAATAAAGGGGAACAACCACTGGAGCAGAATTACCCTAGATACTTGGTAGATGAGAAGACTGTCGATAGAAGTATATTGGATATACATTATGTTAATGTGTACGTTACTAGTACTCCTAGTAGCACCAGGGTATTAGATACCGGTTCGGTTGCTAAGTGTTAGTAACTCAAAATAAAAGCTACGGAATAAACGGAGACTAGCTAAAGGTGAGCTGACGATATGTGTTGGAAGTGTTTCCAATGTTGATATGATCAAGCATCGCACGCTCCCTCTACCATCGAGATTGGTGCTTGCGTTGAGCATAGACATGATTGGATTATGTCTATCGCAATACGGTTATTCATTTAAGGAGAATAATGGTTACTCTGTTTATTTGAATAATACCTTCAATGGTCTTGCACCTAAAATGAATGGTTCATTGAATCTCGATCATAGTGATACACATGTTCATGCCAAAAGATATAAGATAGTAATGATAGTACCACCTACTTGTGGCACTGCCACTTAAGTCATATCGGTATAAAACGCATGAAGAGGCTCCATGTTGATGGATCTTTGGACTCACTCGTTTTTGAAAAGTTTGAGGCATGCGAACCATGTCTATTGGTGTATATGCATGAAGAAACTCCATGCAAATGGACCGTTTGGACTCACTAGATTTTGAATCACTTGAGACATGCAAATCATACCACATGGGCAAGATGACTGAAAGCCTCGTTTTCAGTAAAATGGAACTAGAAAGCAACTTGTTGGAAGTAATACATTTTGATGCGTGCAGTCCAATGAGTGCTGAGGCATGTAGTGGATATCGTTATGTTCTTACTTCACAGATGATTTGACTAGATGTTGAGTATATTTACTTGATGAATCATGAGTCTGAATTATTGAAAGGTTCAAGTAATTTCAGGGTGAAGTTGAAAGATCGTCGTGACGATAAAATATCTATGATATGATCATAGAGATGAACATCTGAATTACGAGTTTGGCACAGAATTAAGACATTGTGGAAATTGTTTCACAACTAATACAGCCTGGAACACCATAGTGTGATGGTGTGTCCGAACATCATAACTGCACCCTATTGGATATGATGCATACCATGATGTCTCTTATCGAATTACCATAATAGTTTATGGGTTAGGCATTAGAGACAACCACATTCACTTTAAATAGGGCACCACGTAATTCCGATGAGATGACACCGTATGAACTATGGTTTAGAGAAACCTAAGCTGTCATTTCTTAAAAGTTTGGGGCTGCGACGCTTATGCGAAAAAGTTTCAGGCTAATAAGCTCAAACCCAAAGCGGATAAATGCATCTTCATAGGACACCCAAAACAGTTGGGTATACCTCCTGTCTCAGAACCGAAAGCAATAATGGATTGTTTCTAGAATCGGGTCCTTTCTCAAGGAAAAGTTTCTCTCGAAAGAATTGAGTGGGAGGATGGTGGAGACTTGATGAGGTTATTGAACCATCTCCTCAACTAGTGTGTGGCAGGGCACAGGAAGTTGTTCCTGTGGCACCTATAACAATTTAAGTGGAAGCTTATGATAGTGATCATGAAACTTCAGATCAAGTCACTACCAAACCTCGTGGGATGACAAGGATGCGTACTACTTCAGAGTGGTACGTGATCCTGTCTTGGAAGTCATGTTGCTAGACAACAATGAACTTACGAGCTATGGAGAAGCGATGGTGGGCCTGGATTCCAAAATGGCTCGAGGCCATATAATCCGAGAGAGGATCCATATATGAAAACAAAGTGTAGACTTTGGGAGAACTACTTGATGGTTGTAAGGCTGTTAGGTACATATGGATTTTAAAAGGAAGAGGGACAATGATGGTAGGTATCACCATTAAGAAAGCTCGACTTGTCGTTAAGATGTTTTCCGACAAGTTCAAGGAGTTGACTGCGATGAGACTTTCTCACTCGTAACGATGCTAAGAGTCTGTTGGAATTATATTAGCAATTACTACATTATTTGTGAAATCTTGCAGATAGGATGCCAAAAAAAAACCATTGTTTCCTCGACGATTTTTGAGGAAAGGTTGTATGTGATACAACAGGAAGGTTTTGTTAATCCTGAAAGATGCTAATAAGTATGCAAAGCTCCAGCAATCCTTCTAGGGACTGGAGTAAGCATCTCGGAGTTGGAATGAATGCTTTGATGATGATCAAAGATTTTGGGTGTATACAAAGTTTATGAGAAACTTGTATTTCCAAAGAAGTGAGTGGGAGCACTATAGAATTTCTGATAAATATATGTTGACATATTGTTGATCAGAAATGACGTAGAATTTCTGGAAAGCATATAGGGTTATTTGGAAAGTGTTTTTCAATGGAAAGCCTGGATTAAGCTACTTGAACGTTGAGCATCAAGATCTATAAGGATAGATCAAAACGCTTAATGGTACTTTCAAATGAGCACATACCTTGACATGATCTTGAAGGTGTTCAAGATGGATCAGTCAAAGAAGGAGTTCTTGCCTGAGTTGTAAGGTATGAAGTTAAGACTTAAAGCTCGACCACGGCAGAAGAAAGAGAAAGGACGAATGTCGTCCCCTATGCTTTTGTCATAGGCTCTATACGGTATACCATGCTGAGTACCGCACCTGATGTGTGCCTTGCCACATATCTAGCAAGAGGGTACAAAGGTAATCTAGGAGTAGATCACCAGATAGCGGTCTAAATTATCCGTAGAGGAATAAGGATATGTTTCTCGGTTATGGAGGTGATAAAGAGTTCGACGTAAAGAGTTACGTCGATGCAAGCTTAACACCTATCCAGATAGCTCTGAGTAGAGATACCGGATATGTATAATGGAGCAACAATTTAGAATAGCTCCAAGTAGAACAGTTATTTGAAATGGCTCCAAATATAGCGTAGTATCTGCATCTACAAGATGACATAGAGATTTGCGAAGTACATACGGATCTGAAAGATTCAGACCCATTGACTATAACATCTCTCACAAGCATAACATGATCAAACCTAGAACTCATCGAGTGTTAATCACATGGTAATGTGAACTAGATTATTGACTCTAGTAAACTCTTTGGGTGTTAGTCACATGGGGATGTGACCTTGAGTGTTAATCACATATCGATGTGAACTGGATTATTGACTCTAGTGCAAGTGGGAGACTGTTGGAAATATGCCCTAGAGGCAATAATAAATTAGTTATTATTATATTTCCTTGTTCATGATAATCGTTTATTATCCATGCTAGAATTGTATTGATAGGAAACTCAGATACATGTGTGGATACATCGACAACACCATGTCCCTAGTAAGCCTCTAGTTGACTAGCTCGTTGATATGGTTACGGTTTCCTGGCCATGGACATTGGATGTCGTTGATAACGGGATCACATCATTAGGAGAATGATGTGATGGACAAGACCCAATCCTAAGCCTAGCACAAGATCATGTAGTTCGTATGCTAAAGCTTTTCTAATGTCAAGTATCATTTCCTTAGACCATGGGATTGTGCAACTCCCGGATACCGTAGGAGTGCTTTGGGTGTGCCAAACGTCACAACGTAACTGGGCGGCTATAAAGGTACACTACAGGTATCTCCGAAAGTGTCTGTTGGGTTGGCACGAATCGAGACTGGGATTTGTCACTCCGTGTGATGGAGAGGTATCTCTGGGCCCACTCGGTAGGACATCATCATAATGTGCACAATGTGATCAAGGAGTTGATCACGGGATGATGTGTTACGAAACAAGTAAAGAGACTTGCCGGTAACGAGATTGAACAAGGTATCGGGATACCGACGATCGAATCTCGGGCAAGTATCGTACCGATAGACAAAGGGAATTGTATACGGGATTGATTAAGTCCTTGACATCGTGGTTCATCCGATGAGATCATCGTGGAACATGTGGGAGCCAACATGGGTATCCAGATCCTGCTATTGGTTATTGGCCAGAGAACGTCTCGGTCATGTCTGCATGGTTCCCGAACCCGTAGGGTCTACACACTTAAGGTTCGGTGACGCTAGGGTTATAGAGATATTAGTATGCGGTAACCCGAAAGTTGTTTGGAGTCCCAGATGAGATCCCGGACGTCACGAGGAGTTCGGGAATGGTCTGGAGGTAAAGAATTATATATAGGAAGTGCTATTTCGGCTATCGGGACAAGTTTCGGGGTCACCGGTATTGTACCGGGACCACCGGAAGGGTCCCGGGGGTCCACCTGCCCCGGGGGCCACATGGGCTGTAGGGGGTGCGCCTTGGCCTACATAGGCCAAGGGCACCAGCCCCTAGAGGCCCATGCGCCAAAGGGACAAGAGGAGGGGAGAGTCCTAAAGGGGGAAGGCACCTCCGAGGTGCCTTGGGGAGGATGGACTTCTTCCCCCCTTGGCCGCACCCTTCCTTGGAGGAAGGGGCAAAGCTGAGCCCTCCCCCTCTCCCTTGGCCCTATATATAGTGGGGGGGAGGGAAGGCAACCATACCCAAGCCCTGGCGCCTCCCTCTCCCTCCCATGACACATCTCCCTCCTCCCGCAGTGCTTGGCGAAGCCCTGTTGGAATCCCGCTACTTCCACCACCACGCCGTCGTGCTGTTGGATCTCCATCAACCTCTCCTCCCCCCTTGCTGGATCAAGTAGGAGGAGACGTTGCTGCTCCGTACGTGTGTTGAACGTGGAGGTGCCGTCCATTCGGCGCTAGGATCATCGGTGATTTTGATCACGACGAGTACGACTCCATCAACCCCGTTCTCTTGAACGCTTCCGCGCGCGATCTACAAGGGTATGTAGATCCACTCCTCCCTCGTTGCTAGATGACTCCATAGATTGATCTTGGTGACACGTAGGAAAATTTTGAATTATTGCTACGTTCCCCAACAGTGGCATCATGAGCTAGGTCTATGCGTAGTTTCTATGCACGAGTAGAACACAAAGTAGTTGTGGGCGTTGATTTTGTTCAATATGCTTACCTTTACTAGTCCAATCTTGATGAAGCGGCCCGGACCAACCTTACACGTACGCTTACGTGAGACCGGTTCCACCGACTAACATGCACTAGTTGCATAAGGTGGCTGGCGGGTGTCTGTCTCTCCCACTTTAGTCGGATCGGATTCAATGAAAAGGGTCCTTATGAAGGGTAAATAGAAATTGGCATATCACGTTGTGGTCTTTGCGTAGGTAAGAAACGTTCTTGCTAGAAACCCATAGCAGCCATGTAAAACATGCAAACAACAATTAGAGGACGTCTAACTTGTTTTTGCAGGGTATGCTATGTGATGTGATATGGCCAAAGGATGTGATGAATGATATATGTGATGTATGAGATGACCATGTTCTTGTAATAGGAATCACGACTTGCATGTCGATGAGTATGACAACCGGTAGGAGCCATAGGAGTTGTCTTTATTTATTTATGACCTGCGTGTCAACTTAAACGTCATGTAATTACTTTACTTTATTGCTAACCGTTAGCTGTAGAAGTAGAAGTAATAGTTGGCGAGACAACTTCATGAAGACACGATGATGGAGATCATGGTGTCATGCCGGTTATGATGATGATCATGGAGCCCCGAAGATGGAGATCAAAAGGAGCAATATGATATTGGCCATATCATGTCAACATTTGATTGCATGTGATGTTTATCATGTTTATACATCTTATTTGCTTAGAATGACGGTAGTAAATAAGATGATCCCTCATTAAAATTTCAAGAAAGTGTTCCCCCTAACTGTGCACCGTTGCAACAGTTCGTTCGTTTCTAAGCACCACATGATGATCGGGTGTGATAGATTCCAACGTTCACATACAACGGGTGTAAGATAGATTTACACATGCAAACACTTAGGTTGACTTGACGAGCCTAGCATGTACAGACATGGCCTCGGAACACATGCAAAACACTTAGGTTAACTTGACGAGCCTAGCATGTACAGACATGGCCTCGGAACACAAGAGACCGAAAGGTCGAGCATGAGTCTTATAGAAGATATGATCAACATGAAGATGTTCACCGATGTTGACTAGTCCGTCTCACGTGATGACCGGACACGGCCTAGTTGACTCGGATCATGTAATCACTTAGATGACTAGAGGGATGTCTATCTGAGTGGGAGTTCACAAGATGAACTTAATTATCCTGAACATAGTCAAAAGGTCTTCGCAAATTATGTCGTAGCTCGCGCTTCAGTTCTACTGTTTAGATATGTTCCTAGAGAAAATTTAGTTGAAAGTTGATAGTAGTAATTATGCGGACTAGGTCCGTAAACTGAGGTTTGTCCTCATTGCTTCATAGAAGGCTTATGTCCTTAATGCACTGCTCAGTGTGCTGAACCTCGAACGTCGTCTGTGGATGTTGCGAACATCTGACATACACATTTTGATAACTACATATTAGTTCAGTTAAACGGCTTAGAGTTGAGGCACCGAAGACGTTTTGAAACGTCACGAAACATATGAGATGTTTTGAGGGCTGAAATTGGGATTTCAGGCTCGTGCCCACGTCAAGAGGTATAAGACCTCCGACAATTTTCTTAGCCTCCAAACTAAGGGAGAAAAGCTCAATTGTTGAGCTTGTGCTCAGATTGTCTGAGTACAACAATCATTTGAATCGAGTGGGAGTTGATCTTCCAGATGGGAAAGTGATGTTTCTCCGAAGTCATTACCACCAAGCTGCTAGAGCTTAGTGATGAACTATAATATATCAGGGACATATATGATGATCCTTGAGATATTCGTGATGTTTGACACCACAAAAGTAGAAATCAAGAAGGAGCATCAATTGTTGATGGTTAGTAAAACCACTAGTTTCAAGAAGGGCAAGGGCAAGAAGGGATACTTCATGAAACGGCAAATCAGTTGCTGCTCTAGTGAAGAAACCCAAGGTTGAACCCAAACCCGAGACTAAGTGCTTCTGTAATAAAGGGGAACAACCACTGGAGCAGAATTACCCTAGATACTTGGTAGATGAGAAGACTGTCGATAGAAGTATATTGGATATACATTATGTTAATGTGTACGTTACTAGTACTCCTAGTAGCACCAGGGTATTAGATACCGGTTCGGTTGCTAAGTGTTAGTAACTCAAAATAAAAGCTACGGAATAAACGGAGACTAGCTAAAGGTGAGCTGACGATATGTGTTGGAAGTGTTTCCAATGTTGATATGATCAAGCATCGCACGCTCCCTCTACCATCGAGATTGGTGCTTGCGTTGAGCATAGACATGATTGGATTATGTCTATCGCAATACGGTTATTCATTTAAGGAGAATAATGGTTACTCTGTTTATTTGAATAATACCTTCAATGGTCTTGCACCTAAAATGAATGGTTCATTGAATCTCGATCATAGTGATACACATGTTCATGCCAAAAGATATAAGATAGTAATGATAGTACCACCTACTTGTGGCACTGCCACTTAAGTCATATCGGTATAAAACGCATGAAGAGGCTCCATGTTGATGGATCTTTGGACTCACTCGTTTTTGAAAAGTTTGAGGCATGCGAACCATGTCTATTGGTGTATATGCATGAAGAAACTCCATGCAAATGGACCGTTTGGACTCACTAGATTTTGAATCACTTGAGACATGCAAATCATACCACATGGGCAAGATGACTGAAAGCCTCATTTTCAGTAGAATGGAACTAGAAAGCAACTTGTTGGAAGTAATACATTTTGATGCGTGCAGTCCAATGAGTGCTGAGGCATGTAGTGGATATCGTTATGTTCTTACTTCACAGATGATTTGAGTAGATGTTGAGTATATTTACTTGATGAATCATGAGTCTGAATTATTGAAAGGTTCAAGTAATTTCAGGGTGAAGTTGAAAGATCGTCGTGACGATAAAATATCTATGATATGATCATAGAGATGAACATCTGAATTACGAGTTTGGCACAGAATTAAGACATTGTGGAAATTGTTTCACAACTAATACAGCCTGGAACACCATAGTGTGATGGTGTGTCCGAACATCATAACTGCACCCTATTGGATATGATGCATACCATGATGTCTCTTATCGAATTACCATAATAGTTTATGGGTTAGGCATTAGAGACAACCACATTCACTTTAAATAGGGCACCATGTAATTCCGATGAGATGACACCGTATGAACTATGGTTTAGAGAAACCTAAGCTGTCATTTCTTAAAAGTTTGGGGCTGCGACACTTATGCGAAAAAGTTTCAGGCTAATAAGCTCGAACCCAAAGCGGATAAATGCATCTTCATATGACACCCAAAACAGTTGGGTATACCTCTTGTCTCAGAACCGAAAGCAATAAGGGATTGTTTCTAGAATCGGGTCCTTTCTCAAGGAAAAGTTTCTCTCGAAAGAATTGAGTGGGAGGATGGTGGAGACTTGATGAGGTTATTGAACCATCTCTTCAACTAGTGTGTGGCAGGGCACAGGAAGTTGTTCCTGTGGCACCTATAACAATTTAAGTGTGAGCTTATGATAGTGATCATGAAACTTCAGATCAAGTCACTACCAAACCTCGTGGGATGACAAGGATGCGTACTACTTCAGAGTGGTACGTGATCCTGTCTTGGAAGTCATGTTGCTAGACAACAATGAACTTACGAGCTATGGAGAAGCGATGGTGGGCCTGGATTCCAAAATGGCTCGAGGCCATATAATCCGAGAGAGGATCCATATATGAAAACAAAGTGTAGACTTTGGGAGAACTACTTGATGGTCGTAAGGCTGTTAGGTACATATGGATTTTAAAAGGAAGACGGACAATGATGGTAGGTATCACCATTAAGAAAGCTCGACTTGTCGTTAAGATGTTTTCCGACAAGTTCAAGGAGTTGATTGCGATGAGACTTTCTCACTCGTAGCGATGCTAAGAGTCTGTAGGAATTATATTAGCAATTACTGCATTATTTGTGAAATCTTGCAGATAGGATGCCAAAAAAAACCATTGTTTCCTCGACGATTTTTGAGGAAAGGTTGTATGTGATACAACAGGAAGGTTTTGTTAATCCTGAAAGATGCTAATAAGTATGCAAAGCTCCAGCAATCCTTCTAGGGACTGGAGTAAGCATCTCGGAGTTGGAATGAATGCTTTGATGATGATCAAAGATTTTGGGTGTATACAAAGTTTATGAGAAACTTGTATTTCCAAAGAAGTGAGTGGGAGCACTATAGAACTTCCGATGAGTATGTGTTGTTGATATATTGTTGATCGGAAATGATGTAGAATTTCTAGAAAGCATGCAGAGTTATTTGAAAAGTGTTTTTCAATGGAAAGCCTGGATTAAGCTACTTGAACGTTGAGCATCAAGATCTATAAGGATAGATCAAAACGCTTAATGGTACTTTCAAATGAGCACATACCTTGACATGATCTTGAAGGTGTTCAAGATGGATCAGTCAAAGAAGGAGTTCTTGCCTGAGTTGTAAGGTATGAAGTTAAGACTTAAAGCTCGACCACAACAGAAGAAAGAGAAAGGACAAATGTCGTCCCCTATGCTTTTGTCATAGGCTCTATACGGTATGCCATGCTGAGTACCGCACCTGATGTGTGCCTTGCCACATATCTGGCAAGAGGGTACAAAGGTAATCTAGGAGTAGATCACCAGATAGCGGTCTAAATTATCCTTAGAGGAATAAGGATATGTTTCTCAGTTATGGAGGTGATAAAGAGTTCGACGTAAAGAGTTACGTCGATGCAAGCTTAACACCTATCCGGATAGCTCTGAGTAGAGATACCGGATATGTATAATGGAGCAACAATTTAGAATAGCTCCAAGTAGAACAGTTATTTGAAATGGCTCCAAATATAGCGTAGTAGCTGCATCTACAAGATGACATAGAGATTTGCGAAGTACATACGGATCTGAAAGATTCAGACCCATTGACTATAACATCTCTCACAAGCATAACATGATCAAACCCAGAACTCATCGAGTGTTAATCACATGGTAATGTGAACTAGATTATTGACTCTAGTAAACTCTTTGGGTGTTAGTCACATGGGGATGTGACCTTGAGTGTTAATCACATATCGATGTGAACTGGATTATTGACTCTAGTGCAAGTGGGAGACTGTTGGAAATATGCCCTAGAGGCAATAATAAATTAGTTATTATTATAATTCCTTGTTCATGATAATCGTTTATTATCCATGCTAGAATTGTATTGATAGGAAACTCAGATACATGTGTGGATACATCGACAACACCATGTCCCTAGTAAGCCTCTAGTTGACTAGCTCGTTGATCAATAGATGGTTACGGTTTCCTGGCCATGGACATTGGATGTCGTTGATAACGGGATCACATCATTAGGAGAATGATGTGATGGACAAGACCCAATCCTAAGCCTAGCACAAGATCATGTAGTTCGTATGCTAAAGCTTTTCTAATGTCAAGTATCATTTCCTTAGACCATGGGATTGTGCAACTCCCGGATACCGTAGGAGTGCTTTGGGTGTGCCAAACGTCACAACGTAACTGGGCGGCTATAAAGGTACACTACAGGTATCTCCGAAAGTGTCTGTTGGGTTGGCACGAATCGAGACTGGGATTTGTCACTCCGTGTGATGGAGAGGTATCTCTGGGCCCACTCGGTAGGACATCATCATAATGTGCACAATGTGATCAAGGAGTTGATCACGGGATGATGTGTTACGAAACAAGTAAAGAGACTTGCCGGTAACGAGATTGAACAAGGTATCGGGATACCGACGATCGAATCTCGGGCAAGTATCGTACCGATAGACAAAGGGAATTGTATACGGGATTGATTAAGTCCTTGACATCGTGGTTCATCCGATGAGATCATCGTGGAACATGTGGGAGCCAACATGGGTATCCAGATCCCGCTATTGGTTATTGGCCAGAGAACGTCTCGGTCATGTCTGCATGGTTCCCGAACCCGTAGGGTCTACACACTTAAGGTTCGGTGACGCTAGGGTTATAGAGATATTAGTATGCGGTAACCCGAAAGTTGTTTGGAGTCCCGGATGAGATACCGGACGTCACGAGGAGTTCCGGAATGGTCTGGAGGTAAATAATTATACATAGGAAGTGCTATTTCGGCTATCGGGACAAGTTTCGGGGTCACCGGTATTGTACCGGGACCACCGGAAGGGTCCCGGGGGTCCACCTGCCCCGGGGGCCACATGGGCTGTAGGGGGTGCGCCTTGGCCTACATAGGCCAAGGGCACTAGCCCCTAGAGGCCCATGCACCAAAGGGACAAGAGGAGGGGAGAGTCCTAAAGGGGGAAGGCACCTCCGAGGTGCCTTGGGGAGGATGGACTTCTTCCCCCCTTGGCCGCACCCTTCCTTGGAGGAAGGGGCAAAGCTGAGCCCTCCCCCTCTCCCTTGGCCCTATATATAGTGGGGGGGGAGGGAAGGCAACCATACCCAAGCCCTGGCGCCTCCCTCTCCCTCCCATGACACATCTCCCTCCTCCCGAAGTGCTTGGCGAAGCCGTGTTGGAATCCCGCTACTTCCACCACCACGCCGTCGTGCTGTTGGATCTCCATCAACCTCTCCTCCCCCCTTGCTGGATCAAGAAGGAGGAGACGTTGCTGCTCCGTACGTGTGTTGAACGCGGAGGTGCCGTCCGTTAGGCGCTAGGATCATCGGTGATTTGGATCACGACGAGTACGACTCCATCAACCCCGTTCTCTTGAACGCTTCCGCGCGCGATCTACAAGGGTATGTAGATCCACTCCTCCCTCGTTGCCAGATGACTCCATAGATTGATCTTGGTGACACGTAGGAAAATTTTGAATTATTGCTACGTTCCCCAACAGTGGCATCATGAGCTAGGTCTATGCGTAGTTTCTATGCACGAGTAGAACACAAAGTAGTTGTGGGCGTTGATTTTGTTCAATATGCTTACCTTTACTAGTCCAATCTTGATGAAGCGGCCCGGACCAACCTTACACGTACGCTTACGTGAGACCGGTTCCACCGACTAACATGCACTAGTTGCATAAGGTGGCTGGCGGGTGTCTGTCTCTCCCACTTTAGTCGGATCGGATTCGATGAAAAGGGTCCTTATGAAGGGTAAATAGCAATTGGCATATCACGTTGTGGTCTTTGCATAGGTAAGAAACATTCTTGCTAGAAACCCATAGCAGCCATGTAAAACATGCAAACAACAATTAGAGGACGTCTAACTTGTTTTTGCAGGGTATGCTATGTGATGTGATATGGCCAAAGGATGTGATGAATGATATATGTGATGTATGAGATGACCATGTTCTTGTAATAGGAATCACGACTTGCATGTCGATGAGTATGACAACCGGCAGGAGCCATAGGAGTTGTCTTTATTTATTTATGACCTGCGTGTCAACTTAAACGTCATGTAATTACTTTACTTTATTGCTAACCGTTAGCTGTAGAAGTAGAAGTAATAGTTGGCGAGACAACTTCATGAAGACACGATGATGGAGATCATGATGATGGAGATCATGGTGTCATGCCGGTGATGATGATGATCATGGAGCCCCGAAGATGGAGATCAAAAGGAGCAATATGATATTGGCCATATCATGTCACCATTTGATTGCATGTGATGTTTATCATGTTTATACATCTTATTTGCTTAGAATGACGGTAGTAAATAATATGATCCCCCATTAAGATTTCAAGAAAGTGTTCCCCCTAACTGTGCACCATTGCGACAGTTCGTTCGTTTCTAAGCACCACGTGATGATCGGGTGTGATAGATTCCAACGTTCACATACAACGGGTGTAAGATAGATTTACACATGCAAACACTTAGGTTGACTTGACGAGCCTAGCATGTACAGACATGGCTTCGGAACACATGCAAAACACTTAGGTTAACTTGACGAGCCTAGCATGTACAGACATGGCCTGGGAACACAAGAGACCGAAAGGTCGAGCATGAGTCGTATAGAAGATACGATCAACATGAAGATGTTCACCGATGTTGACTAGTCCGTCTCACGTGATGATCGGACATGGCCTAGTTGACTCGGATCATGTAATCACTTAGATGACTAGAGGGATGTCTATCTGAGTGGGAGTTCACTAGATGAACTTAATTATCCTAAACATAGTCAAAAGGTCTTCGCAAATTATGTCGTAGCTCGCGCTTCAGTTCTACTGTTTAGATATGTTCCTAGAGAAAATTTAGTTGAAAGTTGATAGTAGTAATTATGCGGACTAGGTCCGTAAACTGAGGTTTGTACTCATTGCTTCATAGAAGGCTTATGTCCTTAATGCACTGCTCAGTGTGCTGAACCTCGAACGGCGTTTGTGGATGTTGTGAACATCTGACATACACATTTTGATAACTACATATTAGTTCAGTTAAACGGCTTAGAGTTGAGGCACCGAAGATGTTTTGAAACGTCACGAAACATATGAGATGTTTCGAGGGCTGAAATTGGGATTTCAGGCTCGTGCCCACGTCAAGAGGTATAAGACCTCCGACGATTTTCTTAGCCTGCAAACTAAGGGAGAAAAGCTCAATTGTTGAGCTTGTGCTCAGATTGTCTGAGTACAACAATCATTTGAATCGAGTGGGAGTTGATCTTCCAGATGGGAAAGTGATGTTTCTCCGAAGTCATTACCACCAAGATGCTAGAGCTTCGTGATGAACTATAATATATCAGGGACATATATGATGATCCTTGAGATATTCGTGATGTTTGACACCACAAAAGTAGAAATCAAGAAGGAGCATCAATTGTTGATGGTTAGTAAAACCACTAGTTTCAAGAAGGGCAAGGGCAAGAAGGGATACTTCATGAAACGGCAAATCAGTTGCTGCTCTAGTGAAGAAACCCAAGGTTGAACCCAAACCCGAGACTAAGTGCTTCTGTAATAAAGGGGAACAGCCACTGGAGCAGAATTACCCTAGATACTGGGTAGATGAGAAGACTGTCGATAGAAGTATATTGGATATACATTATGTTAATGTGTACGTTACTAGTACTCCTAGTAGCACCAGGGTATTAGATACCGGTTCGGTTGCTAAGTGTTAGTAACTCAAAATAAAAGCTACGGAATAAACGGAGACTAGCTAAAGGTGAGCTGACGATATGTGTTGGAAGTGTTTCCAATGTTGATATGATCAAGCATCGCACGCTCCCTCTACCATCGAGATTGGTGCTTGCGTTGAGCATAGACATGATTGGATTATGTCTATCGCAATACGGTTATTCATTTAAGGAGAATAATGGTTACTCTGTTTATTTGAATAATACCTTCAATGGTCTTGCACCTAAAATGAATGGTTCATTGAATCTCGATCATAGTGATACACATGTTCATGCCAAAAGATATAAGATAGTAATGATAGTACCACCTACTTGTGGCACTGCCACTTAAGTCATATCGGTATAAAACGCATGAAGAGGCTCCATGTTGATGGATCTTTGGACTCACTCGTTTTTGAAAAGTTTGAGGCATGCGAACCATGTCTATTGGTGTATATGCATGAAGAAACTCCATGCAAATGGACCGTTTGGACTCACTAGATTTTGAGTCACTTGAGACATGCAAATCATACCACATGGGCAAGATGACTGAAAGCCTCGTTTTCAGTAAAATGGAACTAGAAAGCAACTTGTTGGAAGTAATACATTTTGATGCGTGCAGTCTAATGAGTGCTGAGGCATGTAGTGGATATCGTTATGTTCTTACTTCACAGATGATTTGAGTAGATGTTGAGTATATTTACTTGATGAATCATGAGTCTGAATTATTGAAAGGTTCAAGTAATTTCAGGGTGAAGTTGAAAGATCGTCGTGACGATAAAATATCTATGATATGATCATAGAGATGAACATCTGAATTACGAGTTTGGCACAGAATTAAGACATTGTGGAAATTGTTTCACAACTAATACAGCCTGGAACACCATAGTGTGATGGTGTGTTCGAACATCATAACTGCACCCTATTGGATATGATGCATACCATGATGTCTCTTATCGAATTACCATAATAGTTTATGGGTTAGGCATTAGAGACAACCACATTCACTTTAAATAGGGCACCATGTAATTCCGATGAGATGACACCGTATGAACTATGGTTTAGAGAAACCTAAGCTGTCATTTCTTAAAAGCTTAGGGCTGCGACGCTTATGCGAAAAAGTTTCAGGCTAATAAGCTCGAACCCAAAGCGGATAAATGCATCTTCATAGGACACCCAAAACAGTTGGGTATACCTCCTGTCTCAGAACCGAAAGCAATAAGGGATTGTTTCTAGAATCGGGTCCTTTCTCAAGGAAAAGTTTCTCTCGAAAGAATTGAGTGGGAGGATGGTGGAGACTTGATGAGGTTATTGAACCATCTCTTCAACTAGTGTGTGGCAGGGCACAGGAAGTTGTTCCTGTGGCACCTATAACAATTTAAGTGGAAGCTTATGATAGTGATCATGAAACTTCAGATCAAGTCACTACCAAACCTCGTGGGCTGACAAGGATGCGTACTACTTCAGAGTGGTACGTGATCCTGTCTTGGAAGTCATGTTGCTAGACAACAATGAACTTACGAGCTATGGAGAAGTGATGGTGGGCCTGGATTCCAAAATGGCTCGAGGCCATGTAATCCGAGAGAGGATCCATATATGAAAACAAAGTGTAGACTTTGGGAGAACTACTTGATGGTCGTAAGGCTGTTAGGTACATATGGATTTTAAAAGGAAGACGGACAATGATGGTAGGTATCACCATTAAGAAAGCTCGACTTGTCGTTAAGATGTTTTCCGACAAGTTCAAGGAGTTGACTGCGATGAGACTTTCTCACTCGTAGCGATGCTAAGAGTATGTTGGAATTATATTAGCAATTACTGCATTATTTGTGAAATCTTGCAGATAGGATGCCAAAAAAAAACCATTGTTTCCTCGACGATTTTTGAGGAAAGGTTGTATGTGATACAACAGGAAGGTTTTGGTAATCCTGAAAGATGCTAATAAGTATGCAAAGCTCCAGCAATCCTTCTAGGGACTGGAGTAAGCATCTCGGAGTTGGAATGAATGCTTTGATGATGATCAAAGATTTTGGGTGTATACAAAGTTTATGAGAAACTTGTATTTCCAAAGAAGTGAGTGGGAGCACTATAGAACTTCCGATGAGTATGTGTTGTTGACATATTGTTGATCAGAAATGATGTTGAATTTCCAGAAAGCATGCAGAGTTATTTGAAAAGTGTTTTTCAATGGAAAGCCTGGATCAAGCTACTTGAACGTTGAGCATCAAGATCTATAAGGATAGATCAAAACGCTTAATGGTACTTTCAAATGAGCACATACATTGACATGATCTTGAAGGTGTTCAAGATGGATCAGTCAAAGAAGGAGTTCTTGCCTGAGTTGTAAGGTATGAAGTTAAGACTTAAAGCTCGACCACAGCAGAAGAAAGAGAAAGGACGAATGTCGTCCCCTATGCTTTTGTCATAGGCTCTATACGGTATGCCATGCTGAGTACCGCACCTGATGTGTGCCTTGCCACATATCTGGCAAGAGGGTACAAAGGTAATCTAGGAGTAGATCACCAGATAGCGGTCTAAATTATCCTTAGAGGAATAAGGATATGTTTCTCAGTTATGGAGGTGATAAAGAGTTCGACGTAAAGAGTTACGTCGATGCAAGCTTAACACCTATCCGGATAGCTCTGAGTAGAGATACCGGATATGTATAATGGAGCAACAATTTAGAATAGCTCCAAGTAGAACAGTTATTTGAAATGGCTCCAAATATAGCGTAGTAGCTGCATCTACAGGATGACATAGAGATTTGCGAAGTACATACGGATCTGAAAGATTCAGACCCATTGACTATAACATCTCTCACAAGCATAACATGATCAAACCCAGAACTCATCGAGTGTTAATCACATGGTAATGTGAACTAGATTATTGACTCTAGTAAACTCTCTGGGTGTTAGTCACATGGGGATGTGACCTTGAGTGTTAATCACATATCGATGTGAACTGGATTATTGACTCTAGTGCAAGTGGGAGACTGTTGGAAATATGCCCTAGAGGCAATAATAAATTAGTTATTATTATATTTCCTTGTTCATGATAATCGTTTATTATCCATGCTAGAATTGTATTGATAGGAAACTCAGATACATGTGTGGATACATCGACAACACCATGTCCCTAGTAAGCCTCTAGTTGACTAGCTCGTTGATCAATAGATGGTTACGGTTTCCTGGCCATGGACATTGGATGTCGTTGATAACGGGATCACATCATTAGGAGAATGATGTGATGGACAAGACCCAATCCTAAGCCTAGCACAAGATCATGTAGTTCGTATGCTAAAGCTTTTCTAATGTCAAGTATCATTTCCTTAGACCATGGGATTGTGCAACTCCCGGATACCGTAGGAGTGCTTTGGGTGTGCCAAACGTCACAACGTAACTGGGCGGCTATAAAGGTACACTATAGGTATCTCCGAAAGTGTCTATTGGGTTGGCACGAATCGAGACTGGGATTTGTCACTCCGTGTGATGGAGAGGTATCTCTGGGCCCACTCGGTAGGACATCATCATAATGTGCACAATGTGATCAAGGAGTTGATCACGGGATGATGTGTTACGAAACAAGTAAAGAGACTTGCCGGTAACGAGATTGAACAAGGTATCGGGATACCGACGATCGAATCTCGGGCAAGTATCGTACCGATAGACAAAGGGAATTGTATACGGGATTGATTAAGTCCTTGACATCGTGGTTCATCCGATGAGATCATCGTGGAACATGTGGGAGCCAACATGGGTATCCAGATCCCGCTATTGGTTATTGGCCAGAGAACGTCTCGGTCATGTCTGCATGGTTCCCGAACCCGTAGGGTCTACACACTTAAGGTTCGGTGACGCTAGGGTTATAGAGATATTAGTATGCGGTAACCCGAAAGTTGTTTGGAGTCCCGGATGAGATACCGGACGTCACGAGGAGTTCCGAAATGGTCTGGAGGTAAATAATTATACATAGGAAGTGCTATTTCGGCTATCGGGACAAGTTTCGGGGTCACCGGTATTGTACCGGGACCACCGGAAGGGTCCCGGGGGTCCACCTGCCCCGGGGGCCACATGGGCTGTAGGGGGTGCGCCTTGGCCTACATAGGCCAAGGGCACTAGCCCCTAGAGGCCCATGCGCCAAAGGGACAAGAGGAGGGGAGAGTCCTAAAGGGGGAAGGCACCTCCGAGGTGCCTTGGGGAGGATGGACTTCTTCCCCCCTTGGCCGCACCCTTCCTTGGAGGAAGGGGCAAAGCTGAGCCCTCCCCCTCTCCCTTGGCCCTATATATAGTGGGGGGGGGGGAGGGAAGGCAACCATACCCAAGCCCTGGCGCCTCCCTCTCCCTCCCATGACACATCTCCCTCCTCCCGCAGTGCTTGGCGAAGCCGTGTTGGAATCCCGCTACTTCCACCACCACGCCGTCGTGCTGTTGGATCTCCATCAACCTCTCCTCCCCCCTTGCTGGATCAAGAAGGAGGAGACGTTGCTGCTCCGTACGTGTGTTGAACGCGGAGGTGCCGTCCGTTAGGCGCTAGGATCATCGGTGATTTGGATCACGACGAGTACGACTCCATCAACCCCGTTCTCTTGAACGCTTCCGCGCGCGATCTACAAGGGTATGTAGATCCACTCCTCCCTCGTTGCCAGATGACTCCATAGATTGATCTTGGTGACACGTAGGAAAATTTTGAATTATTGCTACGTTCCCCAACAGTGGCATCATGAGCTAGGTCTATGCGTAGTTTCTATGCACGAGTAGAACACAAAGTAGTTGTGGGCGTTGATTTTGTTCAATATGCTTACCTTTACTAGTCCAATCTTGATGAAGCGGCCCGGACCAACCTTACACGTACGCTTACGTGAGACCGGTTCCACCGACTAACATGCACTAGTTGCATAAGGTGGCTGGCGGGTGTCTGTCTCTCCCACTTTAGTCGGATCGGATTCGATGAAAAGGGTCCTTATGAAGGGTAAATAGCAATTGGCATATCACGTTGTGGTCTTTGCGTAGGTAAGAAACATTCTTGCTAGAAACCCATAGCAGCCATGTAAAACATGCAAACAACAATTAGAGGACGTCTAACTTGTTTTTGCAGGGTATGCTATGTGATGTGATATGGCCAAAGGATGTGATGAATGATATATGTGATGTATGAGATGACCATGTTCTTGTAATAGGAATCACGACTTGCATGTCGATGAGTATGACAACCGGCAGGAGCCATAGGAGTTGTCTTTATTTATTTATGACCTGCATGTCAACTTAAACGTCATGTAATTACTTTACTTTATTGCTAACCGTTAGCTGTAGAAGTAGAAGTAATAGTTGGCGAGACAACTTCATGAAGACACGATGATGGAGATCATGGTGTCATGCCGGTGATGATGATGATCATGGAGCCCCGAAGATGGAGATCAAAAGGAGCAATATGATATTGGCCATATCATGTCACCATTTGATTGCATGTGATGTTTATCATGTTTATACATCTTATTTGCTTAGAATGACGGTAGTAAATAATATGATCCCCCATTAAGATTTCAAGAAAGTGTTCCCCCTAACTGTGTTCCACCGGGTGGGCCACCTGCCCCGGGGGCCACATGGGCTGTCGGGGGTGCGCCTTGGCCTACATGGGCCAAGGGCACCAGCCCCTAGAGGCCCATGCGCCAAAGGGACAAGAGGAGGGGAGAGTCCTAAAGGGGGAAGGCACCTCCGAGGTGCCTTGTGGAGGATGGACTTCTTCCCCCCTTGGCCGCACCCTTCCTTGGAGGAAGGGGCAAAGCTGCGCCCTCCCCCTCTCCCTTGGCCCTATATATAGTGGGGGGAGGGAAGGCAACCATACCCAAGCCCTGGCGCCTCCCTCTCCCTCCCATGACACATCTCCCTCCTCCCGCAGTGCTTGGCGAAGCCCTGTTGGAATCCCTCTACTTCCACCACCACGTCGTCATGCTGTTGGATCTCCATCAACCTCTCCTCCCCCCTTGCTGGATCAAGAAGGAGGAGACATTGCTGCTCCGTACGTGTGTTGAACGCGGAGGTGCCGTCCGTTCGGCGCTAGGATCATCGGTGATTTGGATCACGACGAGTACGACTCCATCAACCCCGTTCTCTTGAACGCTTCCGCGCGTGATCTACAAGGGTATGTAGATCCACTTCTCCCTCATTGCTAGATGACTCCATATATTGATCTTGGTGACACGTAGGAAAATTTTGAATTATTGCTACGTTCCCCAACACTAACATACTTTCTCTACTTGGATCATATGCACTTATGATTGGAAATCTAGCAAGCGTCCGCAACTACTAAAGATCATTAAGGTAAAACCCAACCATAGCATTAAAGTATCAAGTCCTCTTTATTCACATATGCAAACAACCTACTTACTCGGGTATGTGCTTCTGTCACTCACGCCACCCACCATAAGCAAATCATGAACGTATTGCAACACCCTACAGTGGGGATCCCTCACGCTTGCGCGACATGGAGAGCACCATAGACAGCACCAATAATAAAATATGCAACTCAAACCAATCACGATCATCAATTAACCCATAGGACAAAACGGATCTACTCAAACATCATAGGATAGCCATACATCATTGGAAAATAATACATACCATTGAGAACCATGTTTAAGTAGAGATTACAGTGGGTAAAAGAGGGGTTACACCGCTGCATAGAGGGGGGAAGAGTTGGTGATGATGGTGGTGCAGTTGTTGGTGTAGATTGCGGTGATGATGATGGCCCCAGCGGCGTTCCGGCGCCACCGGAAGAGAGGGGGAGAGAGAACCCTTTCTTCTTCTTCTTCTTCCTTGAACTTATCCCTAGATGGGAGAAGGGTTTCCCCTCTGGTCCATGGCCTACATGGCATGGGAGGGGCGAGAGCCCCTCCGAGATTGGATCTGTCTCTTTGTCTCTCTCTGTTTCTGCGTGCCCAGATCTGACGTTTCACCATTTCTTATATTCCCGGAGATCCGTAACTCCGATTGGGCTGAATTTTGGACACGATCTCTATCCAGATATTAGCTTTCTTGCAGCGAAAGAAGGGCACCAACCGCCTTATGGGGTGTCCACGAGGTCCTAGGGCACGCCTAACCCCCTGGGGCGCCCCCTGCCTCGTGGCCCCCTCGGGCATCGTCTCGCGGTTATTCTTCTTCCCCAAAATCACATATATCCCAAAAAAAATCTTCGTCAGTTTTTATCCTGTTTGGACTCCGTTTGATATGGATTTTCTGCGAAACAAAAAACATGCAACAAACAGGAACTGGCACTGGGCACTGGATCAATATGTTAGTCCCAAAAATGGTACAAAAAGTTGCCAAAAGTATATGAAAGTTGTATAATATTGGCATGGAACAATCAAAAATCATATATACGACGGAGACGTATCATTATCCCCAAGCTTAATTCCTTCTCGTCCTCGAGTAGGTAAATGATAAAAAAGATAATTTTTGATGTGGAATGCTACCTAGCATAATCTTGATCATGTATCTAATTATGGCATGAATATTAAGACACGAGTGATTCAAAGCAATAGTCTATCATTTGACATTAAGACAATAATACTTCTAGCATACTAACCAAGCAATTATGTCTTCTCAAAATAACATAGCCAAAGAAAGCTCATCCCTACAAAATCATATAGTTTGGCCATGCTTCATTTCTGTCACACAAAATGCTCCCATCATGCACAACCCTGATGACAATCCGAGCAATTGGTTCATACTTTTTAACGCGCTTTAGCCTTTTCAACCCTCATGCAATACGTGAGCGCAAGCCATGGACATAGCACTATAGGTGGAATAAAATATGATGGTGGAGGTTGTGTGGAGAAGACAAAAAGGAGAAAGTCTCACATCGACGCGGCTAATCAATGGGCTATGGAGATGCCCATCAATTGATGTCAATGTGAGGAGTAGGGATTGCCATGCAACAGATGGACTAAGAGCTATAAGTGTATGAAAGCTCAAACTGGAAACTAAGTGGGTGTGCATCCAACTTGCTTGCTCATGAAGATCTCGGGCATTTGAGGAAGCCCATCGTCGGAACATACAAGCCAAGTTCTATAATGAAAATTCCCACTAGTATATGAAAGTGACAACTCAAGAGACTCTCTATATGAAGAACATGGTGCTACTCTGAAGCACAAGTGTGGTAAAAGGATAGTAACATTGCCCCTTCTCTCTTTTTCTCTCATTTCTTTGTTTTTTTGTTTTTGTTTTGTTTTTTTGGTGGGATTCTTTGGACTCTCTTTTTATTTGGGCTTCTTTGGGCTCTTTTTTTTAAAGTCCGGAGTCTCATCCTGACTTGTGGGGGAATCATAGTCTCCATCATCCTTTCCTCACTGGGGCAATGCTCTAATAATGATGATCATCACAATTTTATTTACTTACAAATCAATATTACAACTCGATGTCTAGAACAAAGTATGACTCTATATGAATGCCTCCGGCGGTGTACCGGGATGTGCAATGATCTAGCGTAGCAATGACATAAAAAAGGCAAGCCATGAAAACATCATGCTAGCTATCTTACGATCGTGCAAAGCAATATGACAATAAATGCTCAAGTCATGTATATGATGATGATGGAAGTTGCATGGCAATATATCTCGGAATGGCTATGGAAATGCCATGATAGGTAGGTATGGTGGCTGTTTTGAGGAATATATAAGGAGGCTTATGTGTGATAGAGCGTATCGTATCGTGGGGTTTGGATGCACCGACGAAGTTTGCACCAACTCTCGAGGTGAGAAAGGGCAATGCACGGTACCGAAGAGGCTAGCAATGATGGAAGGGTGAGAGTGAGTATAATCCATGGACTCACATTAGTCATAAATAACTCATATACTTATCACAAAAGTTTATTAGCCCTCGAAGCAAAGTACTACTACGCATGCCCCTAGGGGGATAGATTGGTAGGAAAAGACCATCACTCGTCCCCGACCGCCACTCATAAGGAAAGCAATCAAAGAACACCCCATGCTTCAAATTTGTCACACAACGATTACCATACGTGCATGCTATGGGACTTGCAAACCTCAACACAAGTATTTCTCAATCTCACAATTACTCAACTAGCACGACTCTAATATCACCACCTTTATATCACAAAACTATTGCAAGGAATCAAACATATCATATCCAGTGATCTACAAGTTTTATGTAGGATTTTATGACTAACCATGTGAATGACCAATTCCTCTCATCTCTCTAAATAAATATAAGTGAAGCAAGAGAGTTTAATTATTTATACAAAAGATATGCCCACGCCCTAACAAATATAAGTGAAGCAAAAGAGCATTCTACAAATGGCGGTTTTCTATGTGAAGGGAAACAGGCAATCCAAACTTCAAATGATATAAGTGAAGCACATGAAGCATTCTATAAATCAACCAAGGACCATCTCATACCAGCATGGTGCATAAAAGAAAAGTGAAAACTAAATGCAAAAGAAACTCCAGTATTTGCACATATCGCATGAACGAAACGAATCCGAAAACATACATATACTTGTTGAAGAAAGATGGGATGCCTTCCGGGGCATCCCCAAGCTTAGACGCTTGAGTCTCCTTGAATATTTACTTGGGGTCCCTTGGGCATCCCCAACCTTGAGCTCTTGCCTCTCCTCCTTCTACTCACATCGAGACCTCCTCGATCTTCGAACACTTCATCCACACAAAACTTCAACAGAAAACTCGGTAAGATCTGTTAGTATAATAAAGCAAAGCACTACTCTAAGTACTGTTGTGGACCAATTCATATTATGTTTTAGCATTTTAGCTACTGTAATATAACTTTTCCATGGCTTAATCGACTTATAGAAATCGATAGTTTCATCAAAACAAGCAAACTATGCATCAAAAACAGAATCTGTCTTAAACAGGACAGTCTGTAGTAATCTGAACATTCACCATACTTGTGTTACTCCAAAAATTCTGCCAAAATTAGGAAAAATAAAAGAAATTATAGAAAGACATTGCAAAAAGTTTCAGAACCGTTTTACGTTCCAGTAAAAAAAAATGTAAAATCGCGCACTACAGCCAAAGTTTCTGTCCTACACCGCACAAACCAACAAGCAATGTAAACATCGTAAAGGCAAACCTTGGCACATTATTTTTATAATACAAAGGAATTGTACAAGGGGATAATTATTTTTGTTGAAAAGTTTCTGTAATCAAGGGTCACAAAGTTTCCATGGGCATGAACAAAGTTCAAGGCTAGCTCCCACTTTAACAATGCTCGTCTTTCTCACTTTCGCTTTTCTTTTTGAAATTTTTTTAGGTTCCCCTCTTTATTTTTTTATCTTTAAACTTTATAAAATCACTCAACAGAAATAAATGACTCTCTAAAACTTCCAGGTTGTCTCCCTGGAAGCGCTTTCTTTAAAGCCATTAAGCTATGCATAAGGTGCTCAAGTAATGGATCCACCCTGATCCCAAGGTATATCAAAGCCAATTTGAATTAGCAATGATTTGGCATTTAGTAGTGAGCACAAAGTAACATAAATCATGCAACAACGAAGTCTAACTCTCTTCCTATGCATCGGCATGTCATAAAACAATTCATGCACACATAGTAAAGGCCAATGCATAGTATCAACAGTTTCTTGCAATTTTATCGTGTTGGAAACATAGAGAGGTGGAGATGTAGTTCCTCTCTCATAATAATTGCAAGTAGGAGCAGCAATCACATGCATATTACATTCATAAAAATCATCATGTGCAACGGTAAAATGCAACCCATCAACATAATCCTTAATAAGAGTGAACTTCTCCGATATAGTGTAGTTTGGAGAATTCAAAAAGATAATAGGACTATTATGTGTGGGTGCAATAGCAACAATTTCATGTTTAACATAAGGAACTATAGCAAGTTCATCTCCATAAGCATAATTCATATTGGCATCTTGGCCACAAGCATAGCAAGCATCATCAAAAAGGGATATTTCAAAAGAATCAACGGGATCATAACAATCATCATAGCATTCATCCTTCGGTAAGCACGAAGGACATTAAATAATGTATGAGTTGGAGAGTTACTCTCTGTAATGCCCTCGATGCGGCTATATCTCCTACGTATCGGAGCACGACTTAGAGGTATAACCACATTGAAAGCAATGTCGCAAGTAAGGTAATCTTCACAACAACCCATGTAATAGATAATAAGGGGAAAGGTACATAGTTGGCTTACACTCGCCATGTCACACAAAGTACATAAATAGCATTACAATCATCCAATCACTCATGATCCGACTACGGTACCAAAATAAAAGATCAACCCCAACAAGCGACATGGCCCCGATCGCCCCAACTGGGCACCACTACTGATCATCAGGGAAAGACACATAGTAACGGCGCGAGTCTTTGTCGAACTCCCACTTGAGCTCAAGCGCATCATCTGGAACGGAGTCATCGAGCCCTGCATCTGGTTTGGAAGTAATCTATGAACCACGGGGACTCAGCAATCTCACACCCTCGCGATCAAGACTATTTAAGCTTATAGGTAAAGCAAGGTAATATGTGGAGCTGCAGCAAGCAACTAGCATATATGGTAGCTAACCTGTTCGCAAAAGAGAGCGAGAAGAGAAGGCAAAGCGCGAACGACGAACTATAGAACACCCTACGGCAAACATTACTCCAACACCGTGTTCACTTCCCGGACTCCGCCGAGAAGAGACCATCATGGTAACACACTCAGTTGATTCATTTTAATTAAGTTAAGGTTCAAGTTATCTACAACCGGACATTAACAAATTCCCATCTGCCCATAACCGTGGGCACGACTTTCGAAAGTTCAAATCCCTGCAGGGGAGTCCCAACTTAGCCCATCACAAGCTCTCACGGTCAACGAAGGATAAACCTTCTCCCGAGACATTCCGATCAGACTCGGTATCCCATTTCTACAAGACAACTTCGACAAGGTAAAACAAATCCAGCAACACCGCCCGGATGTGCCGACAAATCCCGATAGGAGCTGCACATATCTCATTCTCAGGGCACACCGGATTGTCCAAGGTACGGGTAGGCCAGCCCAGAGTTGCCCCTGGTGGCCACCGGCAGCTGACAGGTTGGACCAACACTCAGAGGAGCACTAGCCCGAGGGTTTAAATAAAGATGACCCTTGAGTCCGCAGAACCCAAGGGAAAAAGAGGCTAGGTGGCGAATGGTAAATCCAATGTTGGGCATTTCTGGAAGAGTTTTATTCAAGGCGAACTGTCAAGGGGTTCCCATTATTACCCAACCGCGTAAGGAATGCAAAATCCGGGAACATAAAAACCGATATGACGGAAACTAGGGCGGCAAGAGTGGAGCAAAACACTAGCCAAAAGGCCGAGCCTTCCACCCTTTACCAAGTGTATAGATGCATTAAGATAACAAGATAATATAGTGATATCCCAATAAGAAAATAATGTTCCAACAAGGAACAATCTCCAATCTTCACCTGCAACTAGCAACGCTATAAGAGGGGCTGAGCAAAGCGGTAACATAACCAATCAATGATTTGCTAGGACATGGTGGGTTAGAGGTTTGACATGGCAATTTGGGAGGCATGATAAGCAAGTGGTAGGCATCATAGCATAGGCATAGCAAAAGAGCGAGCATCTAGCAAGCAAAGATAGAAGTGATTTCGAGGGTATGATCATCTTGCCTGCAAAGTTGTCAGAGTTGACTGGATCCTCGAAAGCAAACTCAACGGGCTCCTCATTAGCGAACTTGTCCCCCGGATCTACCCAAACAAGACAAACAAGCAAGAGGAACACAATCAACCATGTGCGAAACTCAAACAACATGATGCAAACATGGTATGCTATGCGGGATGCGATATGTGATGCATACGCAAGATTTGACAAGGAATGATTGAACCTGGCCTCATCTTGGAAATCCAAGAGTGCCACTGGAAAGATGAGGTGATTTCGGTTGAAATCGATATAAAGATCACCGGAATTGGATGCACGGTTTGGAAATGGCAAGCAAAACAAATATGGCACCGGTTTGCGATAAACAGCAAGTAGCCATCTAAATGCATCAAGATAAATATGCTACAACACTCAAACATGGCAAAAAAATACATGGTAGGGATCCACTCATAATGCTTGACAAAAGATGAACACTGAGCTACGGCCAATTCATCCATTAACAGGTTCAAACAAGCATGGCAAAAGTGCAAACGATAACATGTTTCAGACTTAGTGAAATTAACACAAGTCTGGAATTTCAGATCAGGTAGCACACTTTAAAGCATGAAAACTATATGCTACAGGATCTTAACATGGCAAAGCAAGGCATGGCATGGAGATACTCAAAGAGCTTAACAAAAGTCCCTTAGTGACCTTGAGCCAAAAGGGATCAGAAAATACAATTGCAAGCATGTGAACATGGCAAAAACATAATCAGATCTCAGACTTAGAGAAAAACTGGAGCATGCAAATCTGTTAACGAGTAGGCATGTTTACGAGCTCGATGCACTCACTAAAGAGTAAGGCATGACAATCTAAGCATACACCCATCAAGAATACACATTGTATAAGCTAGACATGGCATGAACAACAACATAGCATGCATGGATCAACAACAACATCCTCGGAAAAATCGCTAACAAGTAGACAATCTGCCAGGATTCACGAACTAGCAAAAGTAGAGCTCAATTGACTCAAGCTAGGGTGCTCCATAATTGCAAACAAAGACATGTATGGATAAAGCACCACAAGATTAACAAAACATCCTTACTGATCATCCTCAAAAGAGGCACGGATCACTAGGAAACAACATGAACATATGGCATATTGATAAAAACAGATCAAGGACTTGGTGAAATTTCTAAGTCCCTGAAATCAGCATTAACGAATGCACCACTTTGCAAGCTTGTGCTAGTCACCACACATGTCACAAAAATACATGGATATCACCACTGTAAAGATGGCATGGCATATAACAAAACTCATGTAGAACTCAGGAGCATATCATGCACACATTAAACATGGCAAAAATGACAGAAGGCTATTTGGTGCAGCAGATCTGACAATTATCTCAAATAGCTCTCTTCCAACAGCATTTAGGGCATCAATATGAGCTCAAATGAAAATAATGCAATGCGATGAAATGATGTACTCTCTGAGGCGAACATTTCGATATGCTACACGCCCAAAACGGAGCTACGGATGCGGAGTTACGGTGCGATGAACATGGCATAAAAATACTACAGAAAAATGACTTAGAAATATCTCGGGGTCAACCTAGGGTTTGACCCAATCCAGATCTGGCGCGCTAGAATGAGGATCGCCGGCCGGAGGAGGAGGTTCGCCGGAGCTCGTCGGAGAGGAGGTCAGGGCGTCAGATCCGGCCGGCTCCTGCCCGGATCTGGCCGGAGGAGTCCCGGCGACGGCGGGGAGCGGCGAGGCGGCGGAGGAAACTGTCGGGAGGAGGCGCGACGGCCGCGGTCGACGACACCGGCGACGTCTGTGACGCCCCCGATTCAATCATACACTAATCATGCACGCAAACGTGTACGATCAAGATCAGGGACTCACGGGAAGATATCACAACACAACTCTAAAACATAAATAAGTCATACAAGCATCATAATACAAGCCAGGGGCCTCGAGGGCTCGAATACAAGTGCTCGATCATAGACGAGTCAGCGAAAGCAACAATATCTGAGTACAGACATAAGTTAAACAAGTTGCCATAAGATGGCTAGCACAAACTAGGATACAGATCGAAAGAGGCGCAAGCCTCCTGCCTGGGATCCTCCTAAACTACTCCAGGTCGTCGTCAGCAGCCTGCACGTAGTAGTAGGCTCCTCCAGTGTAGTAGTCATCGTCGACGGTGGCGTCTGGCTCCTGGGCTCCGATATCTGGTTGCGACAACCAGGTAGAAGGGAAAGGGGGAAAAGAGGGAGAAAAGCAACCGTGAGTACTCATCCAAAGTACTCGCAAGCAAGGAGCTACACTACATATGCATGGGTATATGTGTAAGGAGGCCATATCAGTGGACTGAACTGCAGAATGCCAGAATAAGAGGGGGATAGCTAATCCTGTCGAAGACTACGCTTCTGGCAGCCTCTGTCTTGCAGCATGTAGAAGAGAGTAGATTGAAGTCCTCCAAGTAGTATCTCCAAGTAGCATCTCCAAGTAGCATCTCCAGTAGCATAATCCTACCCGGCGATCCCCTCCTCGTATCCCTGAGAGAGAGCGACCACCGGTTGTATCTGGCACTTGGAAGGGTGTGTTTTATTAAGTATCCGGTTCTAGTTGTCATAAGGTCAAGGTACAACTCCAAGTCGTCCTGTTACCGAAGATCACGGCTATTCGAATAGATTAACTTCCCTGCAGGGGTGCACCACATAGCCCAACACGCTCGATCCCATTTGGCCGGACACACTTTTCTGGGTCATGCCCGGCCTCGGAAGATCAACACGTCGCAGCCCCACCTAGGCAAAACAGAGAGGCCAGCACGCCGGTCTAAACCTAAGCGCATAGGGGTCTGGGCCCATCGCCCATAGCACACCTGCACGTTGCGAGGGCGGCCGGAAGCAGAACTAGCCCCCTTAATACAAGAGCAGGCTTACGTTCCAATCCGGCGCGCGCCGCTCCGTCGCTGACGTCTGAAGTGCTTCGGCTGATACCACGACGTCGGGATACCCATAACTACTCCCACGTAGATGGTTAGTGCGTATAGGCTCGTAGCCGACTCAGATCAAATACCAAGATCTCGTTAAGCGTGTTAAGTATCCGCGAACGCCGAACAGGGCCAGGCCCACCTCTCTCCTAGGTGGTCTCAACCTGCCCTGTCACTCCGCCACAAAGTAACAGTCGAGGGCCGTCGGGAACCCAGGCCCACCTCTACCGGGATGGAGCCACCTGTCCTTTCAGCCCCCTTATCCGAATCACTTGCGGGTACTCAACGAGCTGACCCGACTTTAGTCACCATATGTATAGTATGTATGTATGTATAGTATATACCCGTGATCACCTCCCGAGTGATCACGGCCCAATAGTATAGCAAGGCAGACTGACAAGAATGTAGGGCCAATGATGATAAACTAGCATCCTATACTAAGCATTTAGGATTGCAGGTAAGGTATCAACAGATGTAGCAACAATGTCAGGCTATGCATCAGAATAGGATCAACGGAAAGCAGTAACAGGCTACACTACTCTAATGCAAGCAGTATAGAAGAGAATAGGCGATATCTGGTGATCAAGGGGGGGGCTTGCCTGATTGCTCTTGCAAGAAGGAGGGGTCGGCAACTCCGTAGTCGAACTGGGCAGCAGCAGCGTCGGTCTCGTAGTCTACCGGAGAGAAGAGGGGGAAGAAACAATGAATACAATGCAAACAAATGCATATCGATGCATGACATGACAAGTAATGATGCTAGGTGTGCCCAATCGCGGTAGTAGGTGATACCGACGAAGGGGGGAAACATCCGGGAAAATATCCCCGGTGTTTCATGTTTTCGGGCAGAGGAGCCGGAGGGGGAAAGTTGCGTGTTTGGTATGTTAGAGGTGTGTGGTGGACGAACGGGCTGCGTATCCGGGTTCGTCTCGTCGTTCTGAGCAACTTTCATGTATAAAGTTTTTCCATCCGGGCTACGGTTTATTTTATATTGATTTTCTAAAGTTTAAATCATTTTTAGAATTTATTTAATTAATTTAATCAACATTATCCAGAATAGTGTCTGCTGACGTCATGATGACGTCAGCATGACGTCAGTAGTTGACTTTGTCAACCTGACAGGTGGGTCTCGATCGTCATACTCTGTTTTAGTTAACTAACAGTTAATTAGGTTAATTAGTGATTAGGTTAATCTAATTATAATTAATTAACCTAATTAATTCCTTAATTAATTAATTAATCAATTTTATTATTATTATTATTTTCTCCTTTTTTTTAATCATCCCGGGCGTGGGGCCCCCTGTCATTGGCCCAGAGGGGCTTTGCGGGTGCCGGGTGTGGTTGCTGGGGCGGAGCCCCGTGAGTGTGCGGGCAGTTACGGGCGTGTGGGTGCGGGGCGCACCCAGGCGCCCACCACGCGAGGGGAGACGAGGCCGGCCAGGGCTGTGCCCGGCGGCGGCGAGGCCACAGCGGCCAGCGCGGGCGCGGGCCGGCGCCAGAGGCGGCCAGGGGTCAGCAGCGGAACGGGGGGGAGAGGGTAGCAGGGGGATGGGGTTCTCACCCCCGTTGTAGGGGAGTTCGGCGGTGAGGCGCGATGGCGCCTACGGGGAGGAGGTCGGGGAAGGCGTCCGTCGGGGAGGTGGAGGACTAGGCGGCGACGGGCGGCGACGCGGTGGTCCGGCGACGAGGTCGAGGCGGTTGCCTCGATCTAGAACGATGCGGGCCAGCAAGGGGGCCCGTTGGTGGCGATGGCGCGGGGCGGCTCGCCGGAAGCAGCGACGACCGCGGCCG
>NC_041384.1:477285812-477292073 GCF_002162155.2 Triticum dicoccoides | reverse complement strand
GTGGGGGCGCGAGTGGGGGGGGAGTGGGGTGTCGGTGCCTAGGGTTAGGAGTGGAGGGGGTTATGGGGGAGTGGGGACGGGCCGACCTAGTCGGCCTGGTGGCCAGCTGGTTGGGCCAAGGCCCAGTTGGCCTCGGGGGGGTTCTTTTCCTTTTTTTTTGTTAGTTTTCCTTTCTGTTTTTGTGTTTTCTTTTCTTTTAAGTTTACTTTTTACTTAATATTAAAATGATCCCTAAATTAGTAATACCATGAAACCCACCGCCACAAAAGGTTTTATCCCAAGACAGTTTAGTTTAGTATTTTATTTATTTATAAAAGCATTTAAATATCGGTTTTGCTACTGTTTTATTCATTTTAGATTATTTAAACATTTTATAAAGGTTTGGTTTCTCCACCATAATTACCTATGCATTATTCGGTTCACTCCGAACATTTTAGTTTTAATATTTGAAAACTTTTATTGTTTGCCTATTTTTGAATTTGAATTTGAATCGGTTTCGAACTAACTCGAGATTAGCAACTATAAACGAGGTGACGTGGCACCATTAGCAGAGGATCACTGTAGCTTAATTACCCGGGCGTCACAATTCTCCTCCACTACAAGAAATCTCGTCCCGAGATTTAAGCGGTGGAGTAAGGGGCGAAGGCGTTGGTAGCGAAAAACCTAACGAGTCTTCTCGGTCTTGGCTTCCCTTTCGAAGAGGTTGATCCCTTTCGTTGATGTCTTCATTTCATTGCTTCAAGTCACCATGATCAATTTGTCATCCTTTCTTCGGGATCTCCATCGTTACTTACGAATAGGTAAGGGGCAGCTCTACAATGATAGGATGTTACAAGGGAAAATCTTCTGGGGGTTTCCCAAGTATGAACATATGAGTATCTCTCGAGTTGAACAAATGAAACACATCGAGAGCAAAGTAAGACGGTGCAATAAGAAGTTTCAAGCGGATAGGCAATCGTTCATTGCCTGAGACAGAGTGTGAATGGGGTCCAGAGCAACAGGAATAAGTATTGTGTCCGATACCAGAATTGATCACTAGGAAGGTGGCTCGCAAATTACATACGAAGTCCAGCTATAGGAATAACTTTGGCAACAGGGTGTATAGGAGAGTCAGGTTTCGATCCTGTGAAACTGTGGGTTATGGGCCCACCATGTGGTTCTTTTTTTTTCTTTTTTTTAGGAGCAGTGACATCTTGCACGGTCATGATAGCAAGGCATGTCAGGGAGTACCATGTCAGCTATGTCGGCAACAACGTTGGTACCAAGGGCGAGGGACGAAGAGAACCATTTTCCTGCTCGTTGAAACGAGGCGGACCAATAGGCAAGGTTCCCGTCCATCGGTGGTTACCGGAATGTCATCAACAATAGTAACAAGGTCTTGCTGACCGAGTTGTACATCGAGGTGTTTGCACAAGTAGTGGATTATTACTGCTTATATCATATAGATCATAGAAAAGGTTTAAACAAACCAATGGAAGGAATTTATGATCATCAGATTAAACAGAACAATGGAAAGGAAAATATGTTTAAACACATATTTCGAGGGTATATCCTACCCGAGGACAAGCAGAGCAAGATATCCATGACAGGATATAAAGTAGAAAACCATTTAGGTAAGGGGGGAGGAATCTCATGATATTACTCATACAACGGTGTTAGGATAATTGATAATTAAAATATAGCATCGTGCTTCAAACGTGCCTGTTGAAAATCGGAGTACCATTGACATGCTTCGAGATAGCAGTGACATGGTCTTCAGGTGAAGATCAGACTTTGGAAACACGAAGGATCCATCAAGAATAACTTGTAGAATAAGTCTTACAATTTCCTCATGGATGAATGGATAACCTTGCTGAAAAGGAATCTACAATGATAGGTCCTCCAGCCGAGGGGGGGTGCTAGGCATGACATCATGTTACCGGGTCATCAAAGGATCAACGTCATAACTCTTGGAAAGTTGTCCCAACCATCATATCTGACCGAGATTCAGATCCGATTGGTGTCAGTATACCTGAGATTCAGGATGTCCGAGAAGAAAAGGCGCAACACAAATCGTTGAAATGGCATTGCAAGCTTCTCGGGAAATGAACTATGGGAGCGGGTTTCTGAAGCAATAGTTCATCATTAAACCAAGGAGAGGACAAGGAGGTGTCTGGTGAACTCAACGGCAATTCACCGAGATTCCCAAAAGATGGATTTCCACAATTAAGTGAACAAGGAGATAACATTTGTCAGATCAAATGATATAAGGAAGTATGCTCGAGGTAAACATACACAATTAACATTGGTTGAAAGGTGCGCCCGAAATGTGGGTTGGGTTGCACGACCAATGTCAGAATGGTGATTCAATAATCAATAGCCTAAGAATGAACTTTCGACCATTAACTAAAAAAAATAGGGTTGCTAGAAGGAAAGAACCCAAACAACACCCTTCACTTGTTGGAATTAACACGGGGACCAAGAGAGAATGGTGATGGTGAGAAGTATTTCTATGTCAAGAATTCTCAAGAGGTGGAACAATTCTCAGAACATTCTTGACATAAAGGATGGTAATACTCCAAGGTAAAGAAGAACAATTGCTGGATAGCAAGGAACTCAAGGTATAACACCAAGCATGAACAAGCTTGTGTTGGTGGGAAGGCATTAAAGTGGTCGATGATAATACAATTCATCGAGGGCAAGGATGGTATTTCTCATCATGAATTCAATTGATATCCTGGATGAGCTCAGAATGTTGATGATCACGACACCTTTGTCGCGAGAGTTCATGAAGATGTAATCGATCGGCGATGACATCAAGTCAAAGTAATGATGAAGTGAAAGGTTATTGGAACCAAGGGTACGACACAACTCGAAACCAAGCTTGTTGTTCAAGGCGAAATGGTATGACGATGAGGATCGACGTAAGGTTAGTTCATCGTCGAAAATTGTGCTTCGAGAAGAAGGACCGGGTAGCACAATTAAAATCATCACGACAATGATATAGCCAAACAGGCTAGGAATGGCGTGATCGGGTACCAACTCGTACTTATAGAAGCTTACTGAAGAGTTGTTGAATCATAGTGCGGACTCGGTTCAGTTATCGGTGTCTTTGAGTGTTCAATAACTCAGAGCCCATGAAAAATTGGAATCGGTGGGAATGCAACACTTGATGAAGAACTCATAAAAAGTTATGCAGTTCCATGATAATCTCGAGATACCAGGGGGGTAATACTCGACGACAGATCAAAGTAAAGGTTGGACTGGTGTATTGATCCATAGAAGACAATTGTTTTAACTTGTCCGAGAAAAGAGATCAAAGAAGAACAATCATGGTCGGAACCACGATTGCAGAAGGCCAGATCCTAGATATAAGATGAACTTATACCAAGGAATAATTCATTTAAGAGAAGCTTTAATGATAAGATCTACATCGTGTCCATGGGCATGAACACAAGTTCAAGGTCGACTCCCACTTCTCGAATGCACAACCTTTCATTCACTTCTCGCGCTCAATGAAGTTGTAGTTTTGAAATTTTATCTGGCAAAATACCAGAAGAGTACGACTCGTGAAAACTTTCGAGTTCACACCTATTAAGGAAGGCATAGGTTCAACCCATTGGGGTATCTTAGAATCATATACCAAATCTTCAGAAGTAATTAACTCAAGCTCAAAGGCAGAGCATGGTTGAGAAAGCAGAGGATACAATTTACCAAAGGCATTATGTATCAGAGGAAAGGCTCACAAGGTTATTGAATATGAAGGGCGTTGTCAGATAAAATCCAACAAAGGATCTGGTGGTCCACAAGGGATCTGACGTGAGCATCGGTACTCAACTAGAGGAAGAAGATTGCAAGGAGATCAGATTATAGAAACAACTGACTAACTCAATTGTCAAATGCAAAGGAATTATGATTTCCAAATCAAGGGATCAGAAGCAATGCTCTGAGTAGGGATGGATAAGTTGAATAGCCTTAGGGTACAATCAATGACAATTGGATTGGTCGAGAACCAATTCCAGTTAAAAGAATGGCAGCTTAGCCGGAGAAGTAATTTATAAGGATCAATGATGATTGCGTGCATTCGCAAACATATTGAGTCAACAGACTCAAAATGATAATGACAAGGAATGTCATTAAGACTACGAGACTTATGGGATTAACCATAATGCGAGCAAGCAAGAATTTCAAGAGGCAAAGGCTCCAGAGGATTTTCGGAAGATCGAATAGTATTTTGAAGACTTTTGTGAAACTCATGAACAACTAGGGATGAGCGGATACTTGACAAGTGCGGGGATTTATTTGAAGGGGTATTCATGTGGCAAAGAACTGCTAGGCAGTAGGCACGAAGTATTCTCGGAACAATAGAGAAAACTTCGGGTATCTTGTAATAACAAGAATAATGGAGAATGATCGTAAGAATGGCAAGTGTAAGTAGTTATCCATAAGGATTTATCGGTGGTCGAAAATAGCAAAAGTGATGGGCACAAAGTCTCGAGAGAATATCAAAGAGTATCTCTGAAATCTTCTGGTGCAGTCGGTGACCATCTGGACTGAAGGGGCTCTCCGGGAGAAAGTATTTTCGAGAACCTAAAGTTAGTTTTTAGTAAAAATCGTTTAACCCGAATAGAAGAGGGTTCAGAATCCCAGAGTAAAGGTCGAGGAATAAAAGATCCTAATACCTCCCGATGGCGACGTGGGCCCATGGGCCACACAGCCATGTTAGTAAAAGTTTTTCAACGACTAGACTCGACTTCGGCCAAGGAGTTGGAAAGGGGGATTCCTACAGGCAGTCGGCTCTGATACCAACTTGTGACGCCCCCGATTCAATCGTACACTAATCATGCACGCAAATGTGTACGATCAAGATCAGGGACTCACGGGAAGATATCACAACACAACTCTAAAACATAAATAAGTCATACAAGCATCATAATACAAGCCAGGGGCCTCGAGGGCTCGAATACAAGTGCTCGATCATAGACGAGTCAGCGGAAGCAACAATATCTGAGTACAGACATAAGTTAAACAAGTTGCCATAAGATGGCTAGCACAAACTAGGATACAGATCGAAAGAGGCGCAAGCCTCCCGCCTGGGATCCTCCTAAACTACTCCAGGTCGTCGTCAGCAGCCTGCACGTAGTAGTAGGCTCCTCCAGTGTAGTAGTCGTCGTCGACGGTGGCGTCTGGCTCCTGGGCTCCGGTATCTGGTTGCGACAACCAGGTAGAAGGGAAAGGGGGAAAAGAGGGAGAAAAGCAACCGTGAGTACTCATCCAAAGTACTCGCAAGCAAGGAGCTACACTACATATGCATGGGTATATGTGTAAGGAGGCCATATCAGTGGACTGAACTGCAGAATGCCAGAATAAGAGGGGGATAGCTAATCCTGTCGAAGACTACGCTTCTGGCAGCCTCCGTCTTGCAGCATGTAGAAGAGAGTAGATTGAAGTCCTCCAAGTAGTATCTCCAAGTAGCATCTCCAAGTAGCATCTCCAGTAGCATAATCCTACCCGGCGATCCCATCCTCGTATCCCTGAGAGAGAGCGACCACCGGTTGTATCTGGCACTTGGAAGGGTGTGTTTTATTAAGTATCCGGTTCTAGTTGTCATAAGGTCAAGGTACAACTCCAAGTCGTCCTGTTACCGAAGATCACGGCTATTCGAATAGATTAACTTCCCTGCAGGGGTGCACCACATAGCCCAACACGCTCGATCCCATTTGGCCGGACACACTTTTCTGGGTCATGCCCGGCCTCGGAAGATCAACACGTCGCAGCCCCACCTAGGCAAAACAGAGAGGCCAGCACGCCGGTCTAAACCTAAGCGCATAAGGGTCTGGGCCCATCGCCCATAGCACACCTGCACGTTGCGAGGGCGGCCGGAAGCAGAACTAGCCCCTTAATACAAGAGCAGGCTTACGTTCCAATCCGGCGCGCGCCGCTCCGTCGCTGACGTCTGAAGTGCTTCGGCTGATACCACGACGTCGGGATACCCATAACTACTCCCACGTAGATGGTTAGTGCGTATAGGCTCGTAGCCGACTCAGATCAAATACCAAGATCTCGTTAAGCGTGTTAAGTATCCGCGAACGCCGAACAGGGCCAGGCCCACCTCTCTCCTAGGTGGTCTCAACCTGCCCTGTCGCTCCGCCACAAAGTAACAGTCGAGGGCCGTCGGGAACCCAGGCCCACCTCTACCGGGATGGAGCCACCTGTCCTTTCAGCCCCCTTATCCGAATCACTTGCGGGTACTCAACGAGCTGACCCGACTTTAGTCACCAT
>NC_041384.1:477236584-477284314 GCF_002162155.2 Triticum dicoccoides | reverse complement strand
GGGCGGCGGGCGTTCAAGCCCGATCCCGATTGGATCGGGGAGAGGGAGAGTGGGGGCGCGAGTGGGGGGGGAGTGGGGTGTCGGTGCCTAGGGTTAGGAGTGGAGGGGGTTATGGGGGAGAGGGGACGGGCCGGCCTAGTCGGCCTGGTGGCCAGCTGGTTGGGCCAAGGCCCAGTTGGCCTGGGGGGGTTCTTTTCCTTTTTTTTGTTAGTTTTCCTTTCTGTTTTTGTGTTTTCTTTTCTTTTAAGTTTACTTTTTACTTAATATTAAAATGATCCCTAAATTAGTAATACCATGAAACCCACTGCCACAAAAGGTTTTATCCCAAGACAGTTTAGTTTAGTATTTTATTTATTTATAAAAGCATTTAAATATCGGTTTTGCTACTGTTTTATTCATTTTAGATTATTTAAACATTTTATAAAGGTGTGGTTTCTCCACCATAATTACCTATGCATTATTCGGTTCACTCCGAACATTTTAGTTTTAATATTTAAAACTTTTATTGTTTGCCTATTTTTGAATTTGAATTTGAATCGGTTTCGAACTAACTCGAGATTAGCAACTATAAACGAGGTGACGTGGCACCATTAGCAGAGGATTACTGTAGCTTAATTACCCGGGCGTCACAACGGCGTGCGGCGGCTCCGGGCGATCGGACAACGACGGCGGCGCGGCGAGGCTGCTCGGCCGCGGGGAAGAGGAAGGCGCGGGGCGGCGCCTAGCGACTGGGCCGCGGGGGCCGGCCATGGGCCGAGCGGGCCCGCACGGAATCGGCGGCGATGTGGGGCACGCCCGCCACGTGTCGGCATACGGTTGGTCGCGGGCGTCGACGGGGAGGTGTCCGGCATGGGCGGACAATGTCCGGCGCGCAGAGAGGGGATTTTAGGGTTTCGGGGGAGAAGAACCGTGAATTTCGGCGGGGGTGCTATTTATAGACATAGGAGGAGCTAGGAGAGTCCAAATGAGGTGCGGTTTTCGGCCACGCGATCGTGATCGAACGGTCTAGATGATGGAGAGTGTTTTGGTGGGTTTTGGGCCAACTTGGAAGGGTGTTGGGCTGCAACACACACGAGGCCTTCTCGGTCCCTCGGTTAACCGTTGGAGCATCAAATGAGGTCCAAATGGTACGAAACTTGACAGGCGGTCTACCGGTAGTAAACCAAGGCCGCTTGGCAAGTCTCGGTCCAATCCAGAAATGTTTGACCCCCACACATGAAAAGAAGGTAGAAATGAGCACTAGAGGAGATAGGAGCGCCGGAATGCAAAACGGACAACGGGGAAAAAGCTCGGATGCATGGGACGAACACGTATGCAAATGCAATGCACATGATGACATGATATGAGATGCATGACAACGAGAACAACACACGGATATAAAAACATGAACCCGAGGAAACACAATAACTTAGCACCGGAAACGGCAAGAGTTGGAGTACATATTAGGTAAATTACATCCGGGGTGTTACACTCTCATTAGAAGGTGGGCACGGGTAGCTAATCCGATCTTCCTCCTTTTGTTCTTCGCTCTCCTCTCTTTTTCATCCAATGAGCTCATAGTTTCATCAATTTCTTCTTCCATAGACTCCTGCAAAATATTAATCTCTTTTTGGACAGCGGAGACTTTCTCAATAAATTCATCAATATAGGAATTGAATTCATAATTTTCATAGCAACATTTAAGTATAGCAAAAATTTCAGGTCTATAAATAGCATCATCAAGATTTTCACACTCTTTAAACAAAGATTCAATTTCATAAGCACCCATAAAAGCAACGAATTCTTCTATTTGTTCCACATCATAGTAATCATATATACCATTAGCATAAGAAGCCAAGGTTTTATCATCATTAAATTTGCATGAAAAGGGAAGGTGTGGAGCCTTCATCCTAGAGCAACAAGTATAATCATATCTCAAGAATAGTTCTCGAGCATACAAATGCAACATATGAACTTGATCCCATAATAGTTTCCCTTTTTGAGTCAAGCGATAATCCCTAAAGTATTCACGTTGATCCAACGTGTCTCCCACTACATAATTGAATGGGGTTTTCTCAGGATTATCAAAGTAGTACATAATATTTTTCACATAACCAGCATCGAGGGTTTTAGGAGGTTCCCCATCTCCATGAGTAGCAAGTACACCTAATTTTTTTTGGTATTTCGTGTTCCATATCAATAACTAAAGATAGAGAACAACTAAGAACAACAAATAAAAATTACTTAGAGATAAAGCAAACAAGCACACATGAGAATATTCACCCCACGCTATTGCTCCCCGGCTATGGCGCCAGAAAAAGCTCTTGATAACCCACAAGTATAGGGAATCAATTGTAGCCTCTTTCGATAAGTAAGAGTGTCGAACCCAACGAGGAGCTAAAGGTAGAACAAATATTCCCTCAAGTTCTATCGACCACCGATACAACTCTACGCACGCTTGACGTTCGCTTTACCTAGAACAAGTATGAAACTAGAAGTACTTTGTAGGTGTTGTTGGATAGGTTTGCAAGATAATAAAGAGCGAGTAAATAAAAAGTAGGGGCTGTTTCGATGAAGACACAACTAAGTTAGTTTTAGTAGAGAGCTTTTTGTCACGAAGAAATTATTTGTCCCTAGGCAATCGATAACTAGACCGGTAATCGTCATTGCAATTTTATTTGAGGGAGAGGCATAAGCTAACATACTTTATCTACTTGGATCATATGCACTTATGATTGGAACTCTAGCAAGCGTCCGCGACTACTAAAGATCATTAAGGTAAAACCCAACCATAGCATTAAAGTATCAAGTCCTCTTTACTCCCATATGCAAACAACCTACTTACTCGGGTATGTGCTTCTGTCACTCACGCCACCCACCATAAGAAAATCATGAACATATTGCAACACCCTACAGTGGAGATCCCTCACGCTTGCGCGACATGGAGAGCACCATAGGACAACACCAATAATAAAACATGCAACTCAAACCAATCATGATCATCAATTAACCCATAGGACAAAACGGATCTACTCAAACATCATATGATAGCCATACATCATTGGGGAATAATATTTGGCGTTGAGCACCATGTTTAAGTAGAGATTACAGCGGGTAAAAGAGGGGTTACACCGCTGCATAGAGGGGGGAAGAGTTGGTGATGATGGCGGTGAATTTGTTGGTGTAGATTGCGGTGATGATGATGATGGCCCCGGTGGCGTTCCAGCGCCACTGGAAGAGAGGGGGAGAGAGCCCCCCTTCCTCTTCTTATTCTTCTTCTTCTTATTCTTCTTCTTCTTCTTCTTCTTCTTCTTCTTCTTCCTTGACCTTCTCCTAGATGGGAGAAGGGTTCCCCTCTGGTCCATGGCCTCCATGGCATGGGAGGGGCGAGAGCCCCTCCGAGATTGGACCTGTCTCTTTGTCTCTCTCTGTTTCTGCGTGCCCAGATCTGACCTTTCACCGTTCTTATATTCCCGGAGATCCGTAACTCCAATTGGGCCAAATTTTGGATACGATCTCGATCCGGATATTAGCTTTCTTGCGGCGAAAGAAGGGCACCAAACGCCTTACGAGGTGGACACGAGGGCCCATGGCGCGCCTGACCCCCTGGGGCGCGCCCCCTGCTTCGTGGCCCCCTTGGGCATCGTCTCGAGTTGATTCTTCTTCCCAAAAATCACATATATTCCAAAAAAATCTTCATCAGTTTTATCCTGTTTGGACTCCGTTCGATATGGATTTTCCACGAAACAAAAAACATGCAACAAACAGGAACTGGCACTGGGCACTGGATCAATATGTTAGTCCCAAAAATAGTATAAAAAGTTGCCAAAAGTATATGAAAGTTGTATAATATTGGCATGGAACAATAAAAAATTATAGATACGACGGAGACGTATAAATACTCAGGGAGAACAGTTGTACGTTGAAATTTAGTGAGAGATCATCTTATAATGCTATTGCCGTACTAAGCAAAATAAGATGCATAAAGGATAAACATCACATGCAATCAATATAAGTGATATGATATGACCATCATCATCTTGTGCCTTTGATCTCCATATCCAAAGCACCGTCATGATCACCATCGTCACCGTCTTGACAACTTGATCTCCATCGAAGTATCAGTGTCGTCTCTGATAAAGTAAAGCAATTACATGGTGATTGCATTTCATACAATAAAGCGACAACCATATGGCTCCTGCCAGTTGCCGATAACTATGTTACAAAACATGATCATCTCATACAACAATTTATATAATCACGTCTTGACCATATCACATCACAACATGCCCTGCAAAAACAAGTTAGACGTCCTCTACTTTGTTGTTGCAAGTTTTACGTGGCTGCTATGGGCTTAGCAAGAACCGTTCTTACGTACGCATTAAAACCACAACGATTTTTCATCAAGTGTGATGTTTTAACCTTCAACAAGGACCGGGCGTAGTCAAACTCGATTCAACTAAAGCTGGAGAAACAGACACCCACTAGCCACCTGTGTGCGAAGCTCGTCGTTAGAACCAGTCTCATGAACGCGGTCATGTAATATCGGTCTGGGCCGCTTCACCCAGCAATACCGCCGAATCAAAGTAAGACATGCTGGTAAGCAATATGACTATTATCGCCCACAACTCATTGTGTTCAACTCGTGCATATAACATCTACGCATAGACCTGGCTCGGATGCCACTGTTGGGAACGCAGTATTTCAAAAAATTTCCTATGATCACGCAAGATCTATCTAGGAGATGCATAGCAATGAGCGGGGAGAGTGTGTCTACGTACCCTTGTAGACTGAAAGCGGAAGCGTTTAGTAACGTGGTTGATGTAGTCAAACGTCTTCACGATCCAACCGATCAAGTACCGAACACACGTCAGCTCCGCGATCTGCACACGTTCAGCTCGGTGACGTCCCTCGAACTCTAGATCCAGCTGAGGCCGAGGGAGAGTTTCGTCAGCACGACGTCATGGTGACGGTGATGATGAAGTTACCGATACAGGGCTTCGCTTACGACAATATGACCAAGGTGGAAATCTATGGAGGGGGACACCACACACGGCTAAGAAATCAATTTGTGTGTCTATGGGGTGCCCCCTCCCCCGTATATAAAGGAGGGGAGGAGGAGGAGGAGGGCCGGCCTCAAGGGGCACGCCCAAAGGGGGGATTCCTACTCCTAGTAGGAGTAGGTTTCCCCCTTTCCTAGTCCATGTAGGAGAAGAAGGAAGGAGAGGAGAGGGAGAAGGAAAGAGGGGGGCGCCGCCTCCTCCTTAGTCCAATTCGGACCAGCCCATGGGGGGGGGGCACAACCACCCCTTGAGGCCCTTCTCTCCTTTCCCGTATGGCCCATGAAGGCCCACTACTTCCTCCGGCGAATTCCCGTAACTCTCCGGTACTCCAAAAAATACCCCAATCACTCGGAACCTTTCTGATATCCGAATATAGCCTTCCAATATATCGATCTTTACGTATTGACCATTTCGAGACTCCTCGTCATGTCTGCGATCTCATCCGGGACTCCAAACAACCTTCGGTACATCAAATCACATAACTCATAATACAAATCATCATCGAACATTAAGCGTGCGGACCCTACGGGTTCGAGAACTATGTAGGCATGACCGAGACACATCTCCGGTCTATAAACAATAGCGGAACCTGGATGCTCATATTGGCTCCTACATATTCTACGAAGATCTTTATCGGTCAAACCGCATAACAACATACGTTGTTCCCTTTGTCATCGGTATGTTACTTACCCGAGATTCGATCGTTGGTATCCTCATACCTAGTTCAATCTCGTTACCGGCAAGTCTCTTTACTCGTTCTGTAATGCATCAATCTGCAACTAACTCATTAGTCACATTGCTTGCAAGGCTTATAGTGATGTGCATTACCGAGAGGGCCCAGATATACCTCTCCGACAATCAGAGTGACAAATCCTAATGTTGATCTATGCCAACTCAACAAACACCATCGGAGACACCTGTAGAGCATCTTTATAATCACCCAGTTATGTTGTGACGTTTGATAGCACACTAAGTGTTCCTCCGGTATTCGGGAGTTGCATAATCTCATAGTCATAGGAACATGTATAAGTTATGGATAAAGCAATAACATAAACTAAATGATCATAGTGCTAAGCTAACAGATGGGTCAAGTCAATCACATCATTCTCTAATGATGTGATCCCGTTCATCAAATGACAACTCATGTCTATGGCTAGGAAACTTAACCATCTTTGATTAACGAGCTAGTCAAGTAGAGGCATACTAGTGACACTCTGTTTGTCTATGTATTCACACATGTACTAAGTTTCCGGTTAATAAAATTCTAGCATGAATAATAAACATTTATCATGATATAAGGAAATATAAATAACAACTTTATTATTGCCTCTAGGGCATTTTCCTTCAATAATTAGAGGAAAACCGGGCGAAAACCTAGATACAAACCCTGAAAGGGCAAACATGGATGGCCTGGCCACAACAACGCCAAGAGTCGACTACAACGTCGAGGACATGGCAACTCCGATTTAGCTGACGAGTTTCACAGGAGAAAGTTGCTAGCCTAGCATCGACCTAGTCCAGTGGCACATCCGGAGAGCACCGCCTGCTGAAAACCACCCTATGGAGTCATCATTGCCGCAGCGGCCCTGCCGACCGTAGTTCCAACTTCTCTGTCACAGCCAGAAACCAGCATGGGCACACCCATTGACGCACCGGACCTTCAACATCAAAAGGACAAACTGCGACTTAGCTCTCCTCACCAACATCGTCTTTGCCACACGCGTCACAACGCCACACCAACCTCACTGCCGACCGGGCACCTCCAGACCGTGATGTCGTGCACGTCCAGCCTGAAGGAAGCACAAAACTGACCAAGATCTCCAACACAGCGCCCCAGGAGGGAAAACTACGTTGGAGATGACGCCACCGTCTGATCCAACCAGGATCCTGACTTTCCCCGGGAGATCTTGACCCGAGAGTTGAAGTGCACCAATCACCACGATGACATCTCCAAGGAAGAAAGCAACGCCCACGAGCATCGCCGCCGGCGGCCAGCAAGTGTCGGATAAGCTTTCGCCCAGATCAGCAACACCACCACTCCCACACAGTCAACCGATGCCAACCAGCACCTCCACTGACCCGCGCACCCCGACACAGCAATGGCGCCATCGCCATGCAAGGACCACCACCACGCCTCGCTGCCGAGCCAAACGAGCCTCCCTCCACCAAGAACACTGTAGCCGCCTCGTCGCCCATGCGAACTCCACGGTTGCCGACACACCAACCACCATCCCGGGCCGCCGCCCCGGATTCCAACATCGCCATGCCAGGCCTAGGGACCAGAGGTCGCTTCACTGCGCTGCAGTCACCGCACCATGTTGAGACAAGACCGCATCAGGAAATCACCGCTGTTCGGCCAAATTCGACCATGCTCCGGCCAGATCCGGCAATGGCCAACCCTCCCATTGACCACCATCGCTCCACCAAGGCCCCGCGCAGCCACACCAAGCGGAGCCAGAGACCAAGTTGGGGAGTGATAGGTCTTCAACGTATCTATAATATTGATTGTTCCATGTTGTTATATTATCATCCTTGGCTGTTTTACAATCATTTTATAGCAACTTCATATCATTTTTCGGGACTAACCTATTGACATAGTGCCCAGTGCAGTTGCTATTTTTTTGCTTGTTTTTTACTTCATAGAAAATCAATACCAAACGGAGTCCAAACGCATCGAAACTTTTTGGAGATTTTTTCGACCAGGGCCAAGGAAGTATCAGAGGGGGCTCCGAGGGGAGCACAACCTGCCTGGGCGTGCCCTGATGGGTTGTGCCCACCTCGGCCGCCTCCCGCACCGCCTCTTTGCTCTATAAATACCCCGAAAATCCAAAAACCTGAGGGGAGTCGACGAAACACAATTCCAGCCACCGCAAGTTCCAGAAACACCAGATCCAATCTAGACACCATCACGGGGGGATTCATCATCCTCATTGGTGCCTCTCCGATGATGCGTGAGTAGTTCATTGTAGACCTTCGGGTCCGTAGTCAGTAGCTGGATGGCTTCCTCTCTCTCTCTTTTGATTCTCAATACAATGGTCTCTTGGAGATCTATTTGATGTAACTCTTTTTGCGGCGTGTTTGTTGGGATCCGATGAACTTTGTGTTTATGATCAGATCTATTTTATCCATGAAAGTTATTTGAGTTTTGATCTCTTATATGCATGATTGCTTATAGCCTCATATTTCTTCTTGGAGTCTTTGGTTTAGTTAGGCCGACTAGATCATTTTTTCTTCCCATGGGAAGAGGTGCTTTGTGACGGGTTCGATCTTACGGTGCTCAATCCCAGTGACAGAAGGGGACATGACACGTATGTGTCGTTGCTATTAAGGATAACAAGATGGGGTCTATTCCTACATGAATAGATCATGTCTACATCATGTAATCGTTCTTATTGCATTAATCCATTTTTCCATGAACTTAATACACTAGATGCATGCTGGATAGTGGACGATGTGTGGAGTAATAGTAGTAGATGCAGGCAGGAGTCGGTCTACTAATCTTGGACGTGATGCCTATATAATGATCATTGCCTGGATATCGTCATAATTATTTGAAGTTCTATCAATTTCCCAACAGTAATTTGTTTACCCATCGTATGCTATTTCTCTCGAGAGAAGCCACTAGTGAAATCGACGGCCCCTGGGTCTCTTCTTTATCATATTTGCCTTCGAGATCTATTTTTATTTGCTTTTATTTTCAGATATATTAATCAAAAAACCCAAAAATACCTTGCTGCATTTTTTATTATTTATTTTATTTCGCATTTCCTTGAGATCTATTTATCCAATCTACTACAAATTTATGTATCTTTTTACCTGGGAGGGATTAACAACCCCTCTTACATGTCGGGCTGCAAGTATTTTTTCTTTGTGTGCAGGTACCGTTTACATAGTGTTGCGTGGTTCTCCTACTGATTCGATAACCTTGGTTTCATCACTAAGGAAAATATCTATCGTAGCTGTGCTGCATGATACGTCTCCAACGTATCTATAATTTTTGATTGTTCCATGCTATTATATTATCCATCTTGGATGTTTTACATGCATTTATATGCTATTTTATATGTTTTTTGGGACTAATCTATTAACCTAGAGCCCAGTGCCAGTTTCTGCTTTATCCTTGTTTTTGAGTTTTACAAAAAAAGGAATACCAAACGGAGTCCAATTGACGTGCCAATTTTTTATGGACCAAAAGAAGCCCTAGAGTAAAATAGTTGGGCCAGAAGAGTCCCGAGCCATCCACGAGGGTGGAGCGCGCGCCCCCTGCCTCGTGGATGACTCGGAGACCCCCTGATGTGAGGCCAACGCCAAAAATTCTTATAAATACAGAAACCCCCGAAAAGAAACCTAGATCGGGAGTTCCGCCGCCGCAAGCCTCTGTAGCCACCAAAAACCAATCGGGACCTTGTTGCGGCACCCTGCCGGAGGGGGGAATCATCACCGATGGCCATCTTCATCATCCCGACGCTCTCCATGACAAGGAGGGAGTAGTTTATCCTCGGGGCTGAGGGTATGTACCAGTAGCTATGTGTTTGATCTCTGTCTCTCTCTCTCTCTCTCTCATGTTCTTGATTTGGCACGATCTTGATGTATCACGAGCTTTGCTATTATAGTTGGATCTTATGATGTTTCGAAGCATTGCAATATCGTGTGTGTTCACTTTTATCATTAGTTACCTTGCTGTTTTTGTATTTTCGGATTACAAAAACCTACATCTACCATCCATATTGCACTTGTATAACCATCTCTTCGCCGAACTAGGGCACCTATACAATTTACCATTGTATTGGGTGTGTTGGGGACACAAGAGACTCTTTGCTATTTGGTTGCAAGGTTGTTTGAGAGAGACCATCTTCATCCTACGCCTCCCATGGATTGATAAACGTTAGGTCATCCACTTGAGGGAAATTTGTTACTGTCCTACAAACCTCTGCACTTGGAGGCCCAACAACGTCTACAAGAAGAAGGTTGTGTAGTAGACATCAAGCTCTTTTCTGACGCCGTTGCTGGGGAGGTTAGTGCTTGAAGGTATACCTTTAGATCTTGCAATCGAATCTTTTAGTTTCTTGTTTTATCACTAGTTAGTTTATAAAAGAAAACTACAAAAAATGGAATTGAGGGTGCCTCATATGCTTCATCTTTTTAATATCTTCCTTGAAAATAAGGATTCCGACAATTGTGGCAAAATATTAGAAGAAGAATGCAATAAAATGTTTGGCATACAAACTTTGAATGATGAGCATGATTGCAATGTTGTTAGTATGAACTCTTTGAATATCCGTAGTACTCATGATGATTGCACTAGTCATGATGAAAATGTCTCCTATAAGCATGGCAATTTTTGTGGAGTGCATAGAGTTTGCAAGTACACACCAAATAGGGAAGATACATTTTGCAAGAGGCATAAGTATTTTAAAACTAAATGGTTGCAAGAGAGGCTAGATGCTTGTGCTGAAAATTTAAAATTTCTTTGCCATCCTTGTGAACTTTGCAATGAACGTGATCATTTAAATCTCCAATGCAAATTGTTTCATGATCGTATCGTGTCCAAAAATTGTGATGACTTGATTTCCCTTGCTCACCATAATGAACTTAGTTTGCTTGTGGGTTATGAAGAAATGAAACGTATAACTAAGGATATTCCAGAATTTTTCCTTGATAAAGTTCTTGATTTTGATCTAGAGGAAATTGATATGTTTTGCCCGCAATCAATGATGCCTTGGTGTTTGAAATTCATTCCCATTTCTTGAATGGGACCTAATTAAGCATGCACCCAAGGACACAGATTTGATTTTTCAACCAATTTATATGCACTGGAGCATGCAGATGTACTTCAAATTTGAATTATGCACATAAATGCATTGAAAACTCAGTTAATGCAAAAAAATGTCCAAACGAACACTGAAAAATCACAAAAATTCACACAACACTCATGTTGTTCTATGTTGATACGAGAAAAAAACTTGAAAGCAATAAGAGGCAATGGATATCGTTTCGTCCCCAAAGGTGGGACGTTCCCTACCGAAAACCATCATGCTTGTTATGAGAAGCTCCGGTTTGTGAGAAGCATATACCCAAACCTGCCCCAAATGGGAAAAAATTGTACCATAGCATGTTGATGCTGCTCCATGATAGCATGCCAAGTTTCATGAATTTCAGACGAGTTTTGGATTCACTAGAATTTAAAAACCAGGCATCTCACTGTTTTGCCGGCAATCAACGGTGCCATGGTGTTTGAAATTCATTCCCATTTCTTACATGGGACCTAAGCATGCACCCAAGGACAAAGATTTGATTTTTCAATGAATTTATATGCACTGGAGCATGCGCATGTAGTTCAAATTTAAATTATGCACATAAATGCATTGAAAACTCAGTTAACGCAAAAAAATGTCCAAACAAACCCCAAAAAATCACAAAAAATCACACAACACTCCTGTTGTTCTATGTTGACACGAGAAAAAAAAACTTGAAAGCAATAAGAGGCAATGGATATCATTTCATCCCCAAAGGTGGGACGTTCCCTACCGAAAACCATCATGCTTGTTGCGAGAAGCTCCGGTTTGTGAGAAGCATATACCCAAACCTGCCCCAAATGGGATAAAATTTGTACCACGACATGTTGATGCCGATCCATGATAGCATGCCTAGTTTCATGAATTTTAGATGAGTTTTGGATTTACTAGAATTTATAAACCAGGCATCTCACTGCTTTGCCGGCAATCAACGGTGCCATGGTGTTTGAAATTCATTCCCATTTCTTGCATGGAACCTAAGCATGCACCCAAGGACAAAGATTTGATTTTCATCTAATTTATGTGAACTGGAGTGTGCACATATAGTTTAAATTTGAATTATGCACATAAATGCATTGAAAACTCAGTTAATGCAAAAAAAATCCAAACGAACCCCATAAAATCATAAAAATTACACAACACTCCTGTTGTTCTATGTTGACACGAGAAAAAAACTTGAAAGCAATAAGAGGCAATGGATATCATTTCGTCCCCAAAGGTGGGACGTTCCCCACCGAAAACCATCATGCTTTTTGTGAGAAGCTCCGGTTTGTGAGAAGCATATACCCAAACCCGCCCCAAATGGGACAAAATTTGTACCACGGCATGTTGATGCCACTCCATGATAGCATGCCAAGTTTCATGAATTTCAGACGAGTTTCGGATTTACTATAATTTTAAAACCAAGCATCTCACTGTTTTGTCGGCAATCAACGGTGCCATGGTGTTTGAAATTCATTCCCATTTCTTGCATAGGACCTAAGCATGCACCCAAGGACAAAGATTTGATTTTTCAATGAATTTATATGCACTGGAGCATGCGCATGTAGTTCAAATTTGAATTATGCACATAAATGCATTGAAAACTCAGTTAATGCAAAAAATGTCCAAACGAGCCCCGAAAAATCACAAAAAATCACACAACACTCCTGTTGTTCTATGTTGACACGAGAAAAAAACTTGAAAGCAATAAGAGGCAATGGATATCGTTTCGTCCCCAAAGGTGGGACGTTCCCTACCGAAAACCATCATGCTTGTTGCGAGAAGCTCCAGTTTGTGAGAAGCATATACCCAAACCTGCCCCAAATGGGACAAAATTAGTACGACGGCATGTTGATGCCGCTCCATGATAGCATTCCAAGTTTCATGAATTTCAAACGAGTTTTGGATTTACTAGAATTTAAAAACCAGGCATCTCACTGCTTTGCCGGCAATCAACGCTGCCATGGTGTTTGAAATTCATTCCCATTTCTTGCATGGGACCTAAGCATGCACCCAAGGACAAAGATATGATTTTTCATCGAATTTATATGAACTGGAGCATGCACATGTAGTTCAAATTTGAATTATGCACATAAATGCATTGAAAACTCAGTTAATGCAAAAAATTGTCCAAATGAACCCCGAAAAATCATAAAAATTCACACAACACTCCTGTTGTTCTATGTTCACACGAGAAAAAAACTTGAAAGCAATAAGAGGCAATGGATATCGTTTCGTCGCCAAAGGTGGGATGTTCCCCATCGAAAACCATCATGCTTTTTGTGAGAAGCTCCGGTTTGTGAGAAGCATATACCTAAACCCGCCCCAAATGGGACAAAATTTGTACCACGGCATGTTGATGCCGCTCCATGATAGCATGCCAAGTTTCATGAATTTCAGACGAGTTTTGGATTTACTAGAATTTTAAAACCAAGCATCTCACTGTTTTGCCGGCAATCAACGGTGCCATGGTGTTTGAAATTCATTCCCATTTCTTGCATGGGGCCTAAGCATGCACCCAAGGAGAAAGATTTGATTTTTCAACGAATTTATATGCACTGTAGCATGCGCATGTAGTTAAAATTTGATTTATGCAACACATAAATGCATTGAAAACTCAGTTAATGCATAAAAATGTCCAAACGAACCCTGAATAATTCCAATTCTTTTATGATCACTGCAGATAAAAGGTCTAGCAATTCAAACACCGTCCATGGCTGCTGTGACCCCATTATGTAATTCAAATCAAGACCAAAAATCAAGTAGATCACACACAGTTTATTATAACCAATCGTGTGAGATGCAGCACAAAATATCTTTGGACCGTGTCCGAATAAGGGACCGTGTCTGATGACACTTTGCGCGCCAGTTTTTTCGCTGAAGCGATTCCAAATTTTCAGCTTCCACGAAAATATCTACCTCCCCACCCCCTTAACAAAAGCCACATTCCCCCCTTTCCGCCTTCCTTTCCAAGTTGAAACCTTCACTCCTTGATTGCAGCGCCGCCGCCTCCTCGCCGGCGACCCTCCTTCACGCTGCTCGGCCTCGCCTATCCGGGCAGGTAATCCACACCCGACCCCTATCCTCCTCCTCCTTCCACATCCCACATGGCCCGACCGCCGGCGCGAGCGCGACACCTTCCACCCAAATCACTGACCCCTCCACCAAATAAGCGCCGGCCTAACCCATGGTGCACGCAGTATAGCCAGGACCTCAAGGAGCATTTAGCAGCGGAGAAGCAAATCGCGGCCGCACGCGCGGATGAGGTCACGATGGCTGCCATTCGTGCCGACCCCCAGATTTTGGAGGAGCACCTCGCCGTCGAGGTCACCATTGACGCCTCGCGCGCTGACGCTGCGACGCGTTTGGCTGCTTTAAATGATAGTTTGTGGCGTTTTCTCGAGGCCACCGTCGGTGCCTTCGACGAAGACTACGAGGTGTTTTCTCAGCGTGCATGTGCTTACCTTATCTCAAGAGCCAGCAGGTTGGTGGCTGGAGCGGCTCAGGCAACTCACCACTACAACGAGGGCACCCATGATGTGGAGGCCTCGCCCTCTTCCATGTCCAAGGAGCCAATCGTCACTCCGACAATGAGGAGTAGCTTGTATTATTAGCTCACTATAAGGACCCATGTTCAGTTTGCTAGCTACTGCCTTTCCTTAACAAATTCTAGTGAATTGTGCTATCTACTTTTACCATGCAATCTTCTGCAATAGTGTATATGTTCTATATGTCGTGCAATGTGGTGTTCAATTAACTACTTGGTTCAATTCTGCAAATGTGATGCTTAATTCTTCAGGGTGCAATATTTCCAAGTTGTTAAGCATGCTTGGTTTGGTTAACTGTCTGATCTTCTATTAGGAGTATGTTATATTGTGGAATGTGGTGCTCAGTTAACGTTTGGTTCATTTGTTGTGGTGTTTAGTTAACTGCTTGGTTCAATTCTGCAATGCGATGTTCAATAGTTGTGGCTGCATTCTGTTATTGTATACCATGTGAGGAATAAATCGAATTTGGCTGCACTTAATACATGAGAAACATATACAAGTGTTATATTTCCTAGTTCTTAATCATGCTTGGTTTGGATAAATGGGTTTTCCATGTGGCTTGAATTAATCTGATGAATCTGCAATGTGCTTATTTATCATCAACATATTTTACTGATAGCATGCGAACCCTTACTTAACCTGGTGACTAACTACCTTATATGTGTTTCTGGGAAACAACGGGAAGCACTGATGTTTACAAGATGGTACTAACTATTATACCTTGCCTTTTTGTATTCCTTTGCCCCATTTCCAATATACAGAAGATATTTATGCACATCCTTGTTTTCAGGCTTCAGTGATGATTACCTCTCAAACCACCTTTGTGGTCAGGAGGCGAGGAAAGTTTTCATACAACACCCATGGTTCAATATTGAAGTGTTCCTGAAGAGGTCGAAGGATGGACAGTCAATCATCCACAGACACTGGCCTAAAGTTGCAAAGACCGTCAACATGAATGAAGGCTCAATATTCGCCTTCCGCTTCAGTAGTTTTCCAGATGAGATGCATCTCTCTATGTACCGTCTAAGATGCTAATTTCGAAAGGTTCTAGATGTTGCATGTGAAACTTGCTGCTGGTCCAGTTGTGTAATGGGGTAGCTGAGTGTTGAAGCTATATCATGTTGTACTCTGATGTATTTCAATTATGAAATCCTGCTTCCTTAATATGGAAATGGAATATATTATGTGCTTAATATGAATGTCAATTAGATTAGTAAATGGATTATTAATAATAGGGCAATTAGCCCGCTAATTGGCCAATTAGCTTGCTAATTGGGTTTTCCGATTGCAAACGGTTAATGAGAAACCACCGTGGGCGATGACCTCAGGCAACGCACACAGTTTCTAGGAATAAACCATGTTGGATCAATGAACAATCACACACGGCATTCTCTTCAAAATTGTTTGCGTTACGCCACCTTGCGCAAACGTTTTCCTTGGAGCGACTGTGTGGGATGTACATATGAACGAAAACGTTTAGCGGGGACTGACTGTGTGGGATGTACTTGTGACCGGAAACAATTTCGCCGAATAATTGTATTTTTTAGCTATAATGTACGTATTTCCCTATTTGCGCGCTCGCCGGTCGCACACGACCTCATTTTGCCAAACGTGTGTGCCAGGAGGGCATATCCCCAACGGTTTCTGGCTCGTGTGGGAAGGACCCCCATATCACCCACACTCACTTGGCGACGGTTCCATACGCCATCACGGAAAGGGGTTTTAAACCGTTTGTTTAGGACCGACGTGCACCAGTGTGTGCTTGAAGTATTACTGTTTTTATGTCAATATTAAACTTTTGTTTTGAATATTATGGATCTGAGTATTCTTGCCACAATAGAGAAGATTACATTGATAGATATGTTAGGTAGCATTCCACATCAAAAATTCTGTTTTTATCATTTACCTACTCGAGCATGAGCAGGAATTAAGCTTGGGGATGCTTGATACGTCTCCAACGTATCTATAATTTTTGATTGTTCCATGCTATTATATTATCCATCTTGGATGTTTTATATGAATTTATATGCTATTTTATTTGATTTTTGGGACTAACCTATTAACCTAGAGCTCAGTGCCAGTTTCTGTTTTTCCCTTGTTTTTGAGTTTTACAAAAAAGGAATACCAAATGGAGTCCAATTGACGTGCCAATTTTTGATGATTTTTTATGGACCAAAAGAAGCCACCGGAGTAAAATAGTTGGTCCAGAAGAGTCCCGAGCCATCCAGGAGGGTGGAGGGCGCGCCCTAGCCCCTAGGCGCGCCCTCTGCCTCGTGGATGACTCGGAGACCCCCCTGACGTGAGACCGATGCCAAAAATTCATATAAATACAGAAACCCCCGAAAAGAAACCTAGATCGGGAGTTCTGCCGCCGCAAGCCTCTGTAGCCACCAAAAATGAATCGGGACCCTGTTCCGGCACCCTGCCGAAGGGGGAATCATAACGGTGGCCATCTTCATCATCCCGGCGCTCTCCATGATGAGGAGGGAGTAGTTTACTCTCAGGGCTGAGGGTATGTACCAATAGCTATGTGTTTGATCTCTCTCTCTCTCTCTCTCTCTCGTGTTGTTGATTTGGCACGATCTTGATGTATCTCGAGCTTTGCTATTATAGTTTGATCTTATGATGTTTCTCCCCTCTATCTCTTGTAATGGATTGAGTTTTCCCTTTGAAGTTATCTTATCAGATTGAGTCTTTAAGGATTTGAGAACACTTGATGTATGTCTTGCGTGGGATACCCGTGGTGACAATGGGGTATTCTATTGATTCACACGATGCATGTTTCAGTGATCAACTTGCGGGTTGATGACCCACAAGTGTAGGGGATCTATCGTAGCCTTTTCGATAAGTAAGAGTGTCGAACCCAACAAGGAGCAGAAGGAAATGATAAGCAGTTTTCAGTAAGGTATTCTCTACAAGCACTGAAATTATCGGTAACAGATAGTTTTGTGATAAGGTAATTTGTAACGAGTAGCAAGTAATAAAAGTAAATAAGGTGCATCAAGATGGCCCAATCCTTTTTGTAGCAAAGTACAAGCCTGGACAAACTCTTATATGAAGGAAAGCGCTCCCGAGGACACATGGGAATTATCGTCATGCCAGTTTTCATCACGTTCATATGATTCGCGTTCAGTACTTTGATAATTTGATATGTGGGTGGACCGGTGCTTGGGTACTGTCCTTACTTGGACAAGCATCCCACTTATGATTAACCCCCATTGCAAGCATCCGCAACTACAACAAAAGTATTAAGGTAAACCTAACCATAGCATGAAACATATGGATCCAAATCAGCCCCTCACAAAGCAACGCATAAACTAGGGTTTAAGCTTCTGTCACTCTAGCAACCCATCATCTACTTATTACTTCCAAATGCCTCCCTCTAGGCCCAAACAATGGTGAAGTGTCATGTAGTCGGCGTTCACATGACACCACTAGAGGGATGACAACATACATCTCATCAAAATATCGAACGAATACCAAATTCACATAACTACTTATAGCAAGACTTCTCCCATGTCCTCGGGAACAAACATAACTACTCACAAAGCATATTCATGTTCGTAATCAGAGGGGTATTAATATGCATAATGGATCTGAAAATATGATCTCCCACCAAGTAAACCAACTAGCATCAACTACAGGGAGTAATCAACACTACTAGCAACCCACAGGTACCAATCTAAGGTTTGGATACAAAGATTGGATACAAGAGATGAACTAGGGTTTGAGATGATATGGTGTTGGTGAAGATGTTGATGGAGATTGACCCCTCCCGATGAGAGGATCGTTGGTGATGACAATGGTGATGATTTCCCCCTCTCAGACGGAAGTTTTCCCGGCAGAACAGCTCTGCCGGAGCCCTAGATTGATTCCGCCAAGATTCCGCCTCGTGGTGGCGGAGTTTCTTCCCCAAAGCTTGCTTATGATTTTTTTTTCTCGACGAAATACCTCATATAGCAGAAGATGGGCATCGGAGGGCCACCAGGGAGCCCACGAGGCAGGGAGCGCGCCCAGGGGGTAGGGCGCGCCCCCACCCTCGTGGCCAGGGTGTGGGCCCCCTCAGGTACTTCTTTTGCCCAATATTTTATATATATTCTGAAACGTGCTCCCGTGAAGTTTCAGGACTTTTGGAGATGTGCAGAATAGGTCTCTAATATTTGCTCCTTTTCCAGCCCAGAATCCCAGCTGCCAGCATTCTCCCTCTTCATGTAAACCTTGTAAACTAAGAGAGAATAGGCATAAGTATTGTGACATAATGTGTAATTACAGCCCATAATGCAATAAATATCGATATAAAAGCATGATGCAAAATGGAGGTATCAACTCCCCCAAGCTTAGACCTCGCTTGTCCTCAAGAGAAAGCCGAAATCGAAAAATATGTCCACATGTTTGGAGATAGAGGTGTCGATAAAATAAAATACCGACATGAGGGCATCATGATCATTCTTAGAACAACAACATATATATATTGTCATATGATCTCTTATGCTAAAGTAACAATTCAATCACAATTTCAAGTGTGAATCATAAACTTCATTGAGAACCAACAAACTCTAATCTCAGTCATTGGGGCAATTGCAATTTATCATAACATAGGAAAGAGTCAATATAAGAGCTTTTCAGCAATCCACATACTCAACCATCTTTTAGTCTTTCACAATTGCTGACACTCATGCAATATTTATGGTTATGAAGTTTTAATTGGACATAGAGAAAGATAGGGGCTTATAGTTTTGCCTCCCAACTTTTTACCTCAAGGCTAATGTCAACAATAATAGTTCATGAAAACTCACATCCAATTAGCTATATATATCATGATCTTTCCAACACATTGTGCTTGCCAAAGGATAAAATGTAAAAGGAAAGGTGAATATCACCATGACTCTTTGCATGAAGTATAAGACAAGAATAAAAGATAGGCCCTTCGCAGAGGGAAGCAGAGGTTGTCATGCGCTTTTATAGTTGGATGCACGAAATCTTAATGTAAAAGAACGTCACTTTATGTTGCCACATGTGATATGGACCTTTATTATGCAGTCATCGCTTTTATTTCTTCCATATCACAAGATCATATAAAGCTTATTTTCTCCACATTAATAAGTCATACATATTTAGAGAGCACTTTTTATTGCTTGCACCGATGACAACTTACTTGAAGGATCTTACTCAATCCATAGGTAGGTATGGTGGACTCTCATGGCAAAACTGGTTTAGGGATATTTGGAAGCACAAGTAGTATCTTTACTTGGTGCAAAGAAATTGGCTAGCATGGGAGGGAAAGGCAAGCTCAACATGTTGGATGATCCATGACAATATAATTTATCTCAGATTTAAGGAAACATAACCCATTACGTTGCCTTCCTTGTCCAACATCAACTCTTTAGCATGTCATATTTTAATGAGTGCTCACAATCATAAAAGATGTCCAAGATAGTATATTTATATGTGAACCTCTCTTTCTTTATTACTTCCTATTAATTGCAACAATGACAAAAACTATGTTTGTCAACTCTCAACAACTTTTATTCATCACACTCTTTATATGTGAGCTCATTACTATTCATAAGATCCATATGATCTGTTTATTTCTTTTTATTTCTTCTCTTTTATTCTATTCCCTCAAGATCATAGCAAAAAAAACAAGCCCTTGACTCAACACTAATCTTTATTATACATATAGCTCATGGACTCAATTACATAAGAAGATCATAAAGCAAAACTCACAACTAGATCATACTAAAACTTTATTCTACTAGATCAAGACATTATCAAAAGGATCAAACTAAGAAAAACAGTAAAGATAAAAGTGACGGTGATATAATACTGGGGCACTCCCCCAAGCTTGGCAGTTGCCAAGGGGAGTGCCCATACCCGAGGCTCGGTTCTTCTTTGTTGGTGAAGAGGATGATGGTTTTGATGATGGCGTAGGCTTCTTCCTTAATTTGCGCTCGAGGACAGAATTTTGATCCCTCAGGTCATCTATCTCCTGCTCCAGGCTTAGTATCTTTTTGCATAATTCCTGCTTGTTTTCCTGCAAGGGGCGAAAGGGGATAAACTCAATCTTAGGTTTCTTTGCTCTATCCGGGAGGCTTGACATTTTGAACTCCACATGCATGTCCCCAGGTTGAGGTAGTGGGACTTCATCTTCATCTGAGCTCGTCTCCTCCTTTCCCTTAGGTTCATAGTCCTCTTCCTCTTCCGTAGTCCAACCACAATGCTCCACATCCCCATAGACCTTAGCATCTGCAAGGTAATCAGCCACATAGCTTTCTCCTTCTGAATCTTGGGACGACATGTTGTTCAAATCTGCAGCAGGACAGTTCAAAACAAAGACATCAGATATTTGCGTGATACGATGGTCAAAACCTTTGGGAGATTATATAATGAATTTTTACCGACCAAAAGAATTATCATGCAAGAAAACAGAGTCCGGAGAGTGCACGAGGTGCCCATGAGGCATGGGGCGCGCCCTCCACCCTCGTGTCCTTTCCGGTCTGCTTCTTATTTTCCTATTTTCTTAAATATTCCAAAATGGAGAAAAATTTCCATTAGAACTGTTTTGGAGTCGGTTTACTTACCGTACCACGTACCTATTCCTTTTCGGAGTCTGAAACATTCTGGAAAGTATCCCTGATGTATTCCTCCAGGGTTATGGTTTCAATAACATTAGTTTCAACATTTATGGGATTACCTGAGATATAATTTTTGATTCTTTGGCTGTTCACCACCCTCGGATTCGTGCCTTCAAAGTCGTTGTTTTTTACGGCACCGGAACGATAGACCTCCTCGATGAGTAAGGACCTTCCCATTTAGAGAGAAGTTTGCTTGCAAAAAATCTTAAATGAGAGTTGTATAGCAATACATAATCACCCACATTAAACTCATGCTTTTGTATCCTTTTATCATGCCATCTTTTAACCTTTTTCTTTAAACAGCTTGGCATTTTCATAAGCCTGGGTTCTCCATTCATCAAGTGAGCTAATGTCAAAAAGCCTCTTCTCACCGGCAAGTTTGAAGTCATAGTTGAGCTCTTTAATAGCCCAATATGCCTTATGTTCTAATTGAAGAGGTAAGTGACATGCTTTACCATAAACTATTTTATACAGAGACATACCCATAGGATTTTTATATGCAGTTCTATAAGCCCATAATGCATCATCAAGTTTCTTGGACCAATTCTTTCTAGATCTATTAACAGTCTTTTGCAAAATTAATTTAAGCTCTCTATTGCTAAGTTCTACTTGACCACTAGACTGCGGGTGATATGGAGATGCAATTCTATGATTAACATCATACTTAGCAAGCATTTTACAAAAGGCACCATGAATAAAATGTGAACCACCATCAGTTGTTAAATATCTAGGGACTCCAAACCTCGGAAAAATAACTTCTTTAAGCATCTTAATAGAGGTGTTATGATCAACACTACTAGTTGGAATAGCTTCTACCCACTTAGTAACGTAATCAACATCAACTAAAATATGTGTGTATCCATTAGAGGAAGGAAAAGGTCCCATATAATCGAAGCCCCAAACATCAAATGGTTCAACAACGAGTGAATAATTGTAACACCCTGAGAATCATGCTACAGTAATCTCCCCTTGATGGTTGCCATGTCACCATGTTTACCTTGCCAAATTTCCACTTGATTAAAATTCAAGTCAAATTCAAATTTGTATTGCAAGTCAAATATTTTACATCTTCAAAAATGCAAACAAAATAGTTCTTAGTTTTGCAGATAATTCCTAAGTGATTATGTTGGGGAAAACAACATCACCTAAACTCACAAAATGCCCCTAGGATTTAAAACAGTGCCCAAAATAGCCCTGTTAATCTAATTTTCATTTATATAAAATTTGAACAAGATCATCTTGCCTCCAAACTTTTGTAGCAGTAGTACATAATGCCTAGTATTTGTTTTAACAAGTTGCTTATTTTACAAAAGTCATTTGGTGGTCAAGTATTTTGCAACAGAAGTGAAAAGGCAAAAAAGTAAAGATAAAAGAAAATATAACGCCCCCCTTTTTGCACCTGGCCCAACTTGCACTGTATGAGGCCTGACCCACTGCCCCGGCCTTTCCCTCACCTCTCGACATAAGGCAGAGGCCATGGCGCTGTCCGGCCACGCGTGACCGTCCATGCGTGGATCTCGCCCTTGTCGACCATCCGTCGGTGCCTCGAGACGGATAAGAGCATCCTTGACCCCCCTGCTAACCCTAGTGCCCCTTTTCCCTCTCTCCCTCGCTCGTTCCCCTCGCGCCACCATGCTCTCTCTCTCTCCCTCTCTCTCTCTCTCTCTCTCTCTCTCTCTCTCTCTCTCTCTCTCTCAGCGTCGCTGCGCCGACACCGTTCACCATGGCCACCGAGATCCTATCACAGCGCTATCAAGTCCAGAAGGTCCGCCGTGCTCCACCTCATCTCTCTGCGGAAGAACGTGAGCCGGGAAGCACTGGTTCGTCGCCAGCGTCATCGTCTTCAATCTTCGGAGCCGACCACTGCCGCCTTCAATTCGCCGCAACCAAGGCATCCCCGTGCTTGCCGTCCACTCCAGGAGCCGTGCCTCCTCCATCTGCATCGAGTACGCCAATGGGCCGGCCGGGATCGCCACTGCATCCATGCCATGATCCACTTCTTCAACCTCGGTCGCCGGCGCCATCGCCCAACTACTCTGCTCCGACCACTCTGGCCTTCCCCGAGCACGCCTACGGCTCCGCTGTGAGCTCCTCTCCTTCTCCCCTTACTCCCCTTCTCATCTCCGCACTCGTAGCCGCCAACCACGTCATGGCCGTACTCGTCGCCGTAGACGTGCTCGCCGCCGTGACCAACGTAGCCCGAGCTCGCGTCCGAGCTTGTAGTCAAGCTCCTGGAGCTCATAGGAGCCCAACGCCGCTCCCCGCATCGCTTGACGTGCCCCCACATCGCTTGACGTGCCCCCACATCGCCGTAACCACCAACGTCCGGACTTCGGCGTCCGCTCCGCCGCTCGCCGCCATGACGAGAGCTCTGCTCCCCGTGCATGTGCGTGCTCACCGCGCCTTGTCTCGCCCCAGGCCGCCCTCGCACGCGCGTGCCGCCGCTAGCCGTTACGGCCGACTGCTGCTACTGCTGGCCATGGCCGTGGCTATGGTCGAGCGGCCGTGTGTGTGTGCGCGCGCGGTGTGTGCGTGCAGTGTGTGGCCGTGCCCACCTCAAGCCTCGCCCGCCTTCGACCAGCCTCGCCGTGCTGCCGCTACGCTGCCCCTGCTTCCCCATTGTCGCTACTGCTGGCTGCCTACTGCCGCTGCTCTACCTATACTGCTGCAGCTACAGTAACTGAAAGTTACTATAGCGCTAGCTAGCTTTCTAATTTCTACATCAAGTAACCCCCTTGACTGCCCCTAAACTGCGGCTAAACAACTACCAACAGGGCTAAAATGAGTAGAAAGTAAACTTCACAAACTCCATTTTATCCCATTGGACCAAACCCTTTTGATGCATGGACTAATTCCTACGAAAATCACAAAGTTCAATGTCCTGTTAACAAGAAAACCGAAAAACAGTTTTATTTTCATAGCTACTTTAGTGCTCTTGATGTTTAAGAAAATGAACTCTAATATGGATGTAATTGGTACTAACATGTAGATCATAGAAAAGTACTCAAAATTGATATAAGGCACTAACTCATAGTATGCACAGAACCATAGTTGTAGTCTTTTGAAAACAACCAAGTGATGTTTAAAAAACTGTCGAATTCTCAGACTTAGCAAAATTTCAGGGATTTCCAGAATATTGTCTAAAACTTTAGAAATTCATATAAAATAAAGCGTAGCTCGGATGAAAAAGTTTTATACATGAAAGTTGCTCCGAACAACGAGACGAATCCGAATACGCTCTCCGTTCATCTGTCACGTGTCCCTAACTTAGCGAACATGCAACCTTTACCCTCCGGTTCGTATGTCCGAAATGTTTTCCCTCTTCGTCTGTATCACCTAGGATCGCGTTAGATCGCTCCTAGCAACGTCTATTACCATGTTATGCTTTATGATGCTTTGTTTGTTGTATATTTATTGTTTCTTCCCGCTCTTCTCTCCGGTAGACTCCGAGACCGATGTTACCCCTATGATCGACTACGTCGACGAGACTTCTTCCTTTTCAGCAGAGCTTCCAGGCAAGCAAACCCCCTTGAGCATTCCGATATCGCCCATTTCTTTCCCTCTCATGCTTGCATTAGAACTGCTATTGCTTTCTGTATGATCCTACTCTGATGCATAGCCTGTTTTTGTTACCTGCTTTCATACCTTACCTGCTTATTCTAAACTGCTTAGTATAGGTTGGTTAGTGATCCATCAGTGACCCCCACCTTGTCCCAGTTGCCCTCTTTATGTTCGATGACTTGATCAACGTGATCGACGTCCAGGCCCCGACACCGCACATCACCCCCCTAGTGTACGACTCTGCAGAGTTACCATCGAGTGTCGAGGGTGGAACCTCTTACATCACTCCTGATGAGATCTCTGTAGTGTAGCTATTCGGTCATGGTCGCCGAGGGTGATTTCCTCCTTAGCCACTTCCGATACGGCTCTGTCGTGCAATCCCTCAAGTGTGAACCTCGAGGGTGGATCCTCTTACGTTCACCTTGATGATTACATTGAGTTGAATTCACCAGGGGTGATTCCTCGAGTTTTCCCCTTGGTGTGAAACACATAGTTACTATGGTTACTATGACTTTACACTGAACCATATTACTAAAGATGGGTCGGCCCTGAGGGGTACCCGTGCGAGCTTAATAGCGAGTGATGTGGAGTCGGGTTGACCTGGAAGGTGCCCGCGATATACTTATGAGGCATGGCCGGGCATTCTTAGCCCTTGCCGCAAGTACTCGAGATGGGGCGATGGGGTCACATCTTTCGTGAGTCTTTGCTTGTTACCGCGCGTTCCTAATCCACTACGATTTGGATATTTGTTTCGAGGGGCCTCTGGCTGATAGCACTAACCATCACGTGGGCATAGTATGGGCGTTCTGCGTCGTATACATCAGTCGAAGTTTAATAGACGTCAGCGACTAAGCGGCGCGCGCCAAGTTGGACTGCGTAAGCACCTGCCTTTTTGAAGGAGGTAATTAGGTCTGCTCATCGGCCGCCCACGCAACGTGTAGGAGTTCCCGGGGAGATGGCCCATGACCCATGGGGGCATAGGTTTAGCCGGCGTGCTGGCCTCTCTATTAAGCCTAGGTCGGGTTGCGGCGTATTGTTTGGCCGAGGCCGGGCATGACCCAGGAAAGTGTGTCCGGCCGAAGTTAATCGAGCATGGTGGGTAAGTTGGTGCACCCCTGCAAGGAAGAAAACATCTATCGATAGCCTGTCCTACGATAACGGACACTTGGAGTTGTATCCCGATCGATACAACTAGAACTGGATACTTGTGATGAGAAATGGATAGTATGGGTCTGGGATTGTTTTCTCGTAGGGAGTCGAGAAAGGATCTCTGGCCGAGGTTGATAACACTGCTACTACTTTACATTATGTTGATCTGTACTCTTCTAAATGCTGCAAGATGCTTGAAGATGCTAGTCTTCGATAGGCTAGGCTTTCCCCTTCCCTTCTGGCATTCTGCAGTTTAGTCCACAGATACAACCCATTCCTTTGATAAGTATGCATACTTAGCTTAGTTCTGATGTAAGTCTTGCGAGTACTTTGGATGAGTACTCACGGCTGCTTTGCTACCTCTTTTCCCCCATACCCGATTGTTGCGACCAGATGACGAATCCCAGGAGCCAGACGACGTCACTGATGACTACTACTACCCTGAGGGTGCCTACTACTACGTGAAGAGCGCCAACGACCAGGAGTAGTTAGGCGGCTCCCAGGCAGGAGGCCTTGCCTTTTCGATCGATGTTGCTTTTGTGCTAGCCTTCTTAAGGCAAACTTGTTTAACTCATGTCTGTACTCAGATATTGTTGCTTCCGCTGACTCTTGTGTATTTGAGCTTATGTATTCGAGCCCTCGAGGCCCCTGGCTTGTAATATAAAGCTTGTAATATTTTAATTTGTGTCTAGAGTTGTGTTGTGATATCTTCCCGTGAGTCCTTGATCTTGATCGTACACATTTGCATGTATGATTAGTGTACGATTGAATCGAGGGCGCACAAGTTGGTATCAGAGCCGACTGCCTGTAGGTAGCCCCCTTTCTAACTCCTTGGCCGAAGTTGAGTCTAGTCGATGGAAACTGTTTTACTAACATGGCTGTGCGGCCCATGGGTCCACGTCGCCATTGGGTGGTATTAGGATCTTTTATTCCTCGTCTATGCTTTGGGACTCTAATCTCTCTTCTGTTGAGGTTAAATGGTTTTGCTAACTCTAACTCTAGGTTCTCGTAAATACTTTCTCCCGGAGAGCCCCTTCATTCCACATGATGGCCAGCTTCACCAGAAGATTCCAATCAGGAGGTTGAACAATAGGTGCAGAAACCAAAGCTTTCTTAAGTATTTCAAATGCTTCTACACAATCATCATCAAAGACAAAAGGGACATCTTTTTGTAAGAGATTAGTCAGAGGTCGAGAAATTTTAGAAAACTCCTTAATGAACCTCCTATAAAAACCGGCATGACCAAGGAAACTTCTTATACCTTTGATGTCCTTGGGACACGACATCTTTTCAATAGCATCAACTTTAGCTTTGTCAACTTCAATACCTCTTTCAGAAATTTTATGCCCCAAGACAATACCTTCATTAACCATAAAGTGGCACTTCTCCCAATTCAAGACAAGGTTAGTTTCTTCATATCTCCGCAAAACTCGATCAAGGTTGCTCAAGCAATCATCAAAAGAGGATCCATAAACAAAGAAATCATCCATGAAAACTTCACAGATATTTTCACAAAAGTCAGAGAATATAGCCATCATGCATCTTTGAAAGGTAGCATGTGCATTACATAAACCAAAAGGCATACATCTATAAGCAAAGGTACCGAAAGGGCAAGTAAAAGTAGTCCTTTCTTGATCATCAGCTGACACCAGTATTTGAGAGAAACCAGAGTAACCATCTAGAAAGGAAAAATGTGTATGTTTGGATGATCTTTCTGGCATTTGATCAATCAAAGGCAAAGGGTAATTATCTTTTTTAGTAGCTTTATTTAATTTGCGGAAATCAATTACCATCCTATAACCTATAATAATTCTTTGCGGAATCAATTCATCTTTATCATTAGGAACTACAGGAATACCTCCTTTCTTAGGGACACAATGGACAGGGCTTACCCACTGACTATCAACAACGGGATAAATTATACCTTCTCCAAGGAGCTTTAATATTTCTTTTCTTACCACTTCTTTCATCTTAGGATTTAGCCATCTTTGGTGATCAATAACTGGTTTGGCGTCTTTCTCCAAATTTATTTTGTGTTGACATAAAGTGGGACTAATGCCCTTAAGATCATCGAGAGTATATCCAATAGCAGCACGGTGCTTCTTTAGAGTTTTCAATAATCTCTCTTCTTCATGTTTTGAAAGATTAGCACTAATAATAACAGGATATATATTCTTTTCATCAAGATAAGCATATTTAAGAGTATGAGGCAATGGTTTAAGCTCAAACACGGGATCACCCTTGGGTGGAGGAGGATCCCCTAGGATTTCAACAGGCAAGTTGTGTTTTAGAATAGGTCCCTGTTTAAAGAATACCTCATCTATTTTCCTTTTTTTCATTCATGAACATATCATTTTCATGGTCTAGCAAATATTGTTCTAAAGGATCAGTAGGAGGCACGACAATAGAAGCAAGACCAATAATTTCATCTTTACTAGGCAATTCTTTATCATGAGGTTGTCTATGAAATTTAGCAAAATTAAAATCATGAGACATATCCCCTAAACCAACAGAAACAATATCCTTATTGCAGTCTATCTTAGCATTAACAGTATTCAAGAAGGGTCTACCAAATATATTGGGACAAAAGTCATCTTGTGGGGAACCAAGAACAAGAAAATCAGCAGGATATTTAACTTTCCTACACAAGACTTCAACATCTCTAACAATCTCAATCGGTGAAATAGTATCTCTATTGGCAAGTTTAATGGTAACATTGATATCTTCTATGTCAGCAGGTGCAATATCATGCATAATTTCTTTGTATAAGGAATGAGGTATTGCACTTGCACTAGCACCCATATCACATAAACTATGATAACAATGATCTCCTATTTTAACAGAAATAACAGGCATGCCTACAACAGGTCTATGTTTATTTTTAGCATTAGGTCTAGCAATTCTAGCAGCTTCATTGCAGAAGTAAATAACATGCAAGAGATCTTTAACCATAGCAATACTAGGTTCAACTTTAATTTGATTAGGGGGTTTAGGTGTCTTAATATTAATTTTGTTAACCACAGTTGAAGCTTTAGCATGATTCTTTATTCTAAGAGGGAAAGGTGGTTTCTCAATATAAGCAGCAGGAACAACAGGACCATCATAAGTTATAGTCTTTTCTTCAACTTTAATAGGTGCAACTACTTTTACTTCAATGGGAGGATTATATTTAAACCACCTCTCCTTAGGGAGATCAACATGAGTAGCAAAGGATTCACAGAAAGAAGCTACTATCTCAGAGTCAAGTCCATATTTAGTGCTAAATTCATGGAAAGCATCGGTATCCATAAAAGATTTAACACAATCAAACTTAGGTGTTATACCTGACTCCTTACCTTCATCGAGGTCACAATCTTCAGAGTTGCGTTTAATTCTTTTCAATAAATCCCATTTGAATTCAATAGTCTTCATCATAAAAGATCCAGTACAAGAAGTATCGAGCATGGAGCGATTACTGAGAGAAAGCCGAGTATAATTTTTTTGAATAATCATTTCTTTTGAGAGATCATGATTGGGGCATGAATATAACATTGACTTAAGCCTCCCCCAAGCTTGAGCAATGCTTTCTCCTTCGCGAGGACAAAAATTATATATATAATTATGATCACGATGAACAAGATGCATAGGATAAAACTTCTGATGAAGTTCCAATTTCAATCGCTTGTAGTCCCATGATCCCATATCATCACATAGCCTATACCATATCAATGCCTCTCCCTTCAAATATAAAGGGAAGACCTTCTTCTTGATAACATCCTCGGGCATACCTACAAGCTTAAATAATCCACAAACTTCATCCACATATATTAGGTGCCGAGATGCAATGTTCCATCTCCTACAAAAGGATTAGCTAGCAGTTTCTCTATCATACCCGAAGGAATTTCAAAGTAAACATTTTCAGTAGGTTGAGGAGCAACTCTTTGCTCTACTGGTCAGGGTGAAGATACCCCGAACAAGCCCCTCAAAGGATTATGATCCATAGTAACAAGTGACAGTAAATTTCAGCACACTATATAAATTTTTCCTTACCAAATTCCACCTACCAAAGGCACTTCACTCCCCGGCAATGGCGCCAGAAAAGAGTCTTGATGACCCACAAGTGTAGGGTATCTATCATAGCCTTTTTGATAAGTAAGAGTGTCGAACCCAACGAGGAGCAGAAGGAAATGATAAGCAGTTTTCAGTAAGGTATTCTCTGCAAGCACTGAAATTATCGGTAACAGATAGTTTTGTGATAAGGTAATTTGTAATGAGTAGCAAGTAATAAAAGTAAATAAGGTGCAGCAAGATGGCCCAATCCTTTTTGTAGCAAAGGACAAGCCTGGACAAACTCTTATATGAAGGAAAGCGCTCCCAAGGACACATGGGAATTATCGTCAAGCTAGTTTTCATCACGTTCATATGATTCGCGTTCGGTACTTTGATAATTTGATATGTGGGTGAACCGGTGCTTGGGTACTGTCCTTACTTGGACAAGCATCCCACTTATGATTAGCCCCAATTGCAAGCATCTGCAACTACAACAGAAGTATTAAGGTAAACCTAACCATAGCATGAAACATATGGATCCAAATCAACCCCTTACGAAGCAACACATAAACTAGGGTTTAAGCTTCTGTCACTCTAGCAACCCATCATCTACTTATTACTTCCCAATGCCTCCCTCTAGGCCCAAACAATGGTGAAGTGTCATGTAGTCGACGTTCACATGACACCACTAGAGGGATGGCAACATACATCTCATCAAAATATCGAACGAATACCAAATTCACATGACTACTTATAGCAAGACTTCTCCCATGTCCTCAGGAACAAACGTAACTAATCACAAAGCATATTCATGTTCATAATCAGAGGGGTATTAATATGCATAATGGATCTGAACATATGATCTTCCACCAAGTAAACCAACTAGCATCAACTACAAGGAGTAATCAACACTACTAGCAACCCACAGGTACCAATCTGAGATTTGGATACAAAGATTGGATACAAGAGATGAACTAGGGTTTGAGATGAGATGGTGCTGGTGAAGATGTTGATGGATATTGACCCCCTCCCGATGAGAGGATCGTTGGTGATGATGATGGTGATGATTTCCCCCTCCCAGAGGGAAGTTTCCCCGGCAGAACAGCTCTGCCGGAGCCCTAGATTGGTTCCGCCAAGGTTTCGACTCATGGTAGCGGAGTTTCTTCCCCAAAGCTTGCTTATGATTTTTTCTCGACGAAAGTCCTCATATAGCAGAAGGTGCACATCAGAGGGCCACCAGGGAGCCGACGAGGCAGGGGGCGCGCCCAGGGGGTAGGGCGCGCCCCCACCCTCGTGGCCAGGGTGTGGGCCCCTTTAGGTACTTCTTTCGCCCAATATTTTATATGTATTCTGAAACATGCTCCCGTGAAGTTTCAGGACTTTTGGAGATGTGCAGAATAGGTCTCTAATATTTGCTCCTTTTCCAGCCCAAAATCCCAGCTGCCAGCATTCTCCCTCTTCATGTAAACCTTGTAAAATAAGAGAGAATAGGCATAAGTACTGTGACATAATGTGTAATTACAGCTCATAATGCAATAAATATCGATATAAAAGCATGATGCAAAATGGACGTATCAACTCCCCCAAGCTTAGACCTCGCTTGTCCTCAAGCGAAAGCCGAAATCGAAAAATATGTCCACATGTTTGGAGATAGAGGTGTCGCTAAAATAAAATACCGACATGAGGCCATCATGATCATTCTTAGAACAACAACATATATATATATATATATATATATATATATATATATATATATATATATATATATATATTGTCATATGATCTCTTATGCTAAAAGATATATATTGTCATATAGATTGGATACAAGAGATGAACTAGGGTTTGAGATGATATGGTGTTGGTGAAGATGTTGATGGATATTGACCCCCTCCCGATGAGAGGATCGTTGGTGATGACAATGGTGATGATTTCCCCCTCTGGGAGGGAAGTTTTCCTGGCAGAACAGCTCTGTCGGAGCCCTAGATTGGTTTCGCCAAGGTTCCGCCTCATGGTGGCGGAGTTTCTTCCCCAAAGCTTGCTTATGATTTTTTTCTCGACGAAAGACCTCATATAGCAGAAGATGGGCATCGGAGGGCCACCACGGAGCCCACGAGGCAGGGAGCACGCCCAGGGGGTAGGGCGCGCCCCCACCCTCGTGGCCAGGGTGTGGGCCCCCTTAGGTACTTCTTTCGCCCAATATTTTATATATATTCTGAAACGTGCTCCCGTGAAGTTTCAGGACTTTTGGAGATGTGCAGAATAGGTCTCTAATATTTGCTCCTTTTCCAGCCCAGAATCCCAGCTGCCAGCATTCTCCCTCTTCATGTAAACCTTGTAAAATAAGAGAGAATAGGCATAAGTATTGTGACATAATATGTAATAACATCCCATAATGCAATAAATATCAATATAAAATCATGATGCAAAATGGATGTATCACGGGTTCCGTGACCTTGGGAATCTATGCATAGGGGCTGGCACACGTTTTCGTCTTGACTCTCTGGTAGAAACTTTGGGGCACTCTTTGAAGTTCTTTGTGTTGGTTGAATAGATGAATCTGAGATTGTCTAATGCATATCGTATAATCATACCCGCAGATACTTGAGGTGACATTGGAGTATCTAGGTGACATTAGGATTTTGGTTGATTTGTGTCTTAAGGTGTTATTTTACTACGAACTCTAGGGCTGTTTGTGACACTTATAGGAATAGCCCAATGGATTGATCGGAAAGAATAACTTTGAGGTGGTTTCGTACCCTACAATAATCTCTTCGTTTGTTCTCCGCTATTAGTGACTTTGGAGTGACTCTTTGTTGCATGTTGAGGGATAGTTATATGATCTAATTATGTTATCCTTGCTAAGAGAACTTGCACTAGTGAAAGTATGAACCCCAGGCCTTGTTTCGAACCATTGCAATACCGTTTGTGCTCACTTTTATCATTAGTTACTGATACGTCTCCAACGTATCTATAATTTTTGATTGCTCCATGCTATATTATCTACTGTTTGGACTATATTGGGCTTTATTTTCCACTTTTATATTATTTTTGGGACTAACCTATTAACCGGAGGCCCAGCCCAGAATTGCTGTTTTTTTTGCCTATTTCAGTGTTTCGGAGAAACAGAATATCAAACGGAGTCCAAACGGAATAAAATCTTCGGGAACGTGATTTTCTCACCGAACATGATCCAGGAGACTTGGACCCTGCTCCAAGGAACAAAGGAGGCGGTCACGAGGGTGGGGGGCGCCCCCCTAGGGCGCGCCCCTGCCTCGTGGGCCCCTCATTGCTCCTCCAGTGTACTACTTCCTCCTATATATACACACGTACCCCCAAACAATCAGAACAGGAGCCAAAAACCTAATTCCACCGCCGCAACTTTCCGTATCCACGAGATCCCATCTTGGGGCCTGTTCCGGAGCTCCGCCGAAAGAGGGCCGTCATCACGGAGGGCTTCTACATCATCATAGCCTCTCCGATGAAGTGTGAGTAGTTTACCTCAGACCTTCGGGTCCATAGTTAGTAGCTAGATGGCTTCTTCTCTCTCTTTGAATCTCAATACAAAGTTCTCCCCCTCTCTCGTGGAGATCTATTCGATGTAATCTTCTTTTTGCGGTGTGTTTGTTGAGATCGATGAATTGTGGGTTTATGATCAAGTCTATCTATGAATAATATTTGAATCTTCTCTGAATTCTTTTATGTATGATTGGTTATCTTTGCAAGTCTCTTCGAATTATCCGTTTGGTTTGGCCAACTAGATTGGTAGTTATTGCCATGGGAGAAGTGCTTAGCTTTGGGTTCGATCTTGCGGTGTCCTTTCCCAGTGACAGAAGGGGCAGCAAGGCACATATTGCATCGTTACCATCGAGGATAACAAGATGGGGTTTATTTCATATTACATGAATTTATCTCTCTACATCATGTCATCTTGCTTAAGGCATTACTCTGTTTTTAACTTAATACTCTAGATGCATGCTGGATAGCGGTCGATGAGTGGAGTAACAGTAGTAGATGCAGAATCGTTTCGGTCTACTTGTCACGGACGTGATTCCTATATACATGATCATGCCTAGATATTCTTATAATTATGCTCAATTCTGTCAATTGCTCAACAGTAATTTGTTCACCCACCGTAGAATACTTATGCTCTTGAGAGAAGCCACTAGTGAAACCTATGGCCCCCGGGTCTATTCTCATCATATCAATCTCCATCACTTTAATATTGTTTTGCTATTTACTTTGCCTTTACTTTTTACTTTGCATCTTTATACCAAAAATACCAAAAATATTCTATCTATCAGATCTCACTCTCATAAGTGACCATGAAGGGCTTGACAACCCCTAATCGCGTTGGTTGCGAGTAGCTATCATTTTGTGCAGGTACGAGGGACTTGAGCGTGGCCTCCTACTGGATTGATACCTTGGTTCTCAAAAACTGAGGGAAATACTTACGCTACTCTGCTGCATCATCCCTTCCTATTCGGGGAAAACGAACGCAAGCTCAAGACGTAGCAAGAAAGATTTCTGGTGCCGTTGCCAAGGAGTCTACGCAAAAAGTCAATATACCAAGTACCCATCACAATCCCTATCTCTCGCGTTACATTATTTGCCATTTGCCTCTTGTTTTCCTCTCCCCCAATTCACCCTTGCCGTTTTATTCGCCCTCTCTCTCTCTCTCTATCCTCCCTCTCTTTCTTTGTTTGCCTATTTTCCCTCGTCATGTCAGAACCAAAAAGAGTTGGGAGTTCTCTCCCAAGTTCTAGTAGTTTAGACAATCCTGCTATCTTATCTAAACTCATGAATCGGAATGCTATAGATCAATTTGCCGGAGTTATCAATGAGAACCTTAGTAATTTTGATGAAGATGATTCTGGAATTTTTTGCTATTTACTTGATGAATCCTTGAAAGATGCTTGGGATAGGCTGTTAAGGATCTGGGCTAGCTATGTACCCCAATATCAAATTGAGGTTTACTTAAAAAGCTTTTATGTTGGGCTACCCGCTTCGTTCAAACAAGTTTTAGATTCTATTTTCGAGGGGGGATTCCTTGAAGGGGACCCCATAGATACTTATGAGAGGATGAAAACTATATTTGGGCACCCCATTAATGAGAAAACTGAAATTACATCTCTCTTGCTTTCTCACCAAAACGAATCTATTAACGAGATAAAGGCTAGCTTAGATACAAACTTCTGTAACATACTTAATCTTTCTTCTACCATTAATGTCCATGTGCTTTATCAAAATAGAAATATTAATTCTATAGATAGCAAGCTTGCTCTTTCCTTGTCTAATACCAAAGATGGCAATACCTAGATCTATCCTCGCTTGTTATGCCTAGCTAGGGGCGTTAAACGATAGCGCTTGTTGGGAGGCAACCCAATTTTACTTTTATTCCTTGCTTTTTGCTACTGTTTACTAATAAATAAATTATTTAGACTCTGTTTTGGTTGTGTTTTTGTGTTTAATTAGTGTTTGTGCCAAGTAGAAACGTTGGGAAGACTTGGGGAAAGTCTTGTTGAACATGCTGTAAAAAACAGAAACTTTAGTGCTCACGAGAACTGCTTCCATTTTTATTTTAAGAGTGATATTTCGTTAATTATTTTTTAAGATGATTTATAGGTAAATTCCTCACGTCCAGAAATTTATTTTAGAATTTTTGGGGTTCCAGATCTTGCGCTAGCTACAGATTACTACAGACTGTTCTGTTTTTGACAGATTCTGTTTTTCGTGTGTTGTTTGCTTATTTTGATGAATCTATGGCTAGTAAAATAGTTTATAATCCATAGAGAAGTTGGAATACAGTAGGTTTAACACCAATATAAATAAATAATGAGTTCATTACAGTACCTTGAAGTGGTCTTTTGTTTTCTTTCGCTAACGGAGCTCACGAGTTTTCTATTTTGAGTTTTGTGTTGTGAAGTTTTCAAGTTTTGGGTAAGAATTTGATGGATTATGGAACAAGGAGTGGCAAGAGCCTAATCTTGGGGATGCCCATGGCACCACCAAGATAATCCAAGGACACCAAAAAGTCAAAGCTTGGGGATGCCCCAGAAGGCATCCCCTCTTTCGTCCACTTCCATCAGTAATTTACTTGGAGCTATATTTTTATTCACCAACATGATATGTATTTTGCTTGGATCGTCTTATATTATTTGTGTCTTTGTTTGTTAGTATGCCACAATCATCCTTGCTGTACACACCTTTTGAGAGAGCCATACATGAATTAAAATTTGATAGAATACTCTATGTGCTTCACTTATATCTTTTGAGCTAAGTAGTTTTGCTCTATGTGCTTCACTTATATCCTTTGAGCGTTATAATTTTGATCTATGTGCTTCACTTAGATCTTTTAGAGCATGGTGGTGGATTTGTTTTAAAGAAACTATTGATCTCTCATGCTTCACTTAAATTATTTTGAGAGTCTCTTAATAGCATGGTAATTTGCTTAATAATAATATGCTTGGTATTAAAGATTTGTGAAACTTTCTTTTGAGTGTGTTGAATACTAAGAAAAGATTGAAGCATGATAATTGTTTTGAGATATGGAGGTGATAATATTAAAGTCATGCTAGTGGAGTAGTTGTGAATTTAAAGAATACTTGTGTTGAAGTTTGTGATTCCCGTGGCATGCACGTATGGTGAACCGTTATGTGATGAAGTCGGAGCATGATTTATTTATTGATTGTCTTCCTTATGAGTGGCGGTCAGGGACGAGCGATGGTCTTTTCCTACCAATCTACCCCCTAGGAGCATGCACGTAGTACTTTTCTTTGATAACTTCTAGATTTTTGCAATAAGTATATGAGTTCTTTATGACTAATGTTGAGTCCATGGATCATACGCACTCTCACCCTTCCACCTTTGCTAGCCTCTCTAATACCGCGCAACTTTCACGGTATCATACACCTACCATATACCTTCCTCAAAACAGCCACCATACCTACCTATTATGGCATTTCCATAGCCATTCCGAGATATATTGCCATGCAACTTTCCATCATCTAGTTCATCATGACACATCCATCATTGTCATATTGCTTAGCATGATCATGTAGTTGACATAGTATTTGTGGCAAAACCACCGTTCATAATTTTCATACTTGTCACTCTTGATTCATTGCATATCCCGGTACACCGCCGGAGGCATTCATATAGATTCATATTTTGTTCTAAGTATCGAGTTGTAATTGTTGAGTTGTAAGAAAAATAAAAGTGTGATGATCATCATTATTAGAGCATTGTCCCAGTGAGGAAAGAATGATGGGGACTATGATTCCCCCACAAGCCGGGATGAGACTCCAGACGAAAAATAAAAAAAAGAGGCCAAAGAAGCCCAAATAAAAAAAGAAGAAAGGCCATATAAAAAATATATAACAAAAAAATGAGAGAAAAAGAGAGAAGGGACAATGTTACTATCCTTTTACCACACTTGTGCTTCAAAGTAGCACCATGATCTTCATAGTAGAGAGTCTCTCATGTTATCATTTTCATATACTAGTGGGAATTTTACATTATAGAACTTGGCTTGTATATTCCAATGATGGGCTTCCTCAAATTGCCCTAGGTCCTCATGAGCAAGCAAGTTGGATGCACACCCACTTAGTTTCTTTTTGAGCTCTCATATACTTATAGCTCTAGTGCATCCGTTGCATGGCAATCCCTACTCACTCACATTGATATCTATTGATGGGCATCTCCATAGCCGTTGATACGCCTAGTTGATGTGAGACTATCTTCTCCTTTTTGTCTTCTCCACAACCACCATTCTATTCCACCTATAGTGCTATGTCCATGGCTCACGCTCATGTATTGCGTGAAGATTGAAAAAGTTTTGAAAAAGTTAGAGTATGAAACAATTGCTTGGCTTGTCATAGGGGTTGTGCATGATTTAAATATTTTGTGTGGTGAAGATAGAGCATAGCGACTATATGATTTTGTAGGGATAACTTTCTTTGGCCATGTTATTTTGAGAAGACATAATTGCTTTGTTAGTATGCTTGAAGTATTATTATTTTTATGTCAATATAAGATTTTGTCTTGAATCTTTCTAATCTGAATATTCATACCACAATTAAGAAGATTTACATTGAAATTATGCCAAGTAGCACTCCGCATCAAAAATTCTCTTTTTATCATTTACCTACTCGAGGACGAGCAGGAATTAAGCTTGGGGATGCCTGATACGTCTCCAACGTATCTATAATTTTTGATTGCTCCTTGCTATATTATCTACTGTTTTGGACTATATTGGGCTTCATTTTCGGTAATTGCCTTTGGCTCCTAGGTGCATATGCACCCATTGTCGAAATACACATTTTGAAAAGTTAAAAAATGAGGAACAAAAACCCCGCATGTATATCCAGACATTTTATGTGCGTGCACAAGGTTTCAGTGAAAAATGTCATTTTTTGTGGCTTGTGTAAAAAATACAATTTCTGATGCTTCATTCTAACTATTCACAAGACATTTCTTTATCTTTTTTACACAAGCCATAAAAATGCCGTTTTTCACCAAAACCTTGTGCACACACATAAAATGTCCAGATATACACGCGGGATTTTTGTTCCAAAATTTTCAACTTTTCGAAACATGTATTTTGATAATGGGTGCATATGCACCTAGGAGCCAAAACACCGTTCTCATTTTCCACTTTTATATTATTTTTTGGACTAACCTATTAATCGGAGGCCCAGCCAGAATTGCTGTTTTTTTGCCTATTTCAGTGTTTCGGAGAAACAGAATATCAAACGGAGTCCAAACGGAATAAAATCTTCGGGAACGTAATTTTCTCACCGAACGTGATCCAGGAGACTTGGACCCTGCTCCAAGGAACAAATGAGGCGGTCACGAGGGTGGGGGGCGCCCCCCTAGGGCGCGCCCCCTGCCTCGTGGGCCCCTTGTTGCTCCTCCGGTGTACTTCTTCCTCCTATATATACACACGTACCCTCAAACGATCAGAACATGAGCCAAAAACCTAATTCCACCGCCGCAACTTTTCGTATCCACGAGATCCGATCTTGGGGCCTGTTCCGGAGCTTCGCCGGAAGAGGGCCGTCATCACGAAGGGCTTCTACATCATCCTAGCCTCTCCGATGAAGTGTGAGTAGTTTACCTCAGACCTTCGGGTCCATAGTTAGTAGCTAGATGGCTTCTTCTCTCTCTTTGAATCTCAATACAAAGTTCTCCCCCACTCTCATGGAGATCTATTCGATGTAATCTTATTTTTGCGGCGTGTTTGTTGAGATTGATGAATTGTGGGTTTATGATCAAGTGTATCTATGAATAATATTTGAATCTTCTCTGAATTCTTTTATGTATGATTGGTTATCTTTGCAAGGCTCTTCGAATTATCCGTTTGGTTTGGCCAACTAGATTGGTAGTTCTTGCCATGGGAGAAGTGCTTAGCTTTGGGTTTGATCTTGCGGTGTCTTTTCCTAGTGACAGAAGGGGCAGCAAGGCACATATTGCATCATTGCCATCGAGGATAACAAGATGGGGTTTATTTCATATTGCATGAATTTATCTCTCTACATCATGTCATCTTGCTTAAGGCGTTACTCTGTTTTTAACTTAATACTCTAGATGCATGCTGGATAGCGGTCGATGAGTGGAGTAATAGTAGTAGATGCAGAATCGTTTCGGTCTACTTGTCACGGACGTGATGCCTATATACATGATCATGCCTAGATATTCTCATAATTATGCTCAATTTTGTCAATTGCTCAACAGTAATTTGTTCACCCACCGTAGAATACTTATGCTCTTGAGAGAAGCCACTAGTGAAACCTATGGCCCCCGGGTCTATTCTCATCATATCAATATTGTTTTGCTATTTACTTTGCCTTTACTTTTTTACTTTGCATCTTTATACCAAAAATACCAAAAATATTCTATCTATAAGATCTCACTCTCGTAAGTGACGGTGAAGGGCTTGACAACCCCTAATCGCGTTGGTTGCGAGTAGATATCGTTTTGTGCAGGTACAAGGGACTTGAGTGTGGCCTCCTACTGGATTGATACATTGGTTCTCAAAAACTGAGGGAAATACTTACGCTACTCTGCTGCATCATCCCTTTCTCTTCGGGGAAAACCAACGCAAGCTCAAGACGTAGCAGTTACCTTGCTGTTTTTATATTTTCAGATTACAAAAACCTACATCTACCATCCATATTGCACTTGTATCACCATCTCTTCGCCGAACTAGTGCACCTATACAATTTACCATTGTATTGGGTGTGTTGGGGACACAAGAGACTCTTTGCTATTTGGTTGCAGGGTTGTTTGAGAGAGACCATCTTCATCCTACGCCTCCCACGGATTGATAAACCTTAGGTCATCCACTTGAGGGAAATTTGCTACTGTCCTACAAACCTCTACACTTGGAGGCCCAACAACATCTACAAGAAGTAGGTTGTGTAGTAGACATCACTGCATCATCCCTTCCTCTTTGGGGAAATCCCGACGTAGTTCAAGCCGCATCAAAGGAATTTATGGCGCTCTTGTCGATGAGACATCATCAACATCTATCAGGTTCCTAATCACAAATCTCATCTACTTACAATTTACATTATTTGCCATTTGCCTCTCGTTTTCATCTTCTCCACTTCACAAAAAAATTGCCGTTTTATTCGCCCCATTTTTTTCGTCGTTTTCTCGTCAGATATGTTTTTGTTTGCGCTCTTGTTTGCGTAGTTGCGATGTCTCAAGAAAATATCAAGTTGTGTGATTTTTCCAATACAAATAATAATGATTTTATTAGCACTCCAGTTGCTCCTCCCGCCACTAGTGTGGAGTCTTGTGATATTAATGCTGCTTTGTTGAATCTCATCACGAAAGATCAATTTTCCGGTACTCCTAATGAGGATGTCGCGTCCCATCTTAACACATTCGTGGAATTATGCGATATGCAAAAGAAAAAATATGTGGACAATGATATTGTGAAGTTTAAATTATTCCCGTTTTCTCTGCGAGATCGTGCAAAATTTTGTTTTTCTTCTTTGCCTCGCAATAGTATCGATTGTTGGGATAAGTGTAAGGACGTTTTTATTACTAAGTATTTTCTGCCCGCAAAAATTATTTCCCTTAGGACATAAATCATGAATTTTAAGCAACTTGAGCATGAACATGTTGCACAATCTTGGGAAAGAATGAAATTGATGCTAAGAAATTTTCCTACTCATGGTTTAAATCTTTGGATGATTATAAATTTTTTTATGCGGGATTAAACTTTGTTTCTAGAAATCTTTTAGATTCCGCCGTGGGAGGTACTTTTATGGCAATTACTTAGGGTGAAGCTACTAAATTTCTTGATAATATTATGGCAAATTATTCACAATGGCATACCGAAAGAGCTCCTTCTAGTAAAAGCGTCAATTCGATTGAGGAAATGAATTCTTTGAGTGAAAACATTGATGCTCTTATGAAATTGGTTGCTAATAAAAGTGCTCCTATTGATCCTGATGATGTGCCTTTGTCTACTTTGATTGAGCAAAATAGTGATTTCATAGATGTGAATTTTGTCTCGCGAAACAATTTCAATAACAATGCTTATAGAGGTAATTTTAATCCTAGTCCTTTTCCGAGAAATTCCTCTAATAATTATGTTAATTCCTATGGTAATCCTTCTTATAATAATAATAGGAACACCTCTGATCTCGAGAATAATATTTAAGAATTTATCAATGCTCAAAACGTTTTCAACGATACGATAGAAGAAACATTGAATAAGATTGATGATATGTCTAGAAGCATAGATAGAATTTCTCACGGCGTAGAAAATATCAAGTTGAAATTTTTTATGACTAACATTGAAGAATCAATTAAAGCTTTATATGTTTCTATGTATGAAAGTAAGAAAAGAGCCGCTATGCTCAAGGCTAAAAGAGATTTTTTTTAGAACGAGCGTTTTCTAGCGATTGATTTCATAATAATGATGAAGATCTTAAAATGATTAGTGTTTCTTCTATTGACTCTTTGTTTACTAAAATTAAAATTGATGATAGAAGGACTCAAGAAGAGTCAACTTTAGTTAGAAGGCGTCCCAATAATTTGGAGGGTGAAAATCTTGTTGAAAGAACTGATAAAAGTGGGTTTGGAGAAGTCAGAACTTTAACTAGTGATGTGCCCACTCTTTTGGATTACAAAGACTTAATTATGAGAATTGTTCCTTGATTGATTGTATTTCTTTGTTGCAATCCATGATAAATTCAGCCCATGCTTATGAACAAAATAAAGCTTTTACTAAACATATCGTTGATGCTATGATGAAAGCTTTGGAAGAATAGTTGGAATTAGAGATTTCAATCCCTAGAAAATTACATGATGAATGGGAACCTACTATCAAAGTCAAGATTAAAAATTATGAGTGTTTTGCTTTATGTGACTTGGGTGCTAGTGTTTCTACAATTCCGAAATCTTTATGTGATGTGCTTGGTCTTACAGATATCGAAGAGTGTTCTTTAAATTTGCACTTGGCGGATTCTACTATTAAAAAGCCTATGGAAAGAATTAATGATGTTCTTATTCTTGCAAATAGGAATTATGTGCCCATGGATTTTATTGTTCTTGATATTTATTGCAATCTGTCTTGTCCTATTATACATGGTAGACCGTTTTTACGTACTACTAGTGTCGTGATTGATATGAAAGAAGGCAATATTAAATTTGAATTTCCACTAAGAAAGGGAATCGAACACTTCCCTAGAACAATAATTAAGCCACCATATGAATTAATCATGAGGGCATATTATGGATCTAGAACTAAATATGAAAACTCTTAGATCTATGCATTATGCCTAGCTAGGGGCATAAAACGATAACGCTTATTGGGAGGCAACCCAATGAATAAAATTTACTTTTGTCTTTTTCTTTCTGTTCTTGAGTGTTTGCACAATTATGCTACTGTTATGATTGTGTTTTTATATTTTAATTAGTGTTTGTGCCAAGCAAAGCCTTTGGGATCATGTTGAGTGATAGTTGATTTGATCTTGTTGAAAAACAGAAAATTTTCGCCCAGTAAAACAATTTTACTTTTTCACAGAAGCGCGATAAAATTCTGATTTTTTTGTACACAAGATTGATATACAAATTTCCCACGCTGTCCTAGTTTTTTCATACTTTTTGAAGTTATAGAAGTATTCGAAGTTTTCAGATTGCTACAGACTATTCTTTTTTTGATACATTCTAGTTTCTTTGTGTTGTGTGCTTATTTTGATGAATCTATGATTTGTATTGGAGGATATAAGCCATGGTAAAGTTGGAATATAGTAGATATAATGCAAAAATAAAATATGAATGGGTTTGCAACAGTGCTTAGAGTAGTAATTTGCTTTGTTATACTAACGGATCTCACGAAGGTTTTGTTGAGTTTTATGTGATTGAAGTTTTCAAGTTTTGGGTGACATCACGATGGATGAAGGAATAAGGAGTAAGAAGAGCCTAAGCTTGGGGATGCCCATGGCACCCCAAGTTATTATCCAAAGAGGAACAAGCAACTAAGTTTGGGGATGCCCCCGAGTGGCATCCCCTCTTTCTTTTAACGACCATCGATATTTTACTTGGAGCTATATTTTTATTCGTCACATATCATGAGTTTTTCTTGGAGCGTCTTGTATGAGCCTTTGCTTGTTTTGCCTTTTATTTTGTGTAATCTATCCTTGCTGTACACACCTATTTGAGAGAGCCAAAATTATGCTATGATTTGTTAGAATTGCTCTATGTGCTTCACTTAAATCTTTCTGAGCTATGGAATTGCTCTAGTGCATCACATATATCTTTTTTAGCACGGTGTGCTTTAGTATTTTTGAAGAAAGGCTCTCATTCTTCACTAAGATTTATTTGAGAGTTAGTAATTTTTTTAAGAAATTCTCTCATGCTTCACCTAAAATTATTTTGAGAGAAGAAATTTTTTATGCTCATGTTCTTCACTTAGATTTTTTTGAGCTATCAAAAGCAACATATGAAATTACTCCCAAAGTGATAGATATTCAAGAGGGATATAATAAAAACTTTCATGAAGATCATTGGACAAAATGAACTTGATTCTTTGTAATAGTTTTGTGGTATGATGATATAATATGTGAGTCATGTTGATGAGTAATTATGCTTTAGTAAGAATATTGATGTTAAGGTTTGTGATTCCCTATGCAAGCACGAAAGTCAATAATTATGCACTGAAATTACATCCTACTTGTGTGCATTATTCGGTGTTAGTTATGCTTAATGCTGGCTTATGAGATTTTTCGTTTCTTGGTTGTACTAAGTGAGATTACTACTTGTGCATCCAAAATCCTGAAACCCAGTTTTTGCCATACGAGTCCACTATACCTACCTATATGCGGTATTTTCCGTGCCATTCTAAGAAAATTTGTATGTGCCATCTCTAATATTCAAAATAAATTTCCTTTTTGTGTGCTCATACCACTCATGAAACGGTAGGGGTGGTTGATATTTTTTCATGCTAGATGTGTTAGTCTCAAGATTAGTGTTTATTCACTTGTCATTACACGAGAGTACGGCAAAGGTATTAGGGATGCCCAGTCCCAAAATGAAAAATGAATTTACTTTATGTTGTCAAATAATAAATTCCTTGGAAAGTGTTGGTATGGACGGTACCCGTGGATTCGGTTAGCCGTGGAATGTGAAAGTATGGTGGAAAAAGAAATAAACTTTATTTTCTGTTTGGGAACCGCCTATGATATATCTAGCATGGAAATTATTGGGGACTACTCGATCGTTTTTGTTGACAGGAAAGGCATGCCACCCAAAATGTTTTATGTCTATCTTTTTTTCGCTATGAGCTCTGGCACCTTTACAAATCCCTACTTCCCTCTGCGTAGGGCCTTTCTATTTACTTTATGCAATTTCTATTTTTATTCGAGTCTCCATCTTATCTTATAAAGCACCAACTAAGGGGCACTATGATCGTACTTGAGCATTGGGTGTAGCTAATATGCGAGTGTGTTTCATGAATGGATCAATGATTGAGCATAATGTTGGGGGAACATAGTAATTTCAAAAAAATTCCTATGCACACGCAAGATCATGGTGATGCATAGCAACGAGAGGGGAGAGTGTTGTCCACGTACCCTCGTAGACCGAAAGTGGAAGCATTAGCACAACGCGGTTGATGTAGTCGTACGTCTTCACGATCCGACCGATCAAGTACCGAACGTACGGCACCTCCGAGTTCAGCACACGTTTAGCCCGATGACGTCCCTCGAACTCCGATCCGGCCGAGTGTTGAGGGAGAGTTTTGTCAGCACGACGGCGTGGTGACGATGTTGATGTTCTACCGACGCAGGGCTTCGCCTAAGCACCGCTACAGTATTATCGAGGTGGACTATGGTGGAGGGGGGCACCGCACATGGCTAAAAGATCAAATGATCAATTGTTGTTTATGGGGTGCCCCCCTGCCCCCATATATAAAGAAGCAAGGGGGGGTGCGGCCGGCCAGGGAGGAGGCACGCCAGGAGGAGTCCTACTCCCACCGGGAGTAGGACTCCCCCCTTTCCTAGTTGGATTAGGACTTGGGAGGGGGAAAGAGTGGAGGAGAAGAAGGAGGGGGGGGGGCGCCGCCCCCTCTCCTTGTCCTATTCGGACTGGAGGGGAGGGCTCGCGGCCCAGCCCTAGCCGCCTCTCCTCTCTTCCACCTAGGCCCACTAAGGCCCATTAAGTCCTCGAGGGGTTCCGGTAACCCCCCGGTACTCCGGTAAAATCCCGATTTCACCCGGAACACTTCCGATATCCAAACATAGGCTTCCAATATATCAATCTTCATGTCTCGACCATTTCGAGACTCCTCGTCATGTCCGTGATCACATCCGGGACTCCGAACAACCTTTGGTACATCAAAACATATAAACTCATAATATAACTGTCATCGAAACGTTAAGCGTGCGGACCCTACGGGTGTGAGAACTATGTTGACATGATCGAGACACCTCTCCGGTCGATAACCAATAGCGGAACCTCGATGCTCATATTGGCTCCCACATATTCTACGAAGATCTTTTATCGGTCAGACTGCATAACAACATACGTTGTTCCCTTTGTCATCGGTATGTTACTTGCCCGAGATTCGATCATCGGTATCTCAATACCCAGTTCAATCTCGTTAACGACAAGTCTCTTTACTCGTTCCGTAATACATTATCCCGCAACTAACTCATTAGTTTCAATGCTTGCAAGGCTTATGTGATGTGCATTACCGAGAGGGCCCAGAGATACCTCTCCGACAATCGGAGTGACAAATCCTAATCTCAAAATACGCCAACCCAACAAGTACCTTCAGAGACACCTGTAGAGCACCTTTATAATCACGCAGTTACGTTGTGATGTTTGGTACCACACAAAGTCTTCCTCCGATAAACGGGAGTTGCATAATCTCATAGTCATAGGAACATGTATAAGTTATGAAGAAAGCAATAGCAACATACTAAACAATCGGGTGCTAAGCTAACGGAATGGGTCATGTCAATCACATCATTCTCCTAATGATGTGACCCCGTTAATCAGACAACTCATGTCTATGGTTAGGAAACATAACCATCTTTGAACAACGAGCTAGTCAAGTAGAGGCATACTAGTGACAATCTGTTTGTCTATGTATTCACACATGTATTATGTTTCCGGTTAATACAATTCTAGCATGAATAATAAACATTTGTCATGATATAAGGAAATAAATAATAACTTTATTAGTGCCTCTAGGGCATATTTCCTTCACATAATGGGTTAGGGATAACTTGCTTTAGTGTTGATATTTTGAAAGACATGGTTGCTTGTAAGTAATACTTGAGTATTGAAATATTCATGTCAAGACTAGACTATTGCTTTGAATCATATAAAAGTCCAAATATCCATGCTACAAAAGAAAAGAATATGTGATGAACATGTTAGGAAGCATTCGACATCAAAAATTCTATTTTTATCATTTATCTACTCGAGGACGAGAAGGAATTATGCTTGGGGATGCTAATACGTCTCCAACATATCTATATCTTTTTATTGTTCCATGATGTTATATTATCATTCTTGGATGTTTTACAATCATTTTATAGAAACTTTATATCATTTTTTGGGACTAACCTATTGACATAGTGCCCAGTGCCAGTTGTTGTTTTTTGCTTGTTTTTACTTCGCAGAAAATCAATACCAAACAGAGTCCAAACGCAACGAAACTTTTTGGAGATTTTTTTGGACCAGAAGACACACGATGGGCCAAGGAAGTACCGGAGGGGGGCTCCGAGGGGAGCACAACCCACCTGGGCGTGCCTGGACACCCAAGCACGCCTAGTGGGTTGTGCCCACCTCGGCCGCCTCCCGCACCGCCTCTTTGCTCTATAAATACCCCCCAAAGGCAAAAACCCGAGGGGACACGACGAAACACAATTCCAGCCGCCGTAAGTTCTAGAAACACCAGATCCAATCTAGACACCATCATAGAGGGGTTCATCATCCTCGTTGGTGCCTCTCCTATCACTACAAAAAAAAGACACATCCGTGACATTTTGGGCCGAACGAATTTTTTTCTGTCATACATATGACACTTCTATGACGATAATTGTGACAAAACCCGGTATCATCATAGATGTGGTGGGTTCCTACTTCTATGATAAAAAATCATGACAGAAAATGGGCTTTTCATCCTGGGCGGGCCAGAGACGCAGTTGCATGACATTCTTTGGGCCGTCCATGATGAAAAAAACCATGGTAGAAGCAAGGGCGAGGAAAATTTCAGGGAGTTCCCGGTTACGGTGGGAGGTCGGGGGCCGAGCGATGCGCGTTTCTCTCGTACATGTACGTGCGTGTGTGCGAGGCGTTGGCTCTAACTGAACCCGAGCGGGGCGTTGGGCTCTAACCGAACCTGAGCGATTGCACTGCAGGCTACGCGTTACTGAACCCGAGCGATCGATCGATGGCTGTTAACTGAACCCGATCGAGCGATTCCTTCGCTACTGCTGCTAACTAAAGCCGATCGATTGGA
>NC_041384.1:477225970-477236263 GCF_002162155.2 Triticum dicoccoides | reverse complement strand
AATAGTTGACGGAGGAGGGGTGCCCATGGAGGGGTGGTTAAACAGGACCCCGTGGTGTGGAGGGCTGGATGAATAGTAGACGATGGAGGGATGGTTGAACAGTAGCCGGTGGAGTAGCGCGCGGTGGAGGCTGGATGAACAGGAGCCCGTGGAGGTTGGAGGAGGTCGACAGTAGCCTGTGGAGGCTGGAGGAGGTCGACGGTGGAGATGAACAGTATCCTATGGAGTCCCATTTTGCGATACGCCACACCCCTCCCGATGAACAGGACCCCCGTTTCGACCGTAGGAGGTCCATTTTGTCCGTTTTGCGGTACGCCACACCCCTCTCAATCAACAGGACCCCCGTTTCGACCGTAGGAGGTCCGTTTCCTCCGTTTTGCGGTACGCCACACCCCTCCCAATCAACATGACCCCTGTTTCGACCGTAGGAGGTCCGTTTCCTCCGTTCTGCGGTACGCCAGGCCTCGTTTCCATCGCCTGTTCCGTCTAAGCCCTCTCGATGAACACGACCACGCATTCCGTTCCGACCCAACCGGTTGGATCCCACGCGTTCCGTTGCCTCCCGATGAACACGACGCATTCCGTTGCCTTCCGATGAACACGACGCATTCCATTGCCTCCCCATGAACACGACGCATTCCATTGCCTCCCCATGAACACGACGCATTCGGTTGCCTCCCCATGAACAGGACGACGACGCTGTTTCTCCGTTCCGACCCAACCATGTACACGAGCCCTGGCCGTACGTATGCACGAGTAGGCGTTCGAGACCCTGCCCGTATGTACACATACGTGGCCATATTTTCTTTCTTGCACCCTGGCCGTTGTACGTACGTGTACATGCTACGTGCGCGCCTCTACTACGACACGTTTGCGCCTCTACTACGACACGTGCGCGCCTCTACATCGACCAGTATGTACGTACACGTTCGCGACCAGAATGACAATGCTACGTACGCTTCGACCAGGTGGGTCCTGACTATCAGGCACTTCCTTGCCTGCGAAGACGTAGCTGGTGGGTCCCAGCAGTCAGGGGGGAGAATCGTTTTTTTTCGGACGCACTTCCTTGCGTGCGAAGGTGTAGCTGCTGGGTCCCACCAGTCAGAGGGCGAATCATTTTTTTTGCCCGGACGCACTTCCTTGCGTGCGAAGGTGTAGCTGGTGGGTCCCAGCAGTCGGGGGGCGAATCGTTTTTTCGGACGCACTTCCTTGCGCGCGAAGATGTAGCTGGTGGGTCCCAAGAGTCAGGGGGTGAATCATTTTTTTTTCGAACGCACTTCCTTGCGTGCGAAGATGTAGCTCGTGGGTCCCCGCAGTCAGGGGGCGAATAGTTTTTTCACAAAATACGGTGGCCCGTCCGGTGGGTCCCCGCTGTCAGGTGGAGGAATAATTGTTTTGCGCGTAATAAGTAGGCACTTCCTTGCGGCTGCCGTGGACCCAGCTGTCAGCCTCTCCACATACAGTCCATGTCCGATGGAAGTCGTTCCTTGACCACGTTGACCACGCCGCGCCGAGAGCACCAGGGCGGTGGACGACGGCGAGGCCTAGGAAGGGGACGACACGGAGCCGGGGAAGACACGACAGTGGATGCACACGCGGAGAGGAGTACAAGGGTTCACTGGTCCGGCTGCGCTGCCGTCGCCGCAGAATAACAGGGGGTGTGGGTGAGCGAAGGGATGGCCTGGCCAGCGGTGGGAGTAGTAGGGGGCGGTGAGGCCTCCGCGGCAGCACAGCCAGCCCCGGGAGGCAGGAGCAGGCGGCATGACCGACACTGCTTTGCGCGGCTGGAGCAAGAAGACCAGAGGTTGAAGAAGCACGACGGCCGTTGGATGGACATCGTACGGTCACTGCAGCTAGAATCGTTTATATTGACTAAGTTGACAAAGCCCTTGGTACGTCAACTTACTAGGCCCACAGGTCAGCTTCCAAAATGGTGCGCCCCAGATGTCAGGGGGAGGAATCATTTTTTGGGCGGGTGAAGCTAGAATATCTGAGATTTAAGAAGAAGCACGGCATCCGTTGGATGGACATCCAACGGCCACTGCTACTAGAACCATGTGTTGACTATAAGTTGACAAAGCCTTGCATACGCGTCAACTCTGTTTTTTAGGGGACGCGTCAACTTAGTAAGGCCAGAAGTGTGTGGTAGAGAACTTATAGCCCATTTGAGATTTGTAAGAATGTGTAGCCCATTTTTGAATTCTAATGGAATTTACTACAGCCCATTTACAGTTTGTTAAAAGTACAACCCATTTCAACCAACCGTTCAAAACAGAATTCAATAAAATTTCCCACATTTTGATGGGATCCGAAATATTTTTATCCCAAAATTTCTAGTCAGATTAAATACAATTTCAATATAAATTTATATTACGTAAAAAATCCAACGAAACATTGCGCTCGCAACAATTAAAGAAATTAAAATTTTAAATATCCAAAATAATATTTTATAAAGTAATCACGTGTTTGGTGCATTTTTTATAGTTACTGCCTAGTTTTTATAATTACATCCCATTTATTATTTCTTAAAGCCCATTTTTTATTAAGCCTAATGCATCCCTCCTAGGAAAGATTTGCAGCCCAGCGGGGTGGAGAATAACAACTTGACCTTGCCTGAGTATTCCTAAAAAAAGTATAGCTGGGCTAGCCATTTTCAGCTTGAAAAAATTAATATCTGGGCTGGATATCTGGCCTGGGCTAGACGGGCCACAGCCCGCCCAGTTAATACCTGCAGCGATGTTTTCGTTGTTGTTCAGAGGAGAAAAATTAATATCTGGGCTAAACATCGAAAAACTCTGCAGTGCTCACACCTCAAAAACACAAATACTGCTCGAGCTGCTTGGTCCCAGCTGTCGGCCGCTTCTTGTGCAATTCTCTCATTTATTGACTCCTACATAGGTTGACAATGGTGTGGGACCGTGATGTCAAGAAACCAGGAGGAAGCAAAATAAATTATACAAGTGCCGTCCATCCATCCATCTGCCGCCCACATTAACGATACGCGGTTGCCGAGGCGGCTACTCCGGCGCCACACGTCCGTCCCTCCGCCCGCCCACCATTGCTATATAAACTGCTGCGCCGGCCATAGCCGCAGTCATCCGCACGTGTTCCCTTTCTCCTGTCCACACCACTACTGCCCACCATGGCTTCCTCGCGCTCTAGTGCTCTTCGGGACGGGCGGACGATGGACCACAAGGAGATGGCAGCCATTGCTGCCGACCGGCACGCAGCCGGAGGACGACGACGTCCCAATGGAGAACATGGTAGTCGATGATCCGGCGCCAATTCCCTCCTCCGTGCCATCCTCGCCGGTGCATTGCACCATGACCATCGGCGAGGCTCATCCCCAATATATGGACAGGGTGAGGCAGATGCGTGAGGAGCAGTTCCGGGAGGCGCAGGCCGACGCCGCCTACAACCACCATCTCCTCCAGGAGCACCTGCAGGCGGAGGAGGAGATCGTCGCGGAGCGGGCGGAGCAGGAGGCGCTGCTCGACTCGTACCGCTCTGCCCGCAAGGGCCGCCTCGAGCGCTGGTGGTACCTCATGCAGGTGGCGGAGGCTGCGGCCGCCTACAAATAGGCTAGCAAAGAGGGCGATGAAGTAGGAGAGGCGCTATTTGGCGAGACCGAGGACGAGGCAGAGGACAATGCCGGCTCCGACGAGTCCCCACTCCGCTGGCATCGACGAGGCCCTGCTCCGCCGAGGCCCCGCGGCTCCAACAACAAGGCAGAGGACACCGCCGGCTCCGCCGAGGCCCCGCCCCGCCAAAAATGAGGCCGCGCCACACAGAAAACGAGGAAGAGTAGAACACGATAGGTCACCGCCGCTCGGGTCCTAGTAAGGCCACCGCTGCTACCCTCCGTTTAAAGCCAAGCTAGGCGGGTTGACCATTGACGGCCGGTTAGCTTCTTGGCGGCGACGTGGAGTCGGAGAGCTGCGCTGGAGAAGGACACTGCTTCTACTTAACTCCTGGTGCAGTTGCCTGACTGACAGGTGGGCCCAACAGGCCACATGTCAGTTACGCAACTGCACCTGCAGTTAAGTCACTGAAGCTTCTGTTCGGCTCAGCGGGACACAGGTGGGTAGCTTCGGTTAATTAATTATACCTCTAGCGCATCCCTTTTTAGTTGAAGAATGTATGAAATGTAATGAAATCCGGCATGTTTATATGAAATCCGATAGTGTATGAATGAATTTATTTCGATTAGTTCAAATTCCAGTATCACTGGCATTGGATGAACATGCAAAACAATACGTACTAGCATTATTCCCAGGGTGATCACCTCGTTTGCAGCAGTTTCACATGTACTCCCTCCGGTCCTTTCTAGTCTGCATACAAGTTTTGTCTGCAGTCAAAGTATCTCTACGTTGACCAATCTTATACAAAAAAGTATGCACTTTCACCATGTGCAAAGTAAAAAGGAACAGAAGGAGTACAAAGAGTTTGAGCAGCTTTTTAGCATTTCTGTACATGCAATCAAACACACAGGCCTGGCAATTCACAGAGAACATTCAAAACAATCCATGATTAAGCATCTCAGCGACTCACATGTCAGAGGCAATATTTACTTCACAACTAAAGAATAAAGAAAAAATTGATCGACGCTGCTGACAGCAAAGGGCGTCCCATTCGAAAATATCAAACACATGTCTTGCTAAAATCAATGAGCAATATTTGACAAGGTTGTCCCATTCCAAAATATCAAATGCCTACGATCGTGGAATGGGCAGGGTTTGCCATCAGTTTGGACATTGACATGGCACCTCATGCTAAATAATCCAGCTGTTCTTTTTGTGCAGTTCCACCAAAATCAACCAAATTCGCGCGTAGCTTGTAAGATTTCGCCCTTATATGTTCCAACACCTTGAACTTATCGGCACCTCCTTTCTTGTGGTGGAAATGAATGATTCGATGTATTCATGAACATTTTGTGCAGTTCCCATTGAAATCAAGCTGAGCACCCCTGTTTGCACAAATACGAAAAAGTGATTAGTATAAAGCAAACTGTACTATGAATCGACAGTTTCAACAGGCACATACATGGTCCATGTAGAGCACACTTTTAGAAAAATGGAACTCACTAGAAAGAATCCTAGAACAACATTGTACTCACGTATCACATCAAAAAAATGGAGATTTGTCAGTCCTTCTGAGCTGAAGTTAGTTTGGTCTTGTGGGGACTAATGTAACCATCCTTCAACTGATCCTTCTGATGAGAAGATAGAAAGGGCTTCTTCATCCTAGCATAATCGGAACTGGTCACTTCACGTACTCCATATTATTCTTCAGAGGAAGATGATCATGTTATGCAAAGACAAGAGGACTACTAAATGGTAGCATCCCTGTTTGCTCGAAAAAAAGGAAAGGAAATATTAAAAAAAACACAGATGAAGCACTTCTCAAGGGCAATACCACTTTTTCATGACAATATCTAAACAGTAGCACAACACCAATAGAGATGACAAAGCTCAATCATATGGATGAAATCAGTGGGCGAGTACCAACCTTTGTCGGGAGGCTTATTGTGTAGAGCATACAGATGAAGCACTTCTCCGGAACCATTTGTTGCTATCTACGATGGTGGCCATGCTTACTATATACTCTTCGATTAGTTTAATGTTTCCAACATCTTCTTGTGCAGTTCCACTAAAATATATGGTATCTTCAAAGAAGATCCCTGTTTGCACAAGTAGAGATAATTACATATTACATTAAGAGTGGCATCAAATCAGTGGCAAAACAATTGCTTGTTCCAGCCATAGCAATAAATTAAGATGCAAAACTATATCATTACTTGTGTCATCACAGTTCCAGTGCTTCATTACAGCACTGGGAGTTGATTTTTGTTTTTCTTCCGCTTGTTCTTCCCCTTCATCACTTGGTTCAATAACAGACAAGCTTCGCCTTCATGTAAGATTTGGCATGTCAATTAGGGAGCACAAGTATAGTACTAAACTTAATTTTCTGATGAAAGTGGCAAAATGCAGGCCAGCAGTTGTGAAATATCTTTATCTTACCTCAATGGGATATTACGATGCACATACAGATTGGAAGTCTTGTCTCCATTTGTGCAGTTCACTAAAATCAAGCAACATTATCGTACAAGTAGCACAACATATGAAATCACACTACAGAATCATGTGAAAGAAGGCTAGTACTGACCTCTCATGATGCGGAATTCAAACAAGTCACAAGAAGAAGATCTGAACCAAATTCGCCTTAACAGATAGGAAGTAAGATCTCCTCTTGTGCAGTTCCACTAAGATCAAGCAATCAAGCAACGTTGTCGGTGTGACATTTTGGTTGAACTGCACAAAACACTCTTAAAACAAAAGTGTTTTGTGCAGTGCAACAAAAGGTCACAATGGCAACGAGGTGAAGTAGATAACCCTGTTTACACAAAGGTGCAAAGGAAACAATTAGTGGTCAACAACGGTGGATGACACAGAATCCAACAAAAAGAAGCATCTACCTTATCTAAATGGGAAAGAAAGCAAGACAATAGCATTTCTCAAACGGTGGCATTGATTAATATTAACATAGAGATTATATTAACAATAAAATTCGTTAAACATGTAATTTGCTTTTAACTGTGGCATTGCATCAATTTTCTAGCGGCATTATTAGAGGGTGTTTGTTTACAGGGACATTTTGGTGTAGGGACTAAAAAAACTCCATGTCAGTCCCATCTAAACCAAACATGAGGGACTTTTAGTGACTAAAAGTGGGCATTTGGGACTAAATAAAGAAGACCCTGAGGGAGTCTTTTTGGGACTTTTTCCAACAGTTGCCCCTGCCACGCATCGCACCTTGTGTCTATTAGTTCATTACTAGGGGTAACATGGTCTTTTAGCATGTCATTTAATAACCTCTAGTCCATGTTTAGTCCCTGGAACCAAGCAGGTAGGAACTAGGGAGTTTTTAACCAAACAGGGCCTTAGATTAACAACAACTAATGAGTTGCACGGGACAACGGACGCACCAGCACCATGTGCATCTACCGATGTACTATGGTCATGCACAGTCTGTTGCAACAAAGAACAAACAACCAAGGAGCATATTTGTGTTGGTCCCAGTTTTGTTATCTTTATACACCTTTCCCTATGTGAGCGCAACAAATCTAGTCCTGCTCAAACTCTACAGCCTTGTCCCTTCCTTTCCTTTTTGAACTAGTACTTTCACCCCTTCCTTTCCTCTTTGAACCACGTCCTAGATTTATGTGATACAACTTTCCCCACTACTTTCCCTCATTCCTTTCCTCTTTGAACCACGTCCTAGATTGATGCTATACAACTTTCACCCTTCATTTCCTCTTTGAACCACGTCCTAGATTCATGCTATATACAACTTTTCCCACTACTTTCCCCCACTCCTTTCCTCTTTGAACCACGTCCTAGATTCATGGTATACATGCAGCTAGAGCAATGCATGTGGAGTAAGTAAATTATACCTTAAGGTTCTTGGGGCGTGGTTCGGTGGGCGACGGGACGGCGGCGAAGAAGAAGGGGCCGGAGGCCCTTCCGCGCCGCCGCTGGGTGGAAAGTGAACAGCTGCGCCGGTAGTCCCTCGCCGACGGCGACAGCGTTAAGCCTCCTTCCCTTCCCGGTGGACGGATCCTGCCGGCTCTTTGAGCAGCAGTGAGGGGAGAGAGAGGCCAATGAAGTCTTGTTTAGATCTGGAGAGGGCGAGAGAGTGTGAAGAGAGCAACTACAAGCGCTAAGGCTCCAGCGTGTATATATATACTGGAGAGAGAGTGTGAAGCGTGCAAACCCTAGAAAACATTTTGACCAGTCAAAGAATCCTCCTGGCACAAATTATGCTCAAGTGTAGTTATCGAACCCGACACCTCAAGTTCGATGAGCGAACAGACTAACGAGCTACACAACCCTCCCGTTATGTTCAACGAGAGGGAAATAACCTTTTATACATTCCTGCATTCGTGTGACAAGCATGCCGTGTTTTTTGTGTGTGTGGGAGTCATTGGGATTTCAATCATAATCGTGTCATGTGGCTTTGGTGGTAAGACTATCCACAGTGGTGCAGAAATAATGCAGCCTTAGTCACCTTACCTCTCTCCACGTAGTACGTTGGTTCCCACCAGTTAGAGGGTGAAACAAACAAATTAATAAGAAAAATTAAAAGCGTCAGCGGTGTTTCTTACCTCACACATCTCGCTACTGCTCGGGAACACTATCCAATTGATCCCTCTGTTTGCTCACGTACTATTTTAAGTGAATCCTTATTATAACACGCACACAAATTTTGGGTACTTGAATTCGACTTAAGTCAGTATGCCACCGTATCTCGTATACTTACTACTCCCTCCGCCTAGGTGTAATAAGTCACGTTAGAAGGTGCAACGGGACCAAGGTGCGTGCGTGCGCGCGCACACGCGTGTGTGTGTGTGTTTAACAGCATGTGTGTGTTAGAGAGAGTGACAGATCGACCTATTCGTACAGAGAGATGTTGTGTAGTGTACAATTTTAGCCACGAGAGTCGGTGCATCCTCTCGTTTCCGGGCATGTCCGGTAGGGACATGCGGACAGCTGCCACGCCCGCTCCTGACCAGCCTAGCCCACCCAAAGCGCCTCCATCGCCCGCGCGCTTCCCGCCCAAAATGGTCAGCGCCGCTCCAAAGAATCGGTGCCGCATTCATGCCCGGGCAGAGTGGACGCGACCTCTCACTGGCGCAAGAGTGATGGTTGCTTCGTCCGTCCAACTTACTGCTGGGTCTATGTGATTTGATGGCTCATTGGTCTTTATTACTGAGGTGGCAGGACTGCTGGATGCCCCACGCTTTTGGTGAAAGGAGGTACTACTACTAGATTACAATTTTCTCCATTCTTACAGTGGAAGCGTGCAACAGCAGTGAAAACAAGCAGGCTCAGTGATTACATGGCCCACCTCACACTATCACCGTGCGACACCTAACTCTTTACATAGTACTCCCTCTGTTCCTAAATATTACTAGATGAGTCCCCGCGCGTTGCCGCGGAACAGCGGTATATCTCTCTGCGCAAAATTATCGATTTCATAGAACTAAAAAAAACTCTATAACCACATGACAAATGTGGTAGCCAAACTAAATAAACTCCCATCATCATTTAGATCATCCCACGTAAGGAAAAAAGATTAGCCAACTCCTACTGCATAATGGAATTGTATTTTTCTTTTTGACATGTTAATGGGACTTAAAAGCTCACTTACATGCATGCTACCGGTGCATGCTTGCATGCAGACATTTTGATGTGATTTAAAACCCACTCACATGCATGTGCCACGGTATTTATGCATGCTTGCATGTGGCTTAGTGCGGAGCCTCTCAACGTCTAGATCAGATGGCTATTATGGACTGATTTACTTCATATAACGACTACATCAATTTTGATGATGTGTCTCAAGGAGAGGATAGAGAATTCCTAGTAGTGGGGGCTAGCTATTACTAGTAGATAAGTCTTTGTAGAGATTCCACTACATAGGAACAAAATGAATGAATCTACACTTAAAATGCATCTATATACATCCGCATGTGGTTCATGGTGAAATCTCTACTAAGACTTATATTTAGGAATGGGGGAGACGGTGTACTAAGCAAGCTTCTCCTTGTTCTGCGAGTTGACGGGACACATCAAAAGTACTCCAGTGTATAGAGCCTTGCCTCTAAGGTAGGCCCCACATGGTTTGCCTCTTTATTTAACATAACACGTCAAGTCGCAATTTGTTTATTCACCCGTGGTAGACGATCCTCCCTCCACCAAGTGGACAACCAGTACACGTGCCAAATTACCACGTGGGCTGCCTTTTTCATACAGAAATGAGCTCCACCGTGTACCCGCGCCGGTGTGGTTGGTAAAGAGACGGGAATACGTGCGTCGTGCATGCACCTCTTCGCTTCGTGCACGTCCCCCACCTACGTGGGTGTGTGTGAGAGATACAAACCGTGTTTGTGAGTGTTTTTTGTTTTGGGGTGGGGGTTGATTTCGTGAATTATTTGTGGGAATATGTGTCAATTACATCTCAAACAAAATTTTGCATGCAATGTGTGTGAAATGGAGGCATATCTATATCATACATAGAGGGTCGGGCAATCCACGAGAAGAGAGGGAGGGGTCATAGCTATCGATAGAGTCGAAGAGAGGATCAAGTGGGTGGGTGTGAGATCGATGAAGAGAGCCATCAAAATTGTGTGTGTGCAAGTCAAAGATATAGGGCGACTAGCCTACCGGAATGTTAGAGGGCACATGTCAAGTTTGTGTGTGACAGGGAGACATGACTAGAGCGCTCGATGTA
>NC_041384.1:477222900-477225671 GCF_002162155.2 Triticum dicoccoides | reverse complement strand
ATCGGTCGACATTCATACATAACCGAAGGACGGCAAATATGATGGGACAGAGAGAGAGAGAGAGAGAGAGGAGAGAGAGAGAGAGAGGGAGGGAGAGGGGTAGAGTGCTGGATGGGTGATGGAGTTGCTTCTCGAAGATGGTGGGAGAGGCCTACTAGACAAACTGAGGGTGGAACTGCAATGATCAGTAAGAGTGGGGATGTGTTTCTGTGTGTGCCTGTGCGTGATAGATTTGTCGGGACGCATCCATGGATGATGAAGGGGAACCATGTGTTTGGTAAGCAAACCTAACTAGATCGGTAGATCAATTGTTGTTTGTTGGAGGAAGGGAGAGACACAACTAATGAGGTAGATCGATTGACACGTGGGTAAAAACGAGTTATAAGGACCTAGCTAGCTCTATGTATAGCGAGAGATCGGTCGGTGTACGTCCATTTGTTAGAGGCAAATAAGGCCCAGCGAGACGGATAGATAGAGAGAATGGAGCTAGGAGGTGGTGCGAGAGGCCCAACTACTAGCTAGATAGGGGGAGTGTGTGGTTGTGAGATTGATGAAAAGAGGGGTGAGAGTTTACATGTGTGTCTGACCATATGAGAGACACGAGGCAAGGACACATAAAGGAGGAGATTGAAGGTGTGTGTGTATGTTGTAGGCAGGCATCGCTGGAGAGGTTTATCGATCGGTGTGTGTCGGAAAGGAGTTGTGGAGACTCTGGGAGAACGACCTAAAGAAAAAAATGAATGTGCCCGGTGGATAGAATGCCGAGGCAGGGGGAGGGCGAGGAGGGCGTGTGCATGCACAAGAGAAAGTTAGTGGTAGCTACAAAGGTTAGAGGATTGTGTGGGTGTAAGAGACTACCAAAGATCATAATTTGATATGAAAGCGGATTCATATATTTGAATAGGAGATCATAGTGTTTTAAACATTGCATGCATGAATATAGCGGTGATACACGTGTTGTGCACATGTTATACCATAATGTGATAATGCATGGCATTTGCAACTCACAGCTAAATGCCGAACAATCTAAACCATACTATACATCAAACAATCTCACATTTTATTTGAATTTGTGATAATGTGTGGCGTTTGCAACTTACAACTAAATATCGAACAATCTAAACAATACTATAGATCAAACATTCTCACATTTTATTTGAATTTGTGGTAATGTGTGGTGTTTGCAACTCACATCTAAATACTTGTAGGCATAGGGGGCGGGGCACCATACATAATGTGATAAACACATTATACATATGAGACATGGTTTAGTTTATGAAGATCTAGTTAGAGCTAGAAATGTAATGTGATTTGAAATCAAAATAAAGTGGATTCAAAAAATCTAGTTCGAGTTCATATAGTACACATAGTTCATATGTAACTCGAGACTAATCATGTGGTGTGCTTGAAGATAATACACAAACGATGGTTTAACTTGACAATAATGATGATTGTAGATCTTATTAAAACAGAGAAATGAATTCAAATGCTTTGACTTCACAACAATCATTACTGTAGATCTTATTCAAATAGAGAAACAAATTCAAATTTAGTTCATATTGAAGCGGTAGTATATACGTTTGGAATGCACTAAAACGTTCATTTGAGTAGTAGGTTGCATGCATTATACACATAGCGAAATATTTTAATTGAACATAACATGAATTCAAAGTTTTGAATGACATTTGTAGTGCACATTGATTTGGTACAATATATGTTAGGCTTGTCCGGAACTTTCAACCCGCGCCTCGTTAGCCCGAAATATTTAAGATATATCTTTGTCTCGTTGTGCTCCGACAACTCCCTCCATCTCAGCCCGTGCCTTGCTATTCCGAAATTACAACACGCGCGGAAACTCACACCTCCTGTGAAATCCCGACACGTGAAATGCCTGTGGTACCCCTTAACCGAAAGAACCGCCTCAAATCGGTGGGGGTACTTTCGTAACTTACCCCACATTTTGGACAAGCGCGTCACTAAGCCATGGTTCCCCAGTCCCCACTGCCATCCCATCCGCCCACCCATTCGTATACCGAGGCCGCGAAAACCCGTGACGAAACCCCACACCCTGCTCTGTCCGCCACCCAGCCGGAGCCTCTTCCCCGACGACGTTGTCCACAGCAACACCTTGACGTCCCTCATCCACCGTACCGGATGAGGATCCGTCGTCGATCTCATCGTCCCGCCGGTTCAGCCACCCCGTCCTCCACCTCCAAGGAGCTGCCCCGACGTTCCCCTCGTATTTTGCGCCACCTCCATTCCCACACCATCGTCTATACCTGCACCACCGGAAGAGCGTCATCATCACCATTTCCTCGGATGAAGTTGCGGCCTAATCGACGCCACCAAAGAGGTTGTACACTAATCGCCGCATTTTCTTCTTGATTCGATCTCACGGTGCTGCCGGAGCTCGGTCCCGAGCCGACACGGCGCGGCTCCATCCACGACGGCGTCGCCGGCTACTTCCTCCATGGTGTTGCTCCCTCGGCAGCGACGTCCACATTAGTAGGAGCTGCTACTGCTTTAGCTCTCGCTCGCGCTGCTGCTCTGCTCTTGCTCTTGGTCCCCTGCCTGGTCTGCTCTTGATATTCCTCTTGCTCGTGCTGCTGCTCTCGCTCTTGCTCTTGCTTGCGATGCTGCTCCGATTTAGCTACACTTCAGTCGACTGGATCGACTTTTGGGTCAGTCGATTTTTAGGGGGTGGGGGGCTTGCCGGGGTGAAGGAAGAACCAGCCGCAGCGGGGAGGGGGGCTCGCCGGAGAGGTACCCCA
>NC_041384.1:477198244-477222610 GCF_002162155.2 Triticum dicoccoides | reverse complement strand
GTGGTCGCCGGCGGTGGCGGGGCATTGGCGGGGCGGTGGCGTGGGGATCGCCGGATAAAAAGTTCGGCACGGGGGGGCCTAGAGGGATGGTCGGGGCGACGGCGGACCGGCGGTAGGGAGTGTTTTCAGGGCGAGCGGGGCGGGGCGGCGCACCGCCGGCCACGGGCGGCGGGGGGCTGCTGTTTGGCCAGTGGTGGCTGGCGGCTCAGGGGGGTGGAGGTTGAAGATGAACAGCGGGCCCTTGATTTCGTATCCAACGGCTGCAAAATCGACTGACCAGAGATGAAAAAGTCAGTCGACCGACGTGTAGCCTCACCTTACTAGTGCGTTCAGTTTTGACAGCAAAATTCAGTTTCGACAGCAAAATTCAGTTTTGACAGTTAAGTTCAGTTTTCACAGTTATGTTCAGTTTCGACAGTTAAGTTCAGAGATGAGCGGCTGATGTATTTTACATCTAGCACTTTGTGGTTATGTATTTTACGTCATGTATTGGAGATGCTATTAGAATTCCACTCAGGTTAACGTTGTTCGTTGTCTCTCTTGTCTTGCTTCAGCCTCGGTGTCGTACAACTCACCGGAGCTGCTCCAACGACGAAACCCTCCATCACAGCGGAGCAGTACCTTAGGCTCCATCTCTAGCTTCCTAAGATCTTCTTCCCCTCCTCCGACAGCAAAGTCAGCCGGAGCATCCTCACCGGCCAACCCAATCACGCTGAGATCGACATGGCTTCGCCAAAGTGGTTGTACACTTGTTGCATCTCTTTTTTACTCTACATGTTATATATATTTTCCACTGAGCACATAGATTTGTTCCTTTAGTGTCTCCTTGAAAGAAAAAACGTAGAGATTTTAATTTTCACTTGTCCTCCTTTTCAAATTCCTATTCATGAAGCACAAGACTAAGAGATAGTAGCATAATAGCATTATAACCGTACATTTTCTTCTGGTTTGACTTAATCTCACCATGCTTCTTTGCATCCTGTGATCTTCCAATTGTTGTGAATCAAACACCCAGATTGGCAGAAATCCTATGTTTTTAAATTCTCTGTTCTGCATGTGCATTCCTATCCTATTCCTGTCTATTTCCTATCCCTGCATTGTTGGAATCCTCCAATTCAAACGAGCCCTTACAGAATTACTTCTCTTACAGATAGTTGTCAAAGAAAACCTTGCGTGGTTTGTCCCGCTCCTGCTGCACCGTCGTCCACCCCAGCTCAGCTGCTCCAACGACAGAAGGGTCCAGCATAGCAGGGATCCGGGCTCCAGACTGTCTTTCGCCGCCTCAGATCTTCTTCCCCGCCGCTGGCAGCCATGAAAACTGCATTACCATCATCAACTAAGCAGATGACCTCGAGGACTACACGGGTCCGCAAGAGACGTCGCACTCTTTCGTGTCTGCTTACGTTATGCATCGCTTAATATTGCATGCTACTTTATCGTCCTGTTCACCGGTTAGACTCTGAGTCAGCTCCAAACTAATGGTCAAACTTGAGTTTTTAAATGGTTTTGGGGTACATATCGGGGCCGCTATCAATAGTATCTATCTACTATCTGGTTAATCTCTAGTGTCTACTATGAATTTCATGTTGGGTGGGAAACAAACAGTAAAGAAGCCATTATCTGTATTTTTTAACTGAAGCCATTATCTGCCTACTATTGTTGGTTTTGGGTCTATCCACAGGTTGCTACCATCACTCTAGATTTCTGCATGCACTCCTTACATAATCTCACTATGTTTTATTCCTATGCATGACAATTATTGTAAAAAAATGGAACTGAACATGTAGAGCAAAAGAGACGAGCCTTGCATGGCAATAAAATTTCATGCAGACGTCGCTCCATGGTAGGCGCAAAGGCAGCCCCCCTCCACGCATTTCGGATTGTAATCGAGAGGAAGATATCTGTTCTGAGGGGGATTCAGAAGGACAAGACAACTCCTATTTACCCCCTGAGGTCTTCGCTCTAATTTGGCATGCTGATGTTGGTTATATCATGCATATGGTGTCTTGCATTGCTTACTTTATACATCAAATATGTCATCTTCTTAGTTTAGACATCCTTTGTGTGAATGCCATCTGTTTAGTTTATTCATCGTTTATCTGAATTATGCAACGCCATCTTGTTTAGACAGGCATCATATATGTGAATTTTGTAATGCCATCCTGCTTAGCCAATCATCTTATATGTGAATTATATCAGGCCATCCTTTTTTTGTTACATATTACATTTGTCAACAATGTTAGTGCATTCAACTGCTCTTCGTGTGCATCAGCCATTTGACACGGTGATGGAAAATTCTGGAGTGAAAACAAGGTCTTCAGAGCAGACTATGCTATCTGACGAAGCGCATATCTCGCTGGTTACGGATAGCTCCTCAGAGGAGGATTCAGAGATGGATGACTAGTCCTATTCCCCCCTGAGGTGTATGCTCTAACTTGGCAGGGTTATGTTGCTCATATCGTGCGTATGGTGTCTCGCATTGCTATGTCATTTGATTAGTTTATACATGCTTTGTGTGAATGCCACCTGTTCAGTGTCTAATTACCATATATGTGAATTATGCATTGCCATCTTGTTGCAAGACATTATATATGTGAATTATACAATGCTATCTTGTTGCAAAGGCATTATATAAGTGAATTATGAAATGCCATGCTGTTTAGCCAATCATCATGTATGCGAATTATATCATGCTATCATTTTTTGTATTACGTGTTCCATTTGTCGACAACGTTTGTATATTCAACTGCTCTTCCTGTGCATCAGCCATTTGAAGCGGTGATGGAAGTATCTGGAGTGAAAACAAGGTATTTAGAGCAGACAATGCTACCTGCTGAAGCAGACATCTTGCTGGTTACAAAGAGCTCCTCAGAGGAGGATTCAGAGACTGATGACCCGTCCTATTTCCCCCCTGAGGTCTATGCTCAAACTTGGCAGGGTTATATTACCCATGTCATGCATGTTGTCTTGCATTGCTTAGTCTTTACATCATATATGTATTGCCATCTACTTACTTGCTTACTATATAAATCATATATTTGAATTATATCATGCCATCATGTTTACATAGTACATACACATCATCTATCTGAATTATGGCATGGCAACCCATTTAATAAAGACATCATATAGTTATTTCATCTCATCCTGTTTAGTGTTTACAGTCATCATATTTTGAATTATGGCATTCTATCCGTGAATGTATGTGAATTATGGCATGCCAACCTATTTAATAAACACATTATATAGTTATTTCATGTCATCCTGTTTACATAGTCTCATATTTTGAACTATGTCTTTCCATCTTTTTTAGTTAGCCATCATAATGTGAAATTGTGTCATGCTATCCTGTTTAGTTAGCCATCATATATGTGAAATTGTGTCATGCTATCCTGTTTGGTTAGACAACATAAACATGAATTATTTCATGCCCTCTTTTATTCCCCACTATCCATTGCACCTGTCTATCATACAATGCCTATACTTTCAATTAATTTTCTTGTTTATCAGCCATTTGAATTGGAGAGCATGATGGCAGTATCTAAGGGAGTAACAACACGGTCTTTAGAAAAGATAGTGCTACCAGTTGATGCAGATAGAACCACAGTTGTACTTGCCCAAGGACCAGATCCACCACACATAACCCAGACTCTCGCAGATTGTACCCCTACCCAGTTGGACAGAGAACCAGCTACACCCCTTCTAACCCCAACCCCAACAGATAGTAACCCAGTTCTAGTTGACACAGCACCGTCTCCACCACAGAGCACCCAAACACGAGCAGTTAGTAAGGGAACTGCAGTGCCCAAAGCACGAGGACCACCACTCCGAATCCCAACTCAACGCTTAAAGGAGAAGAAGATTTGTTCTTAGGTCAGGTTCTGTAGCTATGGTTCATACTCCTTTGCTCTTGCATTTGTTGGGTTTCGCAGTAATTTCAAAAAAATTCCTACGCACACGCAAGATCATGGTGATGCATAGCAACGAGAGGGGGAGAGTGTGATCTACGTACCCTTGTAGATCGACAACGGAAGCGTTTGGTTGATGTAGTCGTACGTCTCCACGGCTCGACCGATCAAGCACCGAAACTACGGCACCTCCGAGTTCTAGCACACGTTCAGCTCGATGACGATCCCCGGACTCCGATCCAGCAAAGTGTCGGGGAAGAGTTCCGTCAGCACGACGGCGTGGTGACGATCTTGATGTATTACCGTCGCAGGGCTTCGCCTAAGCACTGCCACAATATTATCGAGGACTATGGTGGAAGGGGGCACCGCACACGGCTAAGAATATGATCACGTGGATCAACTTGTGTCCATGGGGTGCCTCTTGCCTCCGTATATAAAGGATCCAAGGGGGGTGCGGCCGGCCCTAGTAGGAGGTGCGCAGGAGGAGTCCTACTCCTACCGGGAGTAGGACTCCCCTCCCTTTCCTTGTCTAATTAGGAGAGGGGGAAGGAAGGGAGAGAGGAGAGGGGGGGCGCCGCCCCTCCCTCCTTGTCCAATTCAGACTAGGGGAGAGGGGGCACGCGGCCTGCCCAGGCATCCCCTCCTCTTCTCCACTTTAGGCCCATGAGGCCCATTAACCCCCCGGGGGGTTCCGGTAACCCCCCGGTGCTCCGGTTTTATCAGAAACTTCCCCGGAACACTTCCGGTGTCCGAATATAGCCGTCCAATATATCAATCTTTATGTCTCAACCATTTCGAGACTCCTCGTCATGTCCGTGATCACATCCGGGACTCCGAACTAACTTCGGTACATCAAACTCATAAACTCATAATATAACTGCCATCGAAACCTTAAGCGTGCGGACCCTACGGGTTCGAGAATAATGTAGACATGACCGAGACACGTCTCCGGTCAATAACCAATAGCGGAACCTGGATGCTCATATTGGCTCCTACATATTCTACGAAGATCTTTATCGGTCAGACCGCATAACAACATACGTTGTTCCCTTTATCATCGGTATGTTACTTGCCCGAGATTCGATCGTCGGTATCTCAATACCTAGTTCAATCTCGTTACCGGCAAGTCTCTTTACTCGTTCCGTAATACATCATCTTGCAACTAACTCATTAGTTGCAATGCTTGCAAGGCTTATGTGATGTGCATTACCGAGAGGGCCCAGAGATACCTCACCGACAATCAGAGTGACAAATCCTAATCTCGAAATACGCCAACCCAACATGTACCTTTGGAGACACCTGTAGAGTACCTTTATAATCACCCATTTACGCTGTGACGTTTGGTAGCACACAAAGTGTTCCTCCGGCAAATGGGAGTTGCATAATCTCATAGTCATAGGAACATGTATAAGTCATGAAGAAAGCAATAGCAACATACTAAACGATCGGGTGCTAAGCTAATGGAATGGGTCATGTCAATCAGATCATTCAACTAATGATGTGATCCCGTTAATCAAATGACAACTCTTTGTCCATGGTTAGGAAACATAACCATCTTTGATTAATGAGCTAGTCAAGTAGAGGCATACTAGTGACACTCTGTTTGTCTATGTATTCACACATGTATTATGTTTCCGGTTAATACAATTCTAGCATGAATAATAAACATTTATCATGATATAAGGAAATAAATAATAACTTTATTATTGCCTCTAGGGCATATTTCCTTCAGTCTCCCACTTGCACTAGAGTCAATAATCTAGATTACACAGTAATGATTCTAACACCCATGGAGCCTTGGTGTTGATCATGTTTTGCTCGTGGAAGAGGCTTAGTCAACGGGTCTGCAACATTCAGATCCGTATGTATCTTGCAAATCTCTATGTCTCCCACCTGGACTAGATCCCGGATGGAATTGAAGCGTCTCTTGATGTGCTTGGTTCTCTTGTGAAATCTGGATTCCTTTGCCAAGGCAATTGCACTAGTATTGTCACAAAAGATTTTCATTGGACCCGATGCACTAGGTATGACACCTAGATCGGATATGAACTCCTTCATTCAGACTCCTTCATTTGCTGCTTCCGAAGCAGCTATGTACTCCGCTTCACATGTAGATCCTGCCACAACGCTTTGTTTAGAACTGCACCAACTGACAGCTCCACCGTTTAATGTAAACACGTATCCGGTTTGCGAGTTAGAATCGTCCGGATCAGTGTCAAAGCTTGCATCAACGTAACCTTTTATGATGAGCTCTTTGTCACCTCCATATATGAGAAACATATCCTTAGTCCTTTTCAGGTATTTCAGGATGTTCTTGACCGCTCTCCAGTGATCCACTCCTGGATCACTTTGGTACCTCCCTGCTAGACTTATAGCAAGGCACACACCAGGTCTGGTACACAGCATTGCATACATGATAGAGCCTATGGCTGAAGCATAGGGAACATCTTTCATTTTCTCTCTATCTTCTGCAGTGGTCGGGCATTGAGTCTTACTCAACTTCACACCTAGTAACACAGGCAAGAACCCTTTCTTTGCTTGATCCATTTTGAACTTCTTCAAAACTTTGTCAATGTATATGCTTTGTGAAAGTCCAATTAAGCATCTTGATCTATCTCTATAGATCTTAATGCCTAATATGTAAGCAGCTTCACCGAGGTCTTTCATCGAAAAACTCTTATTCAAGTATCCCTTTATGCTATCCAGAAATTCTATATCATTTCCAATTAGTAATATGTCATCCACATATAATATCAGAAATGCTACAGAGCTCCCACTCACTTTCTTGTAAATACAGGCTTCTCCAAAAGTCTGTATAAAACCAAATGGTTTGATCACACTATCAAAGCGTTTATTCCAACTCCGAGAGGCTTGCACCAGTCCATAAATGGATCGCTGGAGCTTGCACACTTTGTTAGCTCCCTTTGGATCGACAAAACCTTCTGGTTGCATCATATACAACTCTTCTTCTAGAAATCCATTCAGGAATGCAGTTTTGACATCCATCTGCCAAATTTCATAATCATAAAATGCGGCAATTGCTAACATGATTCGGACAGACTTAAGCATCGCTAGGGTGAGAAGGTCTCAACGTAGTCAATCCCTTGAACTTGCCGAAAACCTTTTGCGACAAGTCGAGCTTTGTAGACAGTAATATTATCGTCAGCGTCAGTCTTCTTCTTGAAGATCCATTTATTCTCAATTGCTTGCCGATCATCGGGAAAGTAAACCAAATTCCATACTTTGTTCTCATACATGGATCCCATCTCAGATTTCATGGCTTCAAGCCATTTTGCGGAATCTGGGCTCACCATCACTTCTTCATAGTTCGTAGGTTCATCATGATCTAGTAGCATGACTTCCAGAACAGGATTACCGTACCACTCTGGCGCGGATCTCACTCTGGTTGATCTACGAGGTTCAGTAGTATCTTGTTCTGAAGTTTCATGATCATCATCATTAGCTTCCTCACTAACTGGTGTAGGTGTCACAGAAACAGTTTTCTGTGATGCACTACTTTCCAATAAGGGAGCAGGTACAGTTACCTCGTCAAGTTCTACTTTCCTCCCACTCACTTCTTTCGAGAGAAACTCCTTCTCCAGAAAGTTTCCAAACTTAGCAACAAAAGTCTTGCCTTCAGATCTGTGATAGAAGGTGTATCCAATAGTCTCCTTTGGATATCCTATGAAGACACATTTCTCCGATTTGGGTTCGAGCTTATCAGGTTGAAGCTTTTTTCACATAAGCATCGCAGCCCCAAACTTTCAGAAACGAGAACTTTGGTTTCTTGCCAAACCATAGTTCATAAGGAGTCGTCTCAACGGATTTTGATGGTGCCCTATTTAACGTGAATGCAGCCGTCTCCAAAGCATAACCCCAAAACGATAGCGGTAAATCAGTAAGAGACATCATAGATCGCACCATATCTAGTAAAGTACGATTACGACGTTCGGACACACCATTACACTGTGGTGTTCCGGGTGGCGTGAGTTACGAAACTATTCCGTATTGTTTTCAAATGTACACCAAACTCATAACTCAAATACTCTCCTCCACGATCAGATCGTAGAAACTTTATTTTCTTGTTACGATGATTTTCAACTTCACTCTAAAATTCTTTGAACTTTTCAAACGTCTCAGACTTATGTTTCATTAAGTAGATATACCCATATCTGCTTAAGTCATCTGTGAAGGTGAGAAAATAACGATATCCGCCACGAGCCTCAATATTCATCGAACCACATACATCTGTATGTATGATTTCCAACAAATCTCTTGCTCTCTCCATAGTACCGGAGAACGGTGTTTTAGTCATCTTGCCCATGAGGCACGATTCGCAAGTACCAAGTGATTCATAATCAAGTGGTTCCAAAAGTCCATCAGTATGGAGTTTCTTCATGCGCTTTACACCGATATGACCTAAACGGCAGTGCCACAAATAAGTTGCACTATCATTATCAACTCTGTATCTTTTGGCTTCAACACTATGAATATGTGTGTCACTACTATCGAGAAAAAATAGGCCACTCTTTAAGGGTGCATGACCATAAAAGATATTACTCATATAAATAGAACAACCATTATTCTCAGATTTAAATGAATAACCGTCTCGCATCAACAAGATCCAGATATAATGTTCATGCTTAACGCTGGCACCAAATAACAATTATTTAGGTCTAATATTAATCCCGAAGGTAGATGTAGAGGTAGCGTGCCGACTGCGATCACATCGACTTTGGAACCGTTTCCCACGCGCATTGTCACCTCGTCCTTAGCCAATCTTCGCTTAATCCGTAGTCCCTGTTTCGAGTTGCAAATATTAGCAACAGAACCAGTATCAAATACCCAGGTGCTACTGCGAGCATTAGTAAGGTACACATCAATAACATGTATATCACATATACCTTTGTTCACCTTGCCATCCTTCTTATCCGCCAAATACTTGGGGCAGTTCCGCTTCCAGTGACCAGTCTGCTTGCAGTAGAAGCACTCAGTTTCAGGCTTAGGTCCAGGTTTGGGTTTCTTCTCTTGAGTAGCAACTTGCTTGCTGTTCTTTTTGAAGTTCCCCTTCTTCTTCTTCCCTTTGCCCTTTTTCTTGAAACTAGTGGTCTTGTTGACCATCAACACTTGATGCTCCTTCTTGATTTCTACCTCCGCAGCTTTTAGCATTGCGAAGAGCTCGGGAATAGTCTTATTCATCCCTTGCATATTATAGTTCATCACGAAGCTCTTGTAGCTTGGTGGCAGTGATTGGAGAATTCTGTCAATGACGCAATCATCTGGAAGATTAACTCCCAATTGAATCAAGTGATTATTATACCCAGACATTTTGAGTATATGCTCACTGATAGAACTGTTCTCCTCCATCTTGTAGCTATAGAACTTATTGGAGACTTCATATCTCTCAATCCGGGCATTTGCTTGAAATATTAACTTCAACTCCTGGAACATCTCATATGCTCCATGACGTTCAAAACGTCGTTGAAGTCCCGATTCTAAGCCGTAAAGCATGGCACACTGAACTATCGAGTAGTCATCAGCTTTGCTCTGCCAGACGTTCATAACATCTGGTGTTGCTCCAGCAGCAGGCCTGGCACCCAGCGGTGCTTCCAGGACATAATTCTTCTGTGCAGCAATGAGGATAATCCTCAAGTTACGGACCCAGTCTGTGTAATTGCTACCATCATCTTTCAACTTTGCTTTCTCAAGGAACGCATTAAAATTTAACGGAACAACAGCAGGGGCCATCTATCTACAATCAAGCATAATCAAGCAAGATACTATCAGGTACTAAGTTTCATGATAAATTTAGGTTCAAATAATTTACTTAAAGAACTCCCACTTAGATAGACATCCCTCTAATCCTCTAAGTGATTACGTGATCCAAATCAACTAAACCATGTCCGATCATCACGTGAGATGGAGCAGTTTCATTGGTGAACATCACTATGTTGATCATATCTACTATATGATTCACGCTCGACCTTTCGGTCTCCGTGTTCCGATGCCATATCTGTATATGCTTGGCTCGTCAAGTATAACCTGAGTATTCCGCGTGTGCAACTGTTTTGCACCCGTTGTATTTGAACGTAGAGCCTATCACACCCGATCATCACATGGTGTCTCAGCACGAAGAACTTTCGCAACGGTGCATACTCAGGGAGAACACTTCTTGATAATTAGTGAGAGATCATCTTATAATGCTACCGTCAATCAAAGCAAGATAAGATGCATAAAAGATAAACATCACATGCAATCAATATAAGTGATATGATATGGCCATCATCATCTTGTGCTTGTGATCTCCATCTTCGAAGCACCGTCGTGATCACCATCGTCACCGGCGCGACACCTTGATCTCCAACGTAGCATCGTTGTCATCTCACCAATCTTATGCTTCCACGACTATCGCTACCGCTTAGTGATAAAGTAAAGCATTACAACGCGATTGCATTGCATACAATAAAGCGACAACCATATGGCTCCTGCTAGTTGCCGATAACTCGGTTACAAAACATGATCATCTCTTACAATAAAATTTAGCATCATGTCTTGACCATATCACATCACAACATGCCCTGCAAAAACAAGTTAGACGTCCTCTACTTTGTTGTTGCAAGTTTTACGTGGCTGCTACGGGCTTAAGCAAGAACCAATCTTACCTACGCATCAAAACCACAATGATAGTTTGTCAAGTTGGTGCTGTTTTAACCTTCGCAAGGACCGGGCGTAGCCACACTCGGTTCAACTAAAGTTGGAGAAACTGTCACCCGCAAGCCACCTATGTGCAAAGCACGTCGGGAGAACCGGTCTCGCGTAAGCATACGCGTAATGTCGGTCCGGGCCGCTTCGTCCAACAATACCGCCGAACCAAAGTATGACATGCTGGTAAGCAGTATGACTTATATCGCCCACAACTCATTTTTGTTCTACTCGTGCATATAACATCAACATATAAAACCTAGGCTCGGATGCCACTGTTGGGTTTCGTAGTAATTTCAAAAAAATTCCTACGCACACGCAAGATCATGGTGATGCATAGCAACGAGAGGGGGAGAGTGTGATCTATGTACCCTTGTAGATCGACAACGGAAGCGTTTGGTTGATGTAGTCGTACGTCTCCACGGCCCGACCGATCAAGCACCGAAACTACGGCACCTTCAAGTTCTAGCACACGTTCAGCTCGATGACGATCCCCGGACTCCGATCCAGCAAAGTGTCGGGGAAGAGTTCTGTCAGCACGACAGCGTGGTGACGATCTTGATGTACTACCGTCGCAGGGCTTCGCCTAAGCACTGCCACAATATTATCGAGGACTATGGTGGAAGGGGGCACCGCACACGGCTAAGAATATGACCACGTGGATCAACTTGTGTCCATGGGGTGCCTCTTGCCTCCGTATATAAAGGATCCAAGGGGGGTGCGGCCGGCCCTAGTAGGAGGCGCGCAGGAGGAGTCCTACTCCTACCGGGAGTAGGACTCCCCTCCCTTTCCTTGTCTAATTAGGAGAGGGGGAAGGAAGGGAGAGAGGAGAGGGGGGGCGCTGCCCCTCCCTCCTTGTCCGATTCGGACTAGGGGGAGAGGGGGTGCGCGGCCTGCCCTAGCAGCCCCTCCTCTTCTCCACTTTAGGCCCATGAGGCCCATTAACCCCCCGGGGGGTTCCGGTAACCCCCCGGTGCTCCGGTTTTATCCGAAACTTCCCCGGAACACTTCCGGTGTCCGAATATAGCCGTCCAATATATCAATCTTTATGTCTCGACCATTTCGAGACTCCTCGTCATGTCCGTGATCACATCCGGGACTCCGAACTAACTTCGGTACATCAAAACTCATAAACTCATAATCTAACTGTCATCAAAACCTTAAGCGTGCGGACCCTACGGGTTCAAGAATAATGTAGACATGACCGAGACACGTCTCCGGTCAATAACCAATAGCGGAACCTGGATGCTCATATTGTCTCCTACATATTCTACGAAGATCTTTATCGGTCAGACCGCATAACAACATACGTTGTTCCCTTTGTCATCGGTATGTTACTTGCCCGAGATTCGATCGTCGGTATCTCAATACCTAGTTCAATCTCGTTACCGGCAAGTCTCTTTACTCGTTCCGTAATACATCATCTTGCAACTAACTCATTAGTTGCAATTCTTGCAAGGCTTATGTGATGTGCATTACCGAGAGGGCCCAGAGATACCTCTCCGACAATCGGAGTGACAAATCCTAATCTCAAAATACGCCAACCCAACATGTACCTTTGGAGACACCTGTAGAGTACCTTTATAATCACCCATTTACGTTGTGACGTTTGGTAGCACATAAAGTGTTCCTCTGGCAAACAGGAGTTGCATAATCTCATAGTCATAGGAACATGTATAAGTCATGAAGAAAGCAATAGCAACATACTAAACGATCGGGTGCTAAGCTAATGGAATGGGTCATGTCAATCAGATCATTCAACTAATGATGTGATCCCGTTAATCAAATGACAACTCTTTGTCCATGGTTAGGAAACATAACCATCTTTGATTAATGAGCTAGTCAAGTAGAGGCATATTAGTGACACTCTGTTTGTCTATGTATTCACACATGTATTATGTTTCCGGTTAATACAATTCTAGCATGAATAATAAACATTTATCATGATATAAGGAAATAAATAATAACTTTATTATTGCCTCTAGGGCATATTTCCTTCAGCATTAGTGTATTTACTCATACCAACTATTTTCAAATTTGAAGGATGGAATTGAAACTCCAATGGTGCAACAGGTATGTTTCAAACCTGTTTCTTTAACTGGTTTGCTGTTATAACCTGCTCTATGTTGATTTGAGTTTCAATTGAATAAACAGCTATGTTCTCATGTCATGCACATTACAAGTGTTGTTATTGCTCTATAGTTACCCACACTTATATTCTGTCTATTCTACTTTGTCTTGAACAAATATTATTTGAACTGTGTCTCTATCTTGATTTGGCAACAAAAACTAGAATGATATAGACCATAAAGTGACCATGGTACATAGATATATGTTTCTTTCATGCTGCTATCCTGTCCACTTTACTACTGAACTCATTTACCAAAATGAGTTTCATATACAACATGGTAAACATGTGATGTGTCTGCTTGTTTCTCTTTTAGAATGCGGAGAAAATATTGGAGAACAGTACCGCGTTATCCAATGGTAAAGGAAGTAATGCAGATAAGGTTCAAGATAGTGAGACATCTTTGTTGGTCTCCAAGAAAGCTGCTAAAAACTATCTTGACGGCAGTGAGGGAACCCAAAAGTCCTGTGTTGATGTAGTGTTCGAGTTACTGGCCACTACTGCTGGCACAAGCTCTTCGAACTCGCTACCTGAATCAGTTTGTCTTCTTGAGTCTCAACTTCAAGTTGAAAGACATCGATCAGATGTGCTGCGACAGGAAGCTGAAGGACTGAGGAAGTCCCGGCAGAATTCAGATGCATATTTTCTGGTGCAACAGCAAGCGCTGGAGGATTTAAGCGCCAAACAAGAGAAAGTTAATAAGCTTGCTAAGCATCTTGCCAGCATTATGGGTACCCAGGATATTGTTTCTTGAGATCTTCTAAAGTGGTTTCAGTTCTGGATTTGTTTTGATGCGGCGTTTATTTGTGCTGGTCGCCAACTTTGATAACCAGTGTATATGATATGCTGCTTTGTTCCCTATATTTGCACTAGTGGCGAACTTTGATGCCCAGTGGATGTAATATGTGTAATAGCCGTGATAGCCTAGCGTTAGTTGCTTGCTTATTTATTTCCTTGTTGTCTTGTTTATTTGTTTGCTTGTAGTCATTGTAGTTCTTTTTCCGCGGTTAGCTAGTGGATGCAATAACCTATTTTTTCAAACTAGGCCACAATAACCATGGGCTAATATTTACTGTAGCGACACTGGGCCTCCTACTAGCCATAGAAACAGTGGGCCTTCTACGGGCCGTAGAAACAATGGGCCTTCTATGGGCCGTAGAAACAATGGGCCTTCTGCGGGCCGTATCATCGATGGGCCTTATACGGGCCGTATGATCGATTGGCCAAACATGGGCCAAACAGACCGCATTATGGCCGTAAATGGTCTAGAGTTGGAATCGTCCATTCATGGGTCGACCATAACGGGCCATCGTTAATAGGCCGTATTTGATGACGCTATGAAAACGGCCCAACGTATTAACGGACCACAAACGGGCAGACTGTAACCACGGGCTAAATTTGGCCCACAAGCAGAAAATGATAGTAACGGGCCGTAAGTAAACGAATGCTCGAAATGAGCCCAAGAATAAATGGGCTCTGAGAAGGCCGAAAGATAACATGGGCTGGAAACGGCCCAACGAAATAACGGCCCGTTAATGGGTATAAAGTGATACACTGTTCATTACAGGCCAGTTTCACCATGGGCCGTTAATGGGTGTAAACTGATACACTGTTCATTACGGGCCAGTTTCACCACGGGTCGTTAATAGGCCAAGAGTTACATAGGGCCTCATATGGGCCGAAAGACGTCATGGGCCATACATGCGCCAGAAGTGAAAACAGGCTGGAATCATATTGGATGGCCCAGATGACGCTACTGGGCCTAATTCGGATAGGGCGTAACGAGCCTTGGGTTAGCGGGCTGTAAATGGGCTATATGAGAACAAGCCATTAACAGGCTTTCCATGGCCGGCCCGCCACCTTTTGACCAAGTCAAACAGGCCGGCCTTTTCATAGGAATGGGCCTCTGTTGGGTCGTGCCACGTGTCGACGTATCATAGGCGCCTTCCGTCCAATGAGTGGATGACATCTATCCCAACGATGAGCCGACATGTGTTTCCTCCAGCCAATGATGATTTTATACGTGGAAAATCCCCATTGGTCGGGGCTGTTAATGGGTTATTGGATCCAAAACCCGACCTGATAGCTTAACGGCGTTCCGTTATGGTGGATGCCACGTGTTGGTCACCCTTGACGAAAGCACTTCTGTGACGCGCGATTTGTCGTCATGGAAGTGGACACTTTCGTGATGATAATTTTGGTAATGTCATGAAACACTTCTATGACAACACAGGTATGACTATCTTGATTCTGTCATAAAATCGTCATGGATGTACATGCATGAGAAAAAACGCGACCTATTGTGACAAACACGTATCATCACGAAAGTGTATTTTTTTTGTAGTGTATGATGCGTCAGTAGTTTATTGCAGACCATCGGATCCGTAGTCAGTAGCTAGATGGCTTCCTCTCTCTCTCTCTCTCTCTCTCTCTCTCTCTCTCTCTCTCTCTCTCTCTCTCTCTCTCTTGATTCTCAATACAATGGTCTCTTGGAGATCTATTTGATGTAACTCTTTTTGCGGTGTGTTTGTTGGGATCCGATGAACATTGAGTTTATGATCAGATCTATTTTATACATGAAAGTTATTTGAGTTTTGATCTCTTATATGCATGATTGCTTATAGACTTTTATTTCTTCTTCAAATCTTTAGTTTAGTTAGGCTGACTTGATCCGTTTTTTTGCCATGGGAAGAGGTGCTTTGTGACAGGTTCGATCTTAGGGCGCTCAATCCCAGTGACAGAAGGGGACATGACACGTATGTATCATTTCCATTAAGGATAACAAGATGGGGTCTATTTCTACATGAATAGATCTTGTCTACATCATGTCATCATTCTTATTGCATTACTCCGTTTTTCCATGAACTTAATACACTAGATGCATGCTGGATTGTGGTCGATGTGTGGAGTAATAGTAGTAGATGCAGGCAGGAGTAGGTTTACTAATCTTGGATGTGATGCCTATATATGTTGGGGAACGTAGCATGCAATTTCAAAAAAAAAGTCCTACGATCACGCAAGATCTATCTAGGAGATGCATAGCAATGAGAGGGGGAGAGTGTGTCCATGTACCCTCGTAGACCAAAAGGGGAAGCGTTAGTTTAACACGGTTGATGTAGTCGAACGTCTTCTCGATTCAACTGACCAAGTACCAAACGTATGGCACCTCCGAGTTCTACACACGTTCAACTCGATGACGTCCCCCGAACAATTGATCCAACAAAGTGTCGAGGGAGAGTTTCGTCAGCACGACGGCGTGGTGACAGTGATGGTGAAGTGATCCGCGCATGGCTTCACCTAAGCACTACGACAGTATGAACGGAGGAGTAAACGGTGCAGGGGGGACACCGCACACGACTAAGAATAGTTGATGTGTCTTCGGGGTGCCCCCCGCCCCCGTATATAAAGGAGGGAGAGGGGAGGAGGCCGGCACAGGGGCGCGCCAAGTGGGAGGAGTCCCACTTGGACTCCTAGTCCAATTCGCCCCCCTTCCTTTTACCGGAAGGGGAAGGGGGGAAGGAGGAGGAGGAGAAGGAAAGGCGGGCGCCGCCCCCTCCCCTAGTCCAATTCAAACTCCTTCCCTGGGGGGGTGCCACCCCTTGTGGGCTGCCTTGCCTCCCTCCCATGGCCCATATGGCCCATATTTTCCCCCGGGGGGTTCCGATAACCCCCCGGTACTCCGATACGTACCCGATACATTCCAAAACACTTCCGGTGTTCGAATACTATCGCCCAATATATCAATCTTTACCTCTCGGCCATTTCGAGACTCCTCGTTATGGCCATGATCTCATCCAAGACTCTGAACAATCTTTGGTCACCAAAACACATAACTCATAATACAAATCTTCATCGAACGTTAAGCGTGCGGACCCTACGGGTTCGAGAACTATGTAGACATGACCGAGACACCTCTCCGGTCAATAACCAACATCGGAACCTGGATGCTCATATTGGTTCCCACATATTCTACGAAGATCTTTATCGGTCAAACTGTAATGACAACATACGTCATTCCCTTTGTCATCGGTATGTTACTTGCCCGAGATTCGATCGTCGGTATCTTCATACCTTGTTCGATCTCATTACTAGCAAGTCTCTTTAATCATTCCGTAACGCATCATCCCGCAACTAACTCATTAGTCACCATTGCTTGCAAAGCTTATCATGATGTGTATTACCGAGAGGGCCCAGAGATACCTCTCCGATACTCGGAGTGACAAATCTTAATCTCGATGTATGCCAACCCAACAAACACCTTCAAAGATACCTGTAGAGCATCTTTATAATCACCAAGTTATGTTGTGACGTTTGATAGCACACAAGGTATTCCTCCGGTATTCGGGAGTTGCATAATCTCATAGTCAAAGGAATATGTATAAGTCATGAAGAAAGCAATGGCAATAAAACTTAACGATCATTATGCTAAGCTAACGGATGGGTATTGTCCATCACATCATTCTCCTAATGATGTGATCCCATTCATCAAATGACAACACATGTCCATGGCTAGGAAACTTAACCATCTTTGATTAACGAGCTAGTGTAGTAGAGGCATACTAGGGACACTGTGTTTTGTCCGATTAATACAATTCTAGCATGAACAATAAACATTTATCATGATATAAGGAAATATAAATAACAACTTTATTATTGCCTCTAGGCCATATTTCCTTCAATATAATGATCATTGCCTGGATATCGTCATAATTATTTGAAGTTCTATCAATTCCTCAACAGTAATTTGTTTACTCACCGTATGCTATTTCTCTCGAGAGAAGCCACTAATGAAATCTACGCCCCCCGGGTCTCTTCTTTATCATATTTGCCTTCGAGATCTACTTTTATTTTCAGATCTATTAATCAAAAAACACAAAAATACCTTGGTGTAATTTTTTATTTTTTATTTTATTTCACGTTTCCACGAGATCTATTTATCCAATCTACTATAAGTTTATCTATATTTTTACCCGGGAGGGATTGACAACCCTCTTACACGCCAGGTTGCAAGTATGTGTTCTTTGTGTGCAGGTACCGTTTACATAGTGTTGCGTGGTTCTCCTACTGGTTCAATTACCTTGGTCTCATCACTGAGGAAAATACCTACCGTACCAGCATGAAGGACCCCCCCGATGGGCTTGGCTCCCCATACGTGTGTAGCCCATGTAACCAATCGATAGATTCTCATGTAACAGGAAAAGGATGTTACAGATCGATTACTCCTCGTCCTTTGTGGGATCGCATGAAAAATATTATGGAAAAGTATGGAAAATAGTGATTACTTCCCAGCTTGATGCACGCACAGTCTTCTCGGCTTTTATTCATTCTCTTCCGCAATAGGCAACAAATCAGTCATTGCCCAGGCCGGCCCGCGTCATTGTGATTTTCAGCTGCTGGGTGCGATTAGTGGAAGAAGGTATTGTGATTTTCCAGATTCCCATTAACCTCTTCTTCAACGCAAGTCTCCTATTTTTGTATTCTTCTCAGATCATTCATTAGTTCGTGAAGATCATCCTTTATTCCCTCTTACAATCTCTTTCTCACAGTCTAATTTATTGATTTTCTGGGATTACAAAAGAGGAACTCAAATGTTTATTCGTGATTCATAAGCAGCAGCAAAATCTTGCAATTTCTAATTTTCTAGCCATCCAGGTACCAAGTTCTAGCTTTTTTTATTTGATTAGCTGTCTTTTAATTTTTTGCTTCATACATTTGTGCCAATTAGCAAGATTGCTACTATCTATCTGGTAAGGATAAAAAACACACATTGTGTTGATTGAGTTCCCAAGAGTAGCTACTGTATTGACATAATTTTGGAAACAGGCATAAGTAGTTCTACTACTGGGAATTCAAACGAATTTGCTTTAGATACTGTTGAAGAACAACCTAGCAAAATAATTATAGGTTGATCTAATAATACAAAAAATATAGGTGCCAATTGACAAGATCGACAACTTTTACTATGAATATTTATGACCCCTTTTTTTATAGTTGAGATGACAATGCAACCTAAGTTATAGTGCATCGAGTATATATTTGCAGTTGAAATATGAAAACAAAATACTTACATGTTTATGTGGTTTTAGGGCCCCTTTATGTTATCTTGCCCCGGGCCCCTGAAATCTCAGGACCGACCCTGAATGCGAGTACAATGATAATGACACCTTAACTTCTTTTGTTAAGGAAAAAACATGATTTTTGTGAAACAGAACAAATTAAAGAATTTGTTGTTTTTAAGGCTGCTTATGAAATTGCCTCTTTGCTTGAGAATGTTGGAAATGATGATGCTATTATAAATTTATTTATTTTCTATACTTAAATATTTCTTTAAAAATTTCAATAGTAATCCTTATATTACTAATTAAATCAAAAGGATCACCTCTATCAAAGAAGAGACTAATGTTTTGCACGAACCAATGAAAGAAGAAATTATTGTAAGCTCATTAGATGAAAAAGATGAGGATGAGAGGGAAGAACAATAGGAGAAAGAGTGGATTAGCTATACGTGCCCACCTTTTGATGAGAGTAACTCTTTAATTCATACATTTTTAGATGCTTCAAGTGACTTAGCAGAGTATTTATTAAATATAAAGAGGGGAGGAGAGATAAACATACATGTTATATTGGAATTCCACATACGATAAATAAAAAGATGTATTACATGTTTGGAACCCTTCAAAAGGTGAAGGAATTAATTGACCGATATGCACTATATATTGTGGGGGCCTATCACACAATGTGACGTGAGTGGTTTTTGACCTGACATGCCCCTGTAAGAACATCTCCGACCAAATGGAAAGAGTCGAACTTCGACCACATTTTTTAGGATTTCAGCCGCAACATGTTAAATTTCAAATTCATGAACATTGATTTCAACTCATTTTAATTAGGAAATGGGAAGTTTTCAACTTATAAAACAACAGTTTTTAGGAAGTTTTAACTAAATAAGGTTTGGTTCCATCTTCATGAACATCGGCTTTCAACTACAAAAGCAATATTTTAGGAAATGTGAAGACTTCATTTACCACAACAAGAGATATGGAGGGTATTTGATTGAAAAAGAAATGAGGTTTCAACCTCATGGAAGTTAACTTTAAACTCACGATTTATCAACTTTCAATCTGATTCAAGCCACTTTCAACCGAAATCTCATCATAAAAATTTGAAGAAAATCAAGTTTCGCTTCCTAGTAAATTTTAGTTTAGTGAACCAACCGTCCTTTGTAGCAGAAAAAAGTGAACAAGCCTTATGTTGTTGTTGATGTCACTAGAACCGAGAAGATTGACCTACTCTCTAAAATATGAGACATGTACACTTAAAAGAGGTATTGCACAACTTTACAAGCAACTCCATTAAGTTTCATTCTAGGAAGACCAATCACACGCCAAATGTTATCCAGTGTTTGATCAAGGAGCTAGCTGATGCGTCCCAGTAACAAAGAAGCGGCCTGAAGCAGGATCTTGAGCAGCATAGTAAATTGTGCCAGGGCTCGCATGGTTGTGAACCCCCTCATACATCGTCACTACATAGTTTGCGTCGTCTTTGTCTCTCTCTACCCTCTTCTTCACGCTGCACCCCTCCGTTGAACACCGGTAGTAGTTCCTGCAGTGATAATAAATGAAATTTAGATTAAATAAAATCTTAGGCTATTGACGGCGCCTAAGATTTTGTCATGAGGCCATGGACCATGAGGACATGAGGGGCCTAAGGGGCAAGAAATTTGCTAGTCCATTCCTCTCATAGCAAGGGATTTACGCTAAGAAAAAGTAAGAGGTTATTTTTCCTCTATAAGAAGTAATAGTTTTTTCTGGCAAAGAACTAATAGGGGAAATTTAAGACTTGCCAACAGATCCTAACTGATTGATGGATCAAGTGTAAGTTTGTTTATATAGACATGGTAAACGTGTACAAGAAGATTCAAATATTTAGTGACATATTTCTGGTAGATTTTAGTGTTCACCCCTCGAAAATTCATTGTAAAATCAAGGCTCATTACATCATAAAAATGCAACGGAAACCATGTGCTGCACAAAAGTTTTATGAAAATTTCACAAAACATAAAACTGCAATTTGTCTCATTACAATGTAGAACTAGACACTTCCCCAAAATAAAATAAAATTATGGAACTAGACGCATATGTTAGACAGCAATAATTTGCACAAATTGAGATTTCTATGGAAGTGTCCAAAGGCTATGCCGGTCAAGATTTGTTTATACCTTGATCAACTCTACAAGCTTTAGGATCATAACCCAACAATAATTAGATGGTTACCAATTGAAAGTATGTGTAAATTTTATGTTGAAAAATTGTTGTTTAGTAACCACACTCAAAAAGTCTAATTTCGCAATTGAGCAGTCACACATTTCTTAGCCTGGAATTACACATATTTTTGTGCAACTTACATTAAATATTGTACAACTCAAGCGAGCGAGGATAAGGATTTCTTGAGCAATTTACATTTGATTGTACATCTTAGACGCTTAACAAACAGGGATTTCTGGATCGACAGAAGAATAGCAAATTGAGACCTTGAATTCATCTTCTTTTCTTTTTTGCCGAGAATTCATCATCTTTTTTCCTAGCTACTTCAAACACTAGATCTCATCGTATACAATACGTTTCCCTTTAATTGGTCACATCCCAAAACGACTCCCTGTCCTAGTTTAAAAAAAAAACGACTCCCTGTTAAAAAGGAACTTGGGTCCAGCATCATCAAACTAAAGTCACGAATCTAAACGTAGATTGGATGGACTAATAATAAGAACAAATAAATAACCTATAAACGGTCGTCCATCGACAAGCTAGCCAAGATTTTCCTTTCTTAAGGAAGTTTATCCAAGCAAGAACCAAGCAAATGCAACAGAATTGGTCCACCAGCTACAGAATCTGCCTGATCCATACCAGCTGACCTAGAAACTAGGCCATGAAACTACCAGCTAGAAATCATGAACCACGGGATGGGAGAGAACTGGAGAAAGAAACTCATCAAAATTTTAGCGATTTCACCCAAATTATGGTCAATCACACTTGAGTAAATGAGGAGAGCTATATAGTACATGCCAATTAATCCCTTCCTGCAACCCCAAGCCAAACTTTTCCAACCCAAATCTGATGATCTATAGAAAAGTAAATGAATTCGTTCGTTTTGGATACCTTGGGTTAGGGCTGTTCTTGACAGACTTCTTGCCGTACTTCCTCCACTTGTAGCCGTCTTCCAGTATCTCCTCCTCCGACCTAGTCCGGAACGCGATCTTGCCGCTCGCCGCCACCGCGGCCGCCCTACTGAAATTTATGCCCAGAACAATCCCCAAACCGATCAGATCAAAACTTGCACGCTCTTGGTGTTTGTGTATACATGCGACTTGATTCACATCACAATGTGTATCTTGGGTCTTCTTGGCATGCAGGAACTGAATCATATAAACTCACCTCGTATGATCACAGTAGCCAACATCCGGCACGACCGCCGCCTCAACCGGCAGCGGCGCGCCGGCCGTGCCGGGCACCCCGCCGTCGTCGGACAAGTAGTCAAGGACGTCCAGCTCCTGCTGAAGCACCCCGGGCCCGGTGGCCGCACCGAAGGCGGCAGAGCTCAACGAGGCTCCGGAGCTGTAGGGGCAGCCGGATCCCGGCGGCGGGGGAAACGCCATCGAGCGGCCGAAGCCGGCGCCGTGCGGGTGGAAGCGATACGCTGCCCCGGCTCCAGCTACCGCCATGCGTATGCCGATGGATCAGTGCATGGGGAGAGAGCACGACAAGCGGGCGAGGCGTCGTATATTTATAGCGGCGCGGCGTCGTTCGGGCGCCGGGCTTTCGCGGCGAGCTTCCTCCTGCTGGTCCCGTCTCAGCGGAAGCTTCGGCGCGCGCGGGCGCCGTCTCTACGCTGTGCAAGTAGCAGTATGTGCGACAGTGAGAGCGAGGGACGCATGCAGTACCCGCACGTTTCGAATTGTTGCCTGCCTGGCCCTATGTGCTCGTTATTTGTGCATGGGGCACGGCTCAGCTCTGACAAATCGCAGGCGCGCGGTTACACGTACGCTTCGCCTACTACTACTGATGCTCGCCGAGGCGAACGGAGATGGATACAACGGAATGTTAGGTGTGCAATGTCGATCGACAGCGACGACGAATATATGAGTTCGCAACAGAGACTGCGTCAAGGCGAGTCTTTGAAACGTCAACTATAGCTAGTTTGCTCTTTTCATTTTCCTTTTGGCAGCAAAACTCTAGTTTGCTCTTGTTGTATCCATCTGTTATTATTGCCACCAAAACTCTAATAGCTCTGTACTGTTATCCATCTGTTATTAGTTGTTGTCTCTCCCCATTTCTTGCCAATGAATGTATTCCCACACCTCCTTTGGTTTGGGGCCTGGGCTTGCGAGATGTTCACATGTTGTCATCTATACTTGCATTCTTTTGCGATGGCCACATGCAGATAAAATTCCCAGTCATATGTCACCGACAGGTGGCCCAAACCACAGGTGTGAGTGAGAAGTGGCGTGTCATTTATCATATCTCCTGTATATACACCGGGAAAAAATATATGATGTTCTGTTCGGGCGGCGGCGGCGGCTGCGGTGGCGTGCAATCTGCCTTCAGATCGGCGGCGGCGGCATGGAGGGCCCGGTGGTCTCGTCGGCGGCACCTCCGGTCGGATCTGTTCTGGCCGGTGCAGTCGGCGGTGGTGGTCATCTCTTCCGTCGGAGCTGGTCGGCCTGAGGCTGGGTGTTCAGATCTCGGGGTCCGTCATCTAGTTCCAGCTACGAGTCGGGTAGACATAGTTACCGATGAAAATCGAGCCGACGGCGGGCGATGGCGGCGTTCTGCGTCGTACCTTGATGAAGGCATCGTCCTGTGACTACTATCGACCCACTCGTACTGCTCTGGGGGAAACACTAGGATCCGGTCTTCCAGGTCGTACAAGGACGTCACTGCGGTGTCGTTCTCTCTTGGGAGTATCGTTTGTGGAGCAGCGATGGAAGACAGGGCGGGAGCTGGAGCGGCTTCGTCTTACACGGAGCTTCGGTGGAAATGTCAAGTCATGTCTGGCTGACAGGTGCTACGCTTTGTTATGCCTGTTTGGCAGGTGCTACGCACGACGGATTTTCCAGAGACTTCAAGTTGTGTCGGCTGGTGGTACATGGCGGCATGGTGCCGAGGTGTACCGGTGGCGACCGCGACGTGCTCAGCAGTTCATGCACAGGGAGGTGGTGCCGTTGGGCTCCGTGGTGGCGTCGACAACAACTAGACCGGGCATGGTTGATGTGTCAGTACAGTTCTGAAGATGAAGTGGTGGCAGTTGGCGGTGGCGGCCTCTGAGAGCGCGCCAGACTGGTGTGTGCCCCATACTCGGCAAGTGGCTTGGTTGGGGCCTCAGGTCTTAAATGTTAGGCTTGGCTGCGAGATTTGTTTGGTATTAGACCCAGACTATCAACATTCCTTCATCAACTGGATAGACGTAGCAACAGACGTTGCCTAGACGGTGGCTTCAGACTTACCGTTGTATTTCTTTGTAAGGTCTTTTATGAATAATTAATAAAGTGGTTGCATGCATCGCCCAGATGCAGAGGCCGGGGGTCTTCCTCCTTTTCTAAAAAAAAGCTTGGGACAAGGATCAAATTGATTT